>NC_091296.1:43977898-44127898 GCF_038502225.1 Cherax quadricarinatus
CACTCATGTACGAGAGATGCCGATTATTTATCCGATTCTCCGCGTCCACCAACACCGCACGGAATTCTTCCAGATTAATTGTCTTGCTGTGTAGTACTTTACGGAGACACCTCTTCACTGTGCCTATCAGTCTTTCATACAGCCCCCCCCCCCTGCCAAGGGGCTCTAGGAGTAATAAATTTCCAGGTACACCCTCGTTGGGTTAACAGAGATTGAACATCATTACTATTATTTAATTCTATTAAGTGTTGAGCACCCACTACAAAATTAGTGGCATTATCCGAAATCATCAATCTCGGACAGGATCTCCTAGGTGCAAATTTTCGAAACAGCTGTATAAACTGTTCTGCAGACAAGTCCTGAGCCACTTCTAAATGAACTGCCCTGGTAGCAGTACAAGTGAACAAACACATACACTTTCAATGGAACACCATCTGAAGTACCTGTTAAAATGACTGGACCACTATAGTCTACACCTGTTACATCAAATGGTTTCACTAATTGTACATGCTTCTTTGACAATGGTTGAGGACCTGGGTACATATAGGATCTGGCATCCACACGGCGACATATTACACAAGATTTAATCACCCTTTTTACACTTTGCCGTCCTTGTGGAATCCAGAAAGTTTCCCTTATACATTCAAGGTATCTTGTACTCCACCATGCTTTACATTTTTATGGGCATTTAAAACAATCAAATTTGTTAAATGATGAATTTTGTGCAGTAAGATAGGGTATTTAGCATAATCACCCAATTCAGCATTTTGTAACCTACCTCTGCACCTAATTACATTATTCTCTAAATACAGCCCCAGTTTCTCTGTTATGGAATCTTTCACAGTTTTTCTTTCCATCATTAATTTAATCTCATTTCCATAGATTTCTTCCTGTACCCTCTTTATCCAATATTCAAGAGGACGTGAAAACTTATATGAGATATTCATCTTGTTTAGAAATTTAAACACCAACTTACTTACAATGATTAGTTTGGGTAAAGAAGAATGCCTATTTATATCAATGGCTAAGGAAGGACAAACTATTGGAGCGGTTGTCACAGTAATTTCAACAGGAGTAATATACACCTTTTCGTACAGGCCAATTAGCTTTATTTACCAAACAGCTCGGTCCTTTAATCCATGATACAACATTTACGAATTTAGCATAAGGTAAACCTCGAGACAAGAAATCAGCTGGATTCTCCTCACCAGGTATATGATTAAATGTTAACATATTCTGACCCAAACTATTATACCTCTCTTGCATCTGATTAATTTCAGCGACTCTGTTTTGTACGTACACAATTTTACTGTTTCCATTACAAATCCATTGTAAGGATACCTCATTATCAGACCAAATTAGGGTGTCGCTTATATTTATCTCCTGCAACTTATTTCTTATATAATTAGCTAATTTGACTCCTACATAAATGGCTGTTAATTCCAACTGAGGTAAGGTACGTGATTTAAGTGGAGACACTTTAGTCTTAGACATAAGAGAAATAACACTATTACATTGAAGGTAAGCAACTGCTCCATATGCCAATTTTGAATCATAAAAAATGTGGAGTATATTTTTCCCATCTGGATTGACCACCTGGCGTGGGGACTCCAACACTGGAATTTTTTCAATATCACCAATTAATTCATCCCACCTGTTGATGAATTCCTCAGGTAGAGTTTCATCCCAAGCACATTTAAGCTTCCATGCTTCTTGTATTAACAATTTCCCACTAAGCCTAGTGGATCAAAACATTTGGAAACTTCGGCAAGCAAAACTCTCTTAGTTAATTTATTGGGCATACTGTAATTATTAGGTTTTAACATTAACAAATCTCTCTCAGTATCCCAAGTTAATCCTAATACATTACTACATTTTGGTACTTAATCTCCAGGGTAATCTTTACTTATTTTGTCCTTTAATTTGGACGAATTACTATTCCATTCCCTCAGAGGCATATTTCCACTTTGCATTATTTTATTAGCCTCTCCATAAGTCATTAACAGTTCCTCTTCCAATGATGTCACACCCAGGAAATTGTCCACATAAAATTGTTTGCTCATTACTTTACTCAATGGACTTCCCATACGTTTAAGGTGTGTATTTATCGTTGCTTGAAGTAGGAATGGACTGGATGTAGCACCAAATAATATGTTCCTAAAGCGAAAGGTTTTCAGAGGGCTAAGTGGGTCACTAGGATTCTCAGGCCATAAGAAGCGGGTACAATCCCAGTCAGCCTCTTGTAAACCCACTCTTAGGAAAGCTTTACTTATGTCAATAACAAACAAAAAAGAAAAAGGCACAATACCATGACTGAAACGATACACAAATAACCCGCACATAGAAGAGAGGAGCTTACGACGACGTTTCGGTCCGACTTGAACCATTTACAAAGTCACACTAACCAGAAGTGGAGCAGGACGGCTATATATAGGCGTCCTACATAAGAACATAAGAACGAAGGAACACTGCAGAAGGCCTACTGGCCCATGCGAGGCAGGTCCAAGTCCCTACCGGCTTAAGCCAATGCACCCAACCTAGTCAGGTCAGGTCACATTGACTTAAGGGAGGAACACGGCAACCGACCTGTTAGCACAAGCTATCAGGTCCAACTCACACCCACCCACATCTACTCATGTATTTATCCAACCTATTTTTAAAGCTACACAACGTTCTGGCCTCTATAACGGTACTTGGGAGTTTGTTCCACTCATCCACAACTCTATTACCAAACCAGTACTTTCCTATATCCCTCCTGAATCTGAATTTTTCCAACTTAAAACCATTGCTGCGAGTCCTGTCTAGGCTAGATATTTTCAGCACACTATTTACATCCCCTTTATTTATTCCTGTCTTCCACTTATAAACCTCAACTTCTGGTAAGTGTGACTTTGTAAATGGTCCAAGTCGGACCGAAACGTCGTCGTAAGCTCCTCTCTTCTATGTGCGGGTTATTTGTGTTTACTTATATCAGCCGTAAAGGCGTAATTCTTCACCCTGAAATTTAATAAGATATCTCCTAATTTTTCCGTCAATGACAGACCTGTCATCAAACAGTCATTTAAACTAGGTACATTTTTGTTACTCCTGGCACTACAATTAAACACAATCCTCAGAGGAGTGGTCTTAGAATCCTTCTTCACCCCGTGATGTGGCAAATAGTGACCATAAATTTTGGCTTGCTCAGGAAGTACCTCTTCTATAAATTTATTAATTAATTGTTCAGTAATTATATCATTATAGGCAGTCAACAATTCTGGTGTCTTACTCAGTTCGCGGAGCTGAGCCTTTAAGTGTCCATATGCCATTCTGTAATTAGTGAGCAATTCTGGATGGTTCAGTCTCCACGGAAGTCGTACCCAGTATTATCCAGATTTAAATTTTACATCTCTCAGGTACTGTTCCTGAGTAAAAGAATCATCTGGACTTTCTTCATTTACATTTATTCCAATGCTGTCTAATTACCATAATTTATGCACTGGCTTAACACCATCCTCTATGGAAGAATTATACTGGGGTACGACTTCATGAGTAAGACACACAGTTATGGTATTTGTAGTTTCCTCTAGTCATGAATTATTATTACGAGGAATCCTACCATACATTACATGGCCTCCTGCAGTCTTCAAAAGGTTGACACCACATTTCTTTACCATACCCTTTACAAAGGAGGCATAATAGTCATTACCTATCAAAATATTTATTGGGCCTACAGAATCATCACTTACACCAGAAGGTGCTAAATTTACATTATGTGAGAGTCTTTCTGTAGCTTTACTAAGCCCTACTGTAGATATTTTCTCTGAAAGTCTATTTACAATTACTGCATTAACACATTTTTTCTCATTGCCCAACCTGACAGTTACATAAACAGTGTCATACAATTGAGCCCTTTTATCCCAGAGAAAACCAGATAATTTTAGGATCTCCCATTTGTAGGATCTCAATTTGTACCTTCATCCCATTAAGACATTTACGTTTTATGAAAGTACGCTGGGATCCCTGGTCTAACAATGCAGTTACATTTTTTGATTTATGCCTTTTATCATCAATTTTTACCTGTAACACAGGTAAGGCTACATCAGCAAAACCATCATTATTAATATTAGCAGCAATTTTTACATTAGCTACTGTTGTGTCAGGATTGTCAACATTATCATTATTATCAACATTATCCTATAGACCCTTATACATGACTATATAGTGTCTTCCTTTGTGACAATGATAACAGTTGTTTAATTTGGCATGACAATCCTTTACATTGTGATTAACTAGACATCTGATACATCTGTCAAGTTCTTCCAATCTTTCAGCTTTATCATTCCATAAATTGTATGCATTGCAATTCTTAGAAAAATGAGTACCCTTGCAGAAGAGACAATCTCTATTTTCTTTGACTGGTTTCTTATTAACTGGGCTACTCTTAGGAGGGTACTTATTCTTCTTACCTTGTGGAGAATCATTATTTCTGATTCCTGCTACTTGATATATACCTATGCAACTCTTTTTAGGAAATGAATTTTGATTATTAACATTGGGATAATTTTTCCCTTTGTGAAACTTGACAGATACCTCAGAGTTATTATGTGTTGCATCTTTAAAATGAGTTTGTTGGCTGGTCTGCAACTGCACAATTAATTCTTGTAGACCTAGTCTTATTTCCTCCAGACCAAAATAACCCTTTTGATATTTGTCTGAGATCCATTCAAGTATTTTGCAGCTTAATTTATTCTGTACAATGGCACTTAATAACCAGTCTGAATCCTTCAGATTATATTTATTACTTAAAGTTTTGAGAGTGCTCTCCAATTTAACTCTAAACTGCTGTAAACCTTTGTAAGTGTGATCTGGAGTTTTTAAATTAACAATGATAGTTACTAGATCCAACCTACTTTGTTCTAAATTGCCATAAGTGACCTTCAACAAGTCAACTGCTTCCTTGTAAGAATCATCTACATTGGTAAAGGCTTGTATGAGCATGTGAGCATTTCCTCTTACCTGTCCTTTTAGGTAAAATAATTTAGTAACACATGCTAGATCACTCGTATCATGCACAGCTGCTTTAAATATTGACCAAAACTCCTCCCAGTTTTCTTCAGGATTAAATACAGGTAAACATAATTCTGGGAGTTTTGGCAAAGACATCTTATTTATTGGAATAGATTAACTGCCTGGTTTACACCTTTTAATATATTCAAAGCCTGACTTTAACAAGAAAGAATTTTTTCTTCTAATTCATAATACTGGTTAATCATAAGATCCATTTCTGTCTCATCTGCACAATTTACTAACAAATCTCCTTCATATTTTTAATAATATAATTTGTATGAATCATATCTATTCCCTAATGCATCTAAATACAATTTTAAATCATCAGTATTCACAGTTTCCTGATTCATTAATTCCAAACATTTATTGGATGCCTTTGTTACATGACCCTTTCTAGCCTGCAATGATGCTTTTTTGGCTCTAAATTCCATGTGTTTGTCCTCTACATTAATTTCCTCATTTTCACCCATGGTGCAATGTATTAAATTAAACTTAATTAATAACACTGATTATGTATTTAATTATGTACTTTATAAAGGTAAATATTACAACTTACCTTTGAATAAATCCTAGCTATCCTTGAGCTTAGCAATTACATGTAAGGAAATTATAATATAAATTTTAAAAACATTTATATAAATCCTAGATACACTTGAGCTTAGCAATTACATATGTAAGGAAATTATAATATAAATTTTAAATATATTAATATAAATCCTAGCTACACTTTAGCTTAGCAAAATTATTATTGTGGTAATTATAATCCACTACACATTAAGTAAATTTGTGGACTTAAGATCCACCTCCTTCTGTCATTTCACATATAATTATTAAGTAATTAATTCACTAATTAATGACTTCACTAATTACATCCGATTCGATCAAGGACCAACGGGCAACTATATGGAAAATTAAAATTATCTGGATGAATCTCATTAGATACATACTAGTAATTTTATAAAAGTGACAAAGATAATTATTATCAAGGTTACAGAGACAAGTAGGAATTTTAGGACATCCTAGGTCGAAAAAAATGTCCTACTTCAATACCTACTCCACTCATATCTCCACAAGTCGCTCTGGACATACATTAATTTCAGATGAAATATACATCACCAGGAATTCTGGTGCAACATTAATATAAATATGTGGACTGTATGTTAAATTTAACAAATGGCTACATATACATTGAAGGAGAATTTATAATAATAACACTCACCAATTTATCTGGAGATTACTTGGTACGTCATACACAAACCTCCTGCCTAAAATATGAAGAAAATACTGGCCAGAATTTCAATATATAGACATCACTCAACTGGGGTAATTTTATCCTGTTTACGTCTAATTACAAAGTCTTGTCCAGTCGCCTAATTCTCAAGTTCTGCAGGACTGCAAATCCAACAATTTTGGCTCCTATTTGAGAGGTTTTTAAACACAATTTAACCTCTAGAGTGACGAAAATTCTTCCAATTTCCACTAACTTTCTCTTGCCCAGTTCAAAAAACAATGGCGGCTCCCCTCCCCAGTCACGCTCACCACTCTCGCTGGTTCTTTATTTATTTACGAATTAATTTTTATTACTACAATATATTCCATCAATTTACATACAAAATACACTGCATTTTTGGAAAATATACAGTATTTTCCACAGAGTACATGGAACCTTGTAAACCCCACCAACAGTTGTCATAGAAAGAAACATAATTAAACATGAAACATGACATGAATACCGTATACATGTATAACTCAAATTATTGGCTATAAAAGCTCGATAGATATTTAATAGTCTATTGTACACAATCTTAAACAACAATGCTATACAAAATCGTAGATTGGTCTTCATACCTGGTGGTTTCATGATGGATTGGTGACACTCGACCTGTGTCTACACACCAAAACCTCATACTACGTCAGTTGTGAATGGTTATATAACGCATTTAGCTGTTACTGTACCATACATTGACAAGTACACAAGATTAAGTGATAGCATAGATAGTGGCGTTAGAGGATATTCGAAGTACAAATTTGGATCATAGCAATATTATCAGAATGGAATAGGAGATTCCCAAATAAGGCATATATATATATATATATATATATATATATATATATATATATATATATATATATATATATATATATATATATATATATATATATATATATATTATTTTTTTTACTATCACACTGGCCGATTCCCACCAAGGCAGGGTGGCCCGAAAAAGAAAAACTTTCACCATCATTCACTCCATCACTGTCTTGCCAGAAGGGTGCTTTACACTACAGTTTTTAAACTGCAACATTAACACCCCTCCTTCAGAGTGCAGGCACTGTACTTCCCATCTCCAGGACTCAAGTCCGGCCTGCCGGTTTCCCTGAATCCCTTCATAAATGTTACTTTGCTCACACTCCAACAGCACGTCAAGTATTAAAAACCATTTGTCTCCATTCACTCCTATCAAACACGCTCACGCATGCCTGCTAGAAGTCCAAGCCCCTCGCACACAAAACCTCCTTTACCCCCTCCCTCCAACCTTTCCTAGGCCGACCCCTACCCCGCCTTCCTTCCACTACAGACTGATACACTCTTGAAGTCATTCTGTTTCGCTCCATTCTCTCTACATGTCCGAACCACCTCAACAACCCTTCCTCAGCCCTCTGGACAACAGTTTTGGTAATCCCGCACCTCCTCCTAACTTCCAAACTACGAATTCTCTGCATTATATTCACACCACACATTGCCCTCAGACATGACATCTCCACTGCCTCCAGCCTTCTCCTCGCTGCAACATTCATCACCCATGCTTCACACCCATATAAGAGCGTTGGTAAAACTATACTCTCATACATTCCCCTCTTTGCCTCCAAGGACAAAGTTCTTTGTCTCCACAGACTCCTAAGTGCACCACTCATTCTTTTTCCCTCATCAATTCTATGATTCACCTCATCTTTCATAGACCCATCTGCTGACACGTCCACTCCCAAATATCTGAATACGTTCACCTCCTCCATACTCTCTCCCTCCAATCTGATATTCAATCTTTCATCACCTAATCTTTTTGTTATCCTCATAACCTTACTCTTTCCTGTATTCACCTTTAATTTTCTTCTTTTGCACACCCTACCAAATTCATCCACCAATCTCTGCAACTTCTCTTCAGAATCTCCCAAGAGCACAGTGTCATCAGCAAAGAGCAGCTGTGACAACTCCCACTTTGTGTGTGATTCTTTATCTATTAACTCCACGCCTCTTGCCAAGACTCTCGCATTTATTTCTCTTACAACCCCATCTGTTATTATATTAAACAACCACGGTGACATCACACATCCTTGTCTAAGGCCTACTTTTACTGGGAAAAAATTTCCCTCTTTCCTACATACTCTAACTTGAGCCTCACTATCCTCGTAAAAACTCTTCACTGCTTTCAGTAACCTACCTCCTACACCATACACTTGCAACATCTGCCACATTGCCCCCCTATCCACCCTGTCATATGCCTTTTCCAAATCCATAAATGCCACAAAGACCTCTTTAGCCTTATCTAAATACTGTTCACTTGTATGTTTCACTGTAAACACCTGGTCCACACACCCCCTACCTTTCCTAAAGCCTCCTTGTTCATCTGCTATCCTATTTTCCGTCTTACTCTTAATTCTTTCAATTATAACTCTACCATACACTTTACCAGGTATACTCAACAGACTTATCCCCCTATAATTTTTGCACTCTCTTTTATCCCCTTTGCCTTTATACAAAGGAACTATGCATGCTCTCTGCCAATCCCTAGGTACCTTACCCTCTTCCATACATTTATTAAATAATTGCACCAACCACTCCAAAACTATATCCCCACCTGCTTTTAACATTTCTATCTTTATCCCATCAATCCCAGCTGCCTTACCCCCTTTCATTTTACCTACTGCCTCACGAACTTCCCCCACACTCACAACTGGCTCTTCCTCACTCCTACAAGATGTTATTCCTCCTTGCCCTATACACGAAATCACAGCTTCCCTATCTTCATCAACATTTAACAATTCCTCAAAATATTCCCTCCATCTTTCCAATACCTCTAACTCTCCATTTAATAACTCTCCTCTCCTATTTTTAACTGACAAATCCATTTGTTCTCTAGGCTTTCTTAACTTGTTAATCTCGCTCCAAAACTTTTTCTTATTTTCAACAAAATTTGTTGATAACATCTCACCCACTCTCTCATTTGCTCTCTTTTTACATTGCTTCACCACTCTCTTAACCTCTCTCTTTTTCTCCATATACTCTTCCCTCCTTGCATCACTTCTACTTTGTAAAAACTTCTCATATGCTAACTTTTTCTCCCTTACTACTCTCTTTACATTATCATTCCACCAATCGCTCCTCTTCCCTCCTGCACCCACTTTCCTGTAACCACAAACTTCTGCTGAACACTCTAACACTACATTTTTAAACCTACCCCATACCTCTTCGACCCCATTGCCTATGCTCTCATTAGCCCATCTATCCTCCAATAGCTGTTTATTCTTACCCTAACTGCCTCCTCTTTTAGTTTATAAACCTTCACCTCTCTCTTCCCTGATGCTTCTATTCTCCTTGTATCCCATCTACCTTTTACTCTCAGTGTAGCTACAACTAGAAAGTGATCTGATATATCTGTGGCCCCTCTATAAACATGTACATCCTGAAGTCTACTCAACAGTCTTTTATCTACCAATACATAATCCAACAAACTACTGTCATTTCGCCCTACATCATATCTTGTATACTTATTTATCCTCTTTTTCTTAAAATATGTATTACCTATAACTAAACCCCTTTCTTTACAAAGTTCAATCAAAGGGCTCCCATTATCATTTACACCTGGCACCCCAAACTTACCTACCACACCCTCTCTAAAAGTTTCTCCTACTTTAGCATTCAGGTCCCCTACCACAATTACTCTCTCACTTGGTTCAAAGGCTCCTATACATTCACTTAACATCTCCCAAAATCTCTCTCTCTCCTCTGCATTCCTCTCTTCTCCAGGTGCATACACGCTTATTATGACCCACTTCTCGCATCCAACCTTTACTTTAATCCACATAATTCTTGAATTTACACATTCATATTCTCTTTTCTCCTTCCATAACTGATCATTTAACATTACTGCTACCCCTTCCTTTGCTCTAACTCTCTCAGATACTCCAGATTTAATCCCATTTATTTCCCCCCACTGAAGCTCTCCTTCCCCCTTCAGCTTTGTTTCGCTTAGGGCCAGGACATCCGACTTCTTTTCATTCATAACATCAGCAATCATCTGTTTCTTGTCATCCGCACTACATCCACGCACATTTAAGCATCCCAGTTTTATAAAGTTTTTCTTCTTCTCTTTTTTAGTAAATGTCTACAGGAGAAGGGGTTACTAGCCCATTGCTCCCGGCATTTTAGTTGCCTCATACGACACGCATGGCTTACGGAGGAAAGATTCTTTTCCACTTCCCCATGGACAATAGAAGAAATAAAGAAGAACAAGAGCTATTTAGAAAAAGGAGAAAAACCTAGATGTATGTATATATATATATATGCATGTGCGTGTCTGTGAAGTGTGACCAAAGTGTAAGTAGGAGTAGCAAGATATCCCTGTTATCTAGCGCATTTATGAGACAGAAAAAGAAACCAGCAATCCTACCATCATGCAAAACAGTTACAGGTTTCTGTTTCACAGTCATCTGGAAGGATGGTAGTACTTCCCTGGGTGGTTGCTGTCTACCAACCTACTACCTACCTACCTATATATATATATATATATATATATATATATATATATATATATATAAATATATATATATATATATATACATATATATATTTATATATATAGATAGATATATATATTTATATATATATATACATATATATATTTATATATATATATATATATATATATATATATATATATATATATATATATATATATATATATATATATGCAAAACAATCACTGTGAAACAATAGAGAAATTCCAAGCACTTTCGTGACTACTCACATTATCGAGGAACAATGAAAATAATGCATCAATGGAAGGCATATAAAAGGTCTAGCCCACACCTCACTATCAAATCCCACAACAAAGCAACACCTGACGTGCTACTCATAAGAAAGGGAACACTGCAGCAGGCCCGCTGGCCCAACTAGACAGGTCTTTCACACAACCCACCAACAAACTAGTTTGTTGGTGGGTGGTTGTTTTGCATATTCTGAAATTACCTGTTTACTGTGATCTTGTTGCATATATATATATATATATATATATATATATATATATATATATATATATATATATATATATATATATATACATATATATATATATATATATATATATATATATATATATATATATATATATATATATATATATATATATATATATATATATATATATATAGATATATATAATGTGGTGCCAAATAGGTAGAACCTGCGATTTTGGCTTTAATATCAATTTTGCAAAAATCTGAACCTAATGAAAAAAATATATTTCATTCTGTTTGTTTATTATTAAATTGTGAACTTATCTAAAATATATTTAACTGGATTAGGCTAAATTAAATTGCGCTTGTTATAATAAAGTTAGGTAAGCTTTCTAAGGTTCATTTGGTACAAAGTTATTAATTTTACATTAACATTAATGAAAAAAATATATCTTTGAATGTAGAAGAGAAAAGTTTAAAAAGGGTTAATTTTACATGAGTTCTTACTAATTGACCAGTTTTACCTATTCAGCACGACATAATATATATAATATATATATCATGTCGTGAAAAATGTAATATTTCAACGAAGTTTTGGATATAACCTTGCATTATTCTATCTTTCTGGCACAGGAGGTGGGACTGCCTTACCTGGTGGTGTTCGGGGGTACAGACGTGTACGAGTGTATTAAGGAAGAGATGAAGTTGAGGGTAATGACCCAGGTGGTACTCGGAGCCTCACATCTACTAGCCTTCCACGATGATGTTCGCAACATCATTCTGCAAACCTGGGTAAGTCTAAATACTTGACCTATTGTAATCTTGAGTCATCTCATTTGTGTGGTGTATGTGAAACACGCATGCGCACGTGTCCACACACGCACACACACACACACACACACACATACACACACACACACACACACACACACGCACACACACACACACACACACACGCACACACACACACACACACACACACACACACACACACACACACACACACACATACACACACACACACACACACACGCACACACACACACACATACATACACACACTCACACACACACACACACACACACACACACACACACATACACTCACACGCACACACACACACACACACACACACACACACTCACACGCACACACACACACACACACACACATACACACACACACACACACACACACACACACACACACACACACACACATACATACACACACACACACACACACACACACACACACACACACACACACACACACACACACACACATACACACACACACACACACACACACACACACACACACACACACACACACACACACACACACACACACACACACACACACACACACACACACACACACACACACACACACACACACACAGAAGTAAGACAAGAGAGAGAGGGGTGGGTTGATTGCATCTTCTTGGACTGCAAGAAGGCCTTTGACACAGTTCCTCACAAGAGATTAGTGCAGAAGCTAGAGCATCAGGCGCATATAACAGGAAGGGCACTGCAATGGATCAGAGAATACCTGACAGGGAGGCAACAACGAGTCATGGTACGTAATGATGTATCACAGTGGGCACCTGTGACGAGCGGGGTCCCACAGGGGTCGGTCCTAGGACCAGTGCTATTTTTGGTATATGTGAACGACATGACGGAAGGGTTAGACTCAGAAGTGTCCCTGTTTGCAGATGATGTGAAGTTAATGAGGAGAATTAAATCTGATGAGGACCAGGCAGGACTTCAAAGAGACCTGGACAGACTGGACACCTGGTCCAGCAAATGGCTTCTCGAATTTAATCCTGCCAAATGCAAAGTCATGAAGATAGGGGAAGGGCACAGAAGACCACAGACAGAGTATAGGCTAGGTGGCCAAAGACTGCAAACCTCACTCAAGGAGAAAGATCTTGGGGTGAGTATAACACCGAGCATGTCTCCGGAAGCACACATCAATCAGATAACTGCTGCAGCATATGGGCGCCTGGCAAACCTGAGAACAGCATTCCGATACCTTAGTAAGGAATCATTCAAGACACTGTACACCGTGTATGTCAGGCCCATACTGGAGTATGCAGCACCTGTTTGGAACCCGCACTTGATAAAGCACGTCAAGAAACTAGAGAAAGTACAAAGGTTTGCAACAAGGTTAGTTCCAGAGCTAAGGGGAATGTCCTATGAAGAAAGATTAAGGGAAATCGGCCTGACGACACTGGACGACAGGAGGGTCAGGGGAGACATGATAACGATATATAAAATACTGCGTGGAATAGACAAGGTGGACAAGGACAGGATGTTCCAGGGAGGGGACACAGAAACAAGA
Organism: Cherax quadricarinatus; assembly: GCF_038502225.1. NCBI lineage: Eukaryota > Metazoa > Arthropoda > Malacostraca > Decapoda > Parastacidae > Cherax > Cherax quadricarinatus. Next base: position 43,991,529 of record NC_091296.1, read on the forward strand.
GGCCACAATTGGAAGTTGAAGACACAAATGAGTCACACACACACACACACACACACACACACACACACACACACACACACACACACACACATACACACACACACACACGCACACACACAGAAACACACGCACACACACACACAGACACACACACACACACACACACACACACACACACACACACACACACACACACACACACATACAAACACACACACACACACACACACACACACACACACACACACACACACACACACACACGCACGCACACACACATACATACACACACACACACACACACACACACACACACACACACACACACACACACACACACACACACACACACACACACACACATACATACACACACACACACACACACACACACACACACACACACACACACACACACACACACACACACACAGAGGGAACAGAGGGAGTGGAGGAGTGGCACTGCTGGTCAAAAACCGATAGGAGTTTGATGAACTGGAGAGAGGAGACAGTGGACAAGCAAGGGATTTCATAGGAATTCTTCAGTCTGGAGGTTCCAAGGCAATTGCAGTGATGTATAATCCACCACAGAACAACAGGAGGCCAAAGCAAGAGTATAATGAGAGTAATAGAGCGATGGTTGACACACTGGCTGAAGTGGCAAGAAGGGTTCACGCAAGCAGGGCAAAGCTACTGATCATGGGTGTCTTCAACCACAAGGAAATCGATTGGGAGAACTTTGAACCACATCGGGGACAAGAAACATGGAGGGCTAAGATGATGGAGGTGATACTGGAAAACTTCATGCACCAACACGTAAGGGACACTACGAGAGAGAGAGAGGAGGGGATGAACCAGCGAGACTGGACCTAGTATTCACCTTGAGTAGTGCAGATGTTGAGGACATCACATATGAAAGACCCCTTGGGCCCAACGATCATGTGGTTTTAATGTTTGAACGCACAGTAGAGCTACAAGTGAATGGGGGAACAGGAAGAGCCAGACGAACAAAACCGAACTACAAGAAAGGGAATGAAGAACTTCCTGAACAGGGTTCAGTGGGACAGAGAACTGGCAGGGAAGTCAGTTAACGAGATGATGGAATATGTGGCAACAATATGCAAGGAAGCTGAGGAGAAGTTTATACCCAATGGTAACTGGAATAATGATAAAGCCAGGATGAGCCCGTGGTTCACCCAAAGGTGCAGGGAGGCAAAGCCAAGTGTGCTAGGGAATGGAAGAAGTATAGAAGGCAAAGGGCCCAGGAGAATAAGGAGAGCAGTCGTAGAGCCAGAAATGACTGTGCACAGGTAAGAAGGGAGGCCCATTGACAATATGAAAATGACATAGCAGCGAAAGCCAGATCTGACCCAAAACTGTTGTACAGCCACATCAGGAGGAAAACAACAGTCAAGGACCAGGTAATCAGGCTGAGAAAGGAAGGAGGAGAGATCACAAGAAACGACCGCAAAGTATGTGATGAACTCAACATGAGATTCAGAGAAGTGTTTGCAGAGAAGACAGAAGGGACTCCAGAAAGACAGAGCGGTGGGGTACACCACCAAGTGTTGGATACAATACATACAACCGAGGATGAAGTGAAGAGGCTTCTGAGCGAGCTAGACACCTCAAAGGCGATGGGACTGGATAACATCTCTCCATGGGTCTTGAGAGAGGGAGCAGAGGTGCTATGTGTACCTCTAACAACAATATTCAACACATCTATCGAAACAGGGAGATTACTTGAGGTATGGAAGACAGCAAATGCAGTCCAAGTTTTTAAAAAAGTGGACAGACAAGAAGTCATGGAGAAGATTATCAGGAGAAGAGTGGTGGAACACCTAGAAAGAAATGAGCTTATCAACAACAGTCAACACGGTTTCAGGGATGGGAAATCCTGTGTCACAGACCTACTGGAGTTCTATGACAGGGTGACAGCAGTAAGACAAGAGAGAGAGAGGGCGGGTAGATTGCATTTTCTTGGGCTGTAAGAAGGCGTTTGGCACAGTTCCACACAATAGATTTGTGCAAAAACTGGAGGACCAGGCAGGGATAACAGGGAAGGCACTACAATGGATCAGGGAATACCTGTCAGGAAGATAGCAGCGAGTCATGGTACGTGGCGAGGTGTCAGAACGGGCACCTGTGACGAGTGGGGCTCCACAGGGGTCAGTCCTAGGACCGGTGCTGTTTCTGGTATTTTGGACGACGTGACGGAAGGAATAGACTCTGAAGTGTCCCTGTTGGCAGATGATGAGAAAAAATCAATAGGACGAGGATCAGGCAGAACTACAAAGGGGTCTGGACAGGCTGCATGCCTGGCCCAGCAATTGGCTCTTGGAGTTCAACCCCACCAAGTGCAAAGTTATGAAGATTGGGGAAGGGCAAAGAAGACAGCAGACATAGTACAGTCTAGGAGGGCCATAGACTACAAACCTCACTCAAGGAAAAAGATTTTGGGGTGAGTATAACACCAGGCACACCTGTTGAGGAGCACATCAACCAAATAACTGCTGTAGCATATGGGCGCCAAGCAAACCTAAATACAGTATTCCACCATTTTAATAAGGAATCGTTCAGGGCCTTGTACATTGTGCATGTTAGGCCCACATTGGAGTATGCAGCACCAGTTTGGAACCCACATGTAGCCAAGCACGTAGAGAAACTAGAGAAAGTGCAAAGGTTTGCAACAAGACTAGTCCCAGAGCTAAGGGATATGTCCTACGAGGAGAGGTGAAGGGAAATCGATCTGACGACACTGTATAACAGAAGAGATAGGGGGAGACATGATAATGACATTTAAAATACTGAGAGGAATTGAGAAGGTGGACAGAGACAGAATGTTCCAGAGATGGGACACAACATCAAGGGGACACATTTGGAAGTTGAAGACACAGATGAATCACAGGGATGTTAGGAAGTATTTCTTCAGTCACAGAGTAGTCAGGAAGTGGAATAGTTTGGGAAGCGATGGAGTAGAGGCAGGATCCATTCATAGCTTTAAGCAGAAGTATGATAAAGCTTATGGTGTGGGGAGAGTGACCTTTTAAAGGCCAGTGAAGAGGCGGGGCCAGCAGCTATGACTCGACCCCTGCAACCACAACTAGGTGAGGTCAACTAGGTAAGTACACACACACACACAGTAAAAAAAATGATGGTCTATGTAACATTAAAATGCAAGGAGGCAGAGGAGAGGTTTGTTCGCAAGGGAAAGAGAAATAATGGGAAGACCAAAATGAGTCCTTGGTTCACCCAAAGGTGTAGGGAGGCAAAAACTAGGTGTACTACCGAATGGAAAAGGTACAGAAGACAAAGGACCCAGGAAAATAAAGAGATCAGCCGAAGAGCCAGAAACGAATATGTACAGATAAGAAGGGAGGCTCAGCGACAATACGAAAATGACATAGCATCGAAAGTCAAGTCTGACCCGAAGCTGTTATGTAGCTACATCAGGAGGAAAACAACAGTGATGGACCAGGTAATCAGACTGAGGAAGGATGGTGATGAGTTCACAAGAAATGACTAAGTGGTATGTGAGGAGCTCAACATGAGATTTAAAGAAATATTTACAGTGGAAACAGGTAGGACTCCAGGAAATCAGAACAGGGATGTACACCAACAAGTGCTGGATGAAGTACACATAACCGAGGAGGAGATGAAGAAGCTGCTATGTGAACTTGAAACCTCAAAGGCAGTGGGACCAGACATCTCTCCTTGGGTCCTTAGAGAGGGAGCAGAGATGCTGTGTTTCCACTAACAAAGATCTTCAACACATCTATTGAAACTGGGCAACTCCCTGAGGTATGGAAGATGGCAAATGTAGTCCCAATTTTTGAAAAAGGAGAGAGACACGAGCCATTAAATTTCAGACCTGTTTCGCTAACGTGAATAGTATTCAAAGTCATGGAGAAAATCAACAGGAGGAGAGTGGTGGAGCACCTGGAAAGAAACAAGTATGTAATCGACAACCAGCACGGTTTCAGGGAAGAAAAATCCTGTGTCACAAACCTACTGGAGTTTTATGACAAGGTGACATAAGTAAGACGAGAGAGAGAGGGGTGGACAAACTGCATTTTCTTGGATTGTAAGAAGGCCTTCAACACAGTTCCTCACAAGAGGTTAATGCAAAAGCTAGAGGATCAGGCACACATGACAGGAAAGGCACTGCAATGGATCAGAGAATATCTGACAGGGAGGCAACAATGAGTCATGGTATGTGACGAGGTTTCAGAGTGGGCGCCTGTGACAAGCGGGGTTCCACAGGGGTCAGTCCTAGGACCTGTGCTGTTTTTGGTATATGTGAATGACATAATGCAAAGGATAGATTCAGAAGTGTCCTTGTTTACAGATGATGTGAAGTTAATGAGGAGAATCAAAATGGTCGAGGATCAGGCAGGACTATAAGGAAACCTGGACAGGCTACAAGCCTGGTCCAGCAACTGCCTTCTTGAATTTAACCCTGCCAGATACACAGTCATGAAGATCAGGGAAGCGCAAAGAAGACCGCAGACACAGTATAGTCTTGGTGGCCAAAGACTGCAAACCACACTCAAGGAAAAAATGTTGGGGTGAATATAATGCCGAGCACATCTCCTGAGGTGCACATCAATCAGATAACTGCTGCAGTGTACGGGTGTCTGGCAAACCTAAGGATAGCGTTCCAATACCTCAGTAAGGAATCGTTCAATATTCTGTACACCATTTACGTCAGGCCCATACTGGAGTATGCAGCACCAGTTTGGAATCCACACCTGGTCAAGCACGTCAAGAAATTTGAGAAAGTGCAAAGGTTTGCAACAAGACTAGTCCCAGAGCTAAGGAGATTGTCCTACGAAGAAAGGTTAAGGAAAATTGGCTTGATGACACTGGAGGGCAGGAGGGTTAAGGGAGACATGATAACGACATATAAAATACTGTGCAGAATAGGCAAGGTGGACAAAGACAGGATGTTCCAGAGATTGGACATAGAAACAAGCGGTCACAATTGGAAGTTGAAGACTCAGATGAGTCAAAGGGATGTTAGGAAGTATTTCTTCAGTCATAGAGTTGTTAGGCAGTGGAATAACATAGAAAGTGACGTAGTGGAGGCAGGAACCATTCATAGTTTTAAGGCGAGGTTTGATAAAGCTCATGGAGCAGGGAGAGAGAGGGTGCAGTAGCAATCAGTGAAGAGGCGGGGCCAGGAGCTATGAATCGACCCCTTCAATCATAAATAGGTGAGTGCAAATAGGTGAGTACACACACACACACACACACACACACACACACACACACACACACACACACACACACACACACACACACATACACGTGAAGCAGTATCGCTGAATAGTGCTCCCAGGATTTAGCGTTCTATTGGCTGTCCTAAGATATTATTAGCGGTCATCGTACTTGGTTATAACAGCAGTGTAGTGATAAGGTCATGAAAGAGTGATTAAGTAAATACTGAAAGTAAGAAAAAATTAGTCAATCCCCAGCTGTTGGTGTTGTGAATGTAGCTAACATCATCAGACTTGTTATGACAATAATACTGTACTAAAGAAAAAAGAGGGAATACCAAGTCTTAAAAGAAAAAGAAAATAAAAACTTGAATGCATGATAATGTTCCTGAAGGAGTTACAAAATTGAAGGAGTTGATAGCAGCCGACCAGCAGGAACCTCCATTGTTGTGCAGACGACATCACTTGCCTATTTGTGGTTAATTTTGGTTAGTGTCTAAAGTCTCAGTGTCTCGCCCTGCTGGTTGTATGCTATACCATCTCTCTCTCCCTATTTCAGTACCAGGAGATAGATAGTGGTTAGTAAATTATCTAAATATTGCCAGGTAAACTCCAGAAAGAGTTGTGTAGCCTAGTGACCCCCCCCCTCCGTTTTTCTGAGGGACAAGCTAGTAAATAAGTACGCACATACAAACACACGTGTGCACCCGTAATTATTATTATAATAAACATTAGTATATATTAATAAGGAATTGAGTGAGAAAAAATAATCCTATAATCTTCAAAAAGTAAAGTAGCCTAGTGTGCGAACATCTGGGCCGGGAGAGTACCGGTGAAACAACAACAATAACAGATAGTGTTAACGTGACCCCCCCTCTTTTTCAAAGAACGACAAGCTAGTAAAGACACACACACACACAAACACAAGTGTACACACAAACACAAGTGTACACAATTAATATTATATAGCATATATTAGTGTATATTAATAAGGAATTGATTGTGAAAAAATTTTTATGATCTTCAAAAGAGTAGCGTAGCCTAGTGTGCGCACGAACACCCACACCCACCCACCCACACACCCACACACCCCCACACACACCCACACACCCCCACACACATCCACACACACCCACACACATCCACACACACCCACACACATCCACACACACCCACACACACCCACACACATCCACACCCACACCCACACCCCCCCACACACCCCCACACACACCCCCCACACCCCCCCCCACACACACATACACTCCCCCCTCCCCCACCGACAACTCACTCCTTCACCTGATCCCTCCCCTCCCTCTTTCACCCTCCCCCTTCCCTCCTCTCCCTCCTTCCCCCTCTCCCTCTCCCGCTCACTCACTTGCTTCACTCTCCTTCCCACTCCCCCTTCCCACTAATCTCCCACATAGCCACAGTTCCTCCTCTACCTCCCCCCCCCACACTCTGACATACACAATACTAACCTAACATACAGAATTACATAGGTTTCCCACTCTGAGGCAATCAGGATAAAACAAAAATGGGTTGCCAGAGAGCGACAAGAAAAACCAAGGGACAGGAGGAGGAAACTGCAAAGGAAGACTGGGCAGCAGAGCTCACAAAAAGGGAACATGAATGGGAAAAGAAACTAGAAGAACTTAGCATGAGAATGGAAGAGAGGATAGACATGGAAAGCAGGAAGTGGGAGATGCAAGTCAAAGTAGCAGAGGTCAGGATACAGAGTTTAGAAGAGGAACTGAAAAATCTGAAACAGCCTAAAGAACTAAAGAACATTTTGGGATTGACAACAGAGAATGCTACCTCAGTCACAAATAAGGGGACTGTAGGGAAAGAAGGAGCAAAACAGCATGTAGAAGCTCAGTCAGTGGAGAATGTAGTAAATGAAAGACCTAAGCTATATGTGGAGGCCCTAACAGACCACAGCAGAGCCCAGGGAAAGCCGAGAAGGGAAAATGATAAGCCACTGAGCCCAAGTACATTAGCTAGTGAAACTGAAGAAAGTAAACCTGCAATGGAGGAAATCAAATTGAATGGGAGGATACACAGGGATATGCAGTGGGAGAATGAAAGGGTGAGGTCAGTCTTTGTGTATGGGCTCCAGGAAGTTGAAGGGGAAACATATGAAGCCAGAAAACAAGGGGAAAAAAAAGCAATTGAAAGAATCATGAAAGCAATAGGAGAAGACGACATGACCCAGCTGGAAAATTTTCGGAGAATAGGGGGGTATGTAAAAAAAAAGAACCCGGCCAGTGAAAGTGACCTTCAAGGCAGAATCGACTCGGAACAGGATCCTGCAGGAGAAAGCATGATTAAGGGACATGCCGGCATACAGGAAGGTGTATCTCGACCGCGACAGAACACAAGCAGAAAGGCAGAAACAGAGAGAGATGGTACAAAGGCGAAAGGAGGAAAGAGAGGGGATGGAGAAGACAGACAGGAGATCCCAGACACAGGAAGATCAAATGAAGCCTCCCTCACAACTTCCTATAGAAGCCTCCCAACCAGGTCAACCCCAGTGCAACCAAACACTCTAAACCAAAACACCCATGCCACATCCAATGCCCCCACCCACTGCATTACAAACTCCACCCCCACAGCAACCACCCATAGTTCCTTATCAGGTCTCCCACTCCCCCAACCCCATTACACCTCCCAGACCACAATCTTAGAAAAGAAGTTGAAGGTGTGGTATACAAATGCAGATGGAATAACAAATAAGTATGAGGAGTGGCACGAAAGAATCAAGGAGACATCCCCAGACATAATAGCACTCACAGAAACAAAACTTACCAGAATAATAACAGATTCAATCTTTCCAACCGGATATCAAATCCTCAGGAAAGACAGAGGGAGGAGAGGGGGAGGAGTTGCACTGCTCATTAAAAACCAGTGGGGGTTTGAGAAAATGGAAGGAATGGATGGCACGGGCGAAAGGGACTACTTAGTAGGAACAATCCAGTCTGAGGGACATAAGGTGATAATTGCAGTAATGTACAACCCACCACAGAACTGCAGGAGGCCAAGAGAAGAATACGATGAGAGCAACAGAGCAATGGTCGACACACTAGCCGAGGTGGCCAGGAGAGCGCACACGGGGGGAGCAAAGTTACTAGTTATGGGTGATTTCAATCACAAGGAGATTGACTTGGAAAACCTGGGGCCCCATGGGGGTCCCGAAACATGGAGAGCCAAGATGATGGATGTGGTACTGGAAAACCTCATGCATCAACATGTTAGAGACACTACCAGAGAGAGAGGAGAGGATGAACCAGCAAGACTGGACCTTGTATTCACCTTGAGTAGTTCTGACATCGAGGATATCATGTATGAAAGGCCCCTGGGAGCTAGTGATCATGTGGTTCTGTGCTTCGACTACATAGTTGAGCTCCAAGTGGAGAGAGCAGCAGGAATAGGGTGGGAAAAACCAAACTACAAAAGGGGGAACTACTCAGGCTTGAGGAACTTCTTTCAAGACATTCAGTGGGAGAGGGAACTGACAGGAAAACCAGTACAAAAAATGATGGACTTTATGGCAACAAAATGCAAGGAGGCAGAGGAGAGATTTGTTCCCAAGGGAAACAGAAATAATGGGAAGAACAGAACGAGTCCTTGGTTCACCCAAAGGTGTAGGGAGGCAAAAACTAGGTGTACTAGAGAATGGAAAAGGTATAGAAGACAGATAACTCAGGAAAATAAAGAGATTAGCCGAAGAGCCAGAAACGAATATGCACAGATAAGAAGGGAGGCTCAGCGGCAATACGAAAATGACATAGCAACGAAAGTCAAGAGTGACCCGAAGCTGTTGTACAGCCACATCAGGAGGAAAACAACAGTCAAGGACCAGGTAATCAGACTGAGGAAGGGTGATGGGGAATTCACAAGAAACGACCGGGAGGTGTGTCAGGAGCTCAACACAAGATTTAAAGAAGTATTTACAGTGGAAACCAGTAGGACTCCAGGAAATCAGAGCAGGGGGGTGCACCAGCAAGTGCTGGATGAGGTACATATAACCAAGGAGGAGGTGAAGAAGCTGCTATGCGAACTTGATACCTCAAAGGCGGTGGGACCAGACAACATCTCTCCGTGGGTCCTTAAAGAGGGAGCAGAGACATTGTGTGTACCATTGACAAAGATCTTCAACACATCATTTGAAACTGGGCAACTCCCCGAGGTATGGAAGATGGCAAATGTAGTCCCAATTTTTAAAAAGGGAGAGAGACATGAGGCACTAAACTACAGACCTGTATCACTAACGTGTATAGTATGCAAGGTCATGGAGAAGATTATCAGGAGGAGAGTGGTGGAGCACCTGGAAAGAAACAAGTGTATAATTGACAACCAGCATGGTTTCAGGGAGGGAAAATCCTGTCACAAACCTATTAGAGTTTTATGACAAGGTGAGAGAAGTAAGACAAGAGAGAGAGGGGTGGATCGACTGCATTTTTTTGGACTGCAAGAAGGCCTTCGACACAGTTCCTCGCAAGAGGTTACTGCAAAAGCTAGAGGATCAGGCACACATAACAGGAAAGGCACTGCAATGGATAAGAGAATACCTTACAGGGAGGCAACAACGAGTCATGGTACGTGACGAGGTGTCAAAGTGGGCGTCTGTGACAAGCGGGGTTCCACAGGGGTCAGTCCTTGGACTTGTGCTGTTCTTGGTATATGTGAATGACATAACGGAAGGGATAGACTCAGAAGTGTCCTTGTTTGCGGACGATGTGAAGTTAATGAGAAGAATCAAATCGGATGAGGATCAGGCAGGACTACAAAGAGACCTGGACAGGCTACAAGCCTGGTCCAGCAACTGGCTCCTTGAGTTTAACCCCGCCAAATGCAAAGTCATGAAGATTGGGGAAGGACAAAGAAGACCGCAGACACAATATAGTTTAGATGGCCAAAGTCTGCAAACCTCACTCAAGGAAAAAGATCTGGGGGTGAGTATAACACCGAGCATATCTCCTGAGGCGCACATCAATCAGATAACTGCTGCAGCATACGGGCGCCTGGCAAACCTACGGATAGCGTTCCGATACCTCAGTAAGGAGTCGTTCAAGACTCTGTATACCATTTACGTCAGGCCCATACTGGAGTATGCAGCACCAGTTTGGAATTCACACCTAGTCAAGCACATCAAGAAATTAGAGAAAGTGCAAAGGTTTGCAACAAGACTAGTCCCAGAGCTACGGGGATTGTCCTACGAAGAAAGGTTGAGGGAAATTGGCCTGACGACACTGGAGGTCAGGAGGGTCAGGGGAGACATGATAACGACATACAAAATACTGCACGGAATAGACAAGGTGGACAAAGACAGGATGTTCCAGAGAGGGGACACAGACACAAGAGGTCACAATTGTAAGTTGAAGACTCAGATGAATCAAAGGGATGTTAGGAAGTATTTCTTCAGTCATAGAGTAGTCAAGCCATGGAATAGCGTAGAAAGTGAAGTAGTGGAGGTGGGAACCATACATAGTTTTAAGGCGAGGTATGATAAAGCTCATGGAGCAGGGAGAGAGAGGACCTAGTAGCAATCAGTGAAGAGGCGGGGCCAGGAGCTATGAATCGACCCCTGCAACCACAAATAGGTGAGTACAAATAGGTGAGTACACACACACACACATACACACACACACACACACACACACACACCCTCTACCCCCACCCCCCAAACCACAAGCCCCACCCCCAGAGTAACCCCCTATAGGCTGGTGCCAGGGCTCCTGCTCCCCCAAACCCACCATTCTCCCATGACCACAATTTTAGAAAAGAAGTTGAAGGTATGGTACACGAACGCAGATGGAATAACGAATAAAAGTGAGGAGTGGCATGAAAGAATCAAGGAGACATCCGCAGACATCATAGCAGTCACAGAAACAAAACTCTCTTTATGATAACAGACACATTCTTCACACCCGGATATCAGATCCTGAGGAAAGGTGGAAGGAGCAGAGAGGAAGGAGAGGTTGCATTGCTTATTAAAAGCCAATGGGGATTTCAGGAAATGGAAGGAATGGACGAGATTGGAGAAAGGGATTACATAGTAGGTACAATTCAGTCTGGGGGACATAAGGTAGCCATTGCAGTGATGTACAATGTGCCACAGAACTGCACAAGGCCAAGAGAGGAATATGAAGAGAGAAGCAGAACAATGGTGGACACACTAGCTAAGATGGCCAGAAGAGCTCACTCGAGTAGAGCAAAGTTACTGGTTATGGGCGATTTCAACCACAGGGAGATTGATTGGGAAAACCTGGAGCAACATGAAGGTCCCGAAACATGGAGAGCCAAGATGAGGGATGTCGTACTGGAAAACCTCATGCACCAACATGTTAGGGACACTACCAGAGGAAGAGAGGAGGATGAACCGCAAGACTGGACCTTGTGTTCACCCTGAGTAGCTCAGACATTGAGGATATCACATATGAAAGGCCCCTGGGAGCTAGTGATCACGTAGTTCTGAGCTTTGAATAAAAAGAAGAGTTACAAGTGGAGAGGGTAAGAGGAGTAGAAAGGGAAAATCCAAACTATAAAAGAGGGGACTTCACAGGTATGAGGAACTTCCTGCAGGAGGTTCAGTGGGAAAGAGAATTGTTAGGAAAGTCAGTAAACCAAATGATGGACTACGTAAAAGCAAAATGCAAGGAGGCAGAGGAAAGGTTTGTTCCCAAGGGCAACAAAAATAATGGGAAGACCAGAATGAGTCCTTGGTTTACCCGAAGGTGTAGGGAGGCAAAAACTAAGTGCACTAGAGAATGGAAAAAGTACAGAAGGCAAAGGTCCCAGGAAAATAGAGAGTTTAGTCGAAGAGCCAGAAACGAGTATGCACAGATAAGAAGGTAGGCCCAGCGACAGTACGAAAACAACATAGCATCGAAAGTCAAGTCTGACCTGAAACTGTTTCATAGCCACATCAGGAGGAAGACAACCAAGGACCAGGTAATCAGGTTGAGGAAAGAAGGTGGGGGAGCTCACAAGAAACGACCAAGACGTATGTGAGGAGCTCAACACGAGATTTTAGGAAGAATTTACAGAAAAGACAGGAAGGACTCAGGGAAGACAAAACAGAGGGGTACACCAACAAGTTATATACCAACAAGTGCGGATAAAATACACACAACTGAGGGGGAGGTGAAGACGCTGCTATGTGAACTTGATACCTCAGAGGCGGTGGGACTGGACATCTCTCCGTGGGTCCTTAGAGAGGGAGCAGAGATCCTGTGTGCCACTAACTACAATTTTCAACACATCCCTTGAAATTGGGGAACTACTTGAGGTATTGAAGACAGCAAATGTAGTCCCTATCTTTAAGAAAGGAGACAGAAACGAGGCACTAAACTATTGACCAGTGTCACTGACATGTATAGTATGCAAAGTCATGGAGAAGATTATCAGGAGGAGAGTTGTGGAGCACCTGGAACGGAACAAGGTTATAAACGACAGCACGGATTCATGGAAGGCAAATCCTGTGTCACAAACCTACTGGAGTTTTATGAGAAGGTAACAGAAGTAAGACACGAGAGAGAGGGGTGAGTTGATTACATTTTCTTGGACTGCAAAAAGGCCTTTGCCACAGTTCCTCACGAGAGATAAGTGCAGAAGCTGGAGGATCAGGCACATATAACAGGAAAGGCACTGCAATGGCTCAGAGAATACCAGACAGGGAGGCAACAGCGAGTCATGGTACATGAGGCATCACAGTGGGCGCCTTTGATGAACAGGGTCCCACAGGGGTCAGTCCTAGGACCAGTGCTGTTTTTGGTATATGTGAATGACATGACAGAAAGGATAGACTCAGAAGTGTCCCTGTTTGCAGATGATGTGAAGTTAATGAGGAAAATTATTTCAGATGAGGATCAGGCAATACTACAAAGAGACCTGCACAGGCTGGGTGTGTGGTCCAGCAACTGGCTCCTAGAATTTAACCCCGCCAAATGCAAAGTCATGAAGATCGAGGAAGGGCAAAGAAGACGGCAGACAGAGCATAGGCTAGGTGGCCGAAGACTGCAAACCTCGCTCTTGGGGTGAGTATAATACCGAGCACGTCTCCGGAAGCACAGATTAACCAGATAACTGCTGCCGCATATGGGCGCCTGGCAAACCTGAGAATAGCGTTCCGATACCTCAGTAAGGAATCGTTCAAGATTCTGTACACCGTGTCAGGCCCATACTGGAGAATGCAGCACCAGTTTTTAACCCACACCTGGTCAAGCACGTCAAGAAATTAGAGAAAGTGCAAAGGTTTGCAACAAGAGTAGTTCCAGAGGTAAGGGGAATGTCCTACGAAGAAGAAATCGGCCTGACGACACAAAAGGACAGGAGGGTTAGGGGAGACATGATAACAACTTACAAAATACTGCGAGGAATAGATAAGGTGGACAGAGACAGGATGTTCCAGAGATGAGACTCAGAAACAATGGGTTACAATTGGAAGTTGAAGACTTAGATGAGTCAGAGGGACATTAGAAAGTATTTCCTCAGCCATAGAAATATCAGAAAGTGGCATAGTCTGGCAAGTGATGTAGTAGAGGCAGGACTATACATGGTTTTAAGAGGAGGTATGATAAAGCTCATGAAGCAGGGAGAGAGAGGACCCAGTAGCGGTCAGTGAAGAGGCGGGGCCAGGAGCTGAGTCTCGACCCCTGCAACCACAAATAGGTGAGTACACACACACACACACACACACACACACACCCTAAATCAAAGACCAGGTAATCAGCCTGAGGAAGGAAGGAGGGGAGCTCACAAAAAACGAAGCAGAAAGATGTAAGGAGCTTAAATCGTCTTGTGAATGGTAATGTAATCAGTGATAATAACATTAAGTTAAGAGAATGCGGGAAGTGAAATAAATCGCCCTGCTCCGAGTGAACGAGTGAACGCATGGTTCTCGTCCCGAGGATAGCGAAGTTTTATGGAATCACGACTTCTAAACCGGGACAAACCAACGGATACCTCGTCCTGCTGGAATAAGAACCGTGTCGGTGTAGCAGGACATCGAAATGAGATGGTGAATGGAGGAAATAAGGAGCATCAATCACCAACAATTAAGTAACCTTTCTAGTTATAGCAGACTGATACTGGCCAGTTAGGTATGTTTTAATTGGATAGGTTATGGGTGATCCAGCCACATCAAGTGACCACCAGAGAATATCTGGTAAGTGGTGGGATTATGTACAAGTGTTTTTCCTTGATGGATATATCCATGTGTAACCTACCCCCTCCCCCTTCATTCAGTTAAACTAATATAATTTATACAGTCCACAATTAATTAGTAGCGCCGTACTTGAGGGTGCTACCCAATTTATACTGGTCTCGGATAGATATGGATAAGATAGTGAGGGTCGAGGGGCCACATGCAGTGACCAGAGGTGGTTAAGTTTTCTCACATGTCTACACGGGTGACTACGGTAAACAATATAGTTGTTGTCTCCCAAGGAGATTACTCGTATGCATGTAATGTTGAGGTATGTACAAGTAATCACCCCTATAAAATTTTCCATATCTGCCCGCTGGTCCTTCCTGAACCGGATGCAATCAGTGAAAAATTAATTGAATTAATTACTTAATAATTAAGTGACTGATTGAAGGAAGTGGGTATAGAGTACACAAATTTAATCGATCGTGTGGTGGATGATAATTAGCCTAATTAATTGCTAGCACATGTGTGGCTAGGATTTATACAAGAGCAAATTGCAAGAATTACTCTTATAAGGCGCCTACTTAAGTTGTATAATCAGTGATTAATAATTCTCTAACCATGACTGGATCTGATGGAGTTAATGTGGCTGACAAGTCCGTGAATTTTAGAGTAATGAGAACATCATTACAGGCTATTAAAGGCCATGTGACGAAGGCATTTGATTTAATGAATCAAAGAACCTTGAACCCTAATGAATTAAAGTTATATTTAGATGCTTTAGAGAGTAGATTTGATTGGTACAAATTGTGGTTTAAAGACTGTGAAAGAGATCTGCTGGAGAATTGTGCAGATGGAATGGAAATGAATGTTTTAATTAATCAACATTACGAATTGGAAGAAAAACTGTCTTGTAAAAGTAAGGCTTTGAATAAATTAAAGGGTGTAAGCCAGGCAGTTGATCAACCTATTAATGCAAAGGGTGGGTTTGCCAAAACCTCCAGAGTACGGTCTGGAGGAAATCAGACTAGGTCGGCAGGAATTAATTTTTCAATTGCAGACCAGTCAGCCAAACAGTTCTAAGGATATAACACATAATGACTCTGAAGTATCTGTCAAGTCTCAAAAGGGAAAAATAATCCCAGTGGTAATAATCATAGTTAAGAGTTAAATAGGCACATATCAAGTCAGGAATCAGTAATAGTGGTTCCTCACATCAAGGTAAGAGAAATAAGTACCTCAGTAAGGGTAACCCAGTTAATAAGAGGTCAGGCAAGGAAAAGCGAGAATGTCTCTTCTGCAAGGGTACTCATTTCACTAAAAATGGTAATGCCTATAATTCATGGGATATTAAAGTGGAAAGAATGAAAGAACTTGACAGATTTATCAGATGTCTAGACAATCATAATGTAAAGGATTGTCATACCAAATGGAACAGTTGCTATCAATGCAACAAGGGAA
This sequence comes from Cherax quadricarinatus, assembly GCF_038502225.1. NCBI lineage: Eukaryota > Metazoa > Arthropoda > Malacostraca > Decapoda > Parastacidae > Cherax > Cherax quadricarinatus. The sequence goes on from NC_091296.1 coordinate 44,007,360, forward strand.
GGCACCATACAGTTATGTGCAGGGTTGTATGTAATTCTTATAATAATGGTGACAATAATGATAATGTTAATAGCCCTGACACTACAGTGACTAATGTAAAGGTTGCAGCTAATGGCAATAATGATGGCCTAGCTGAAGTAGCCTTGCCGGTGTTGGATGTAATAATTCAGGATAAAGGGCATGAATCCAAAACCATGCGGAGTCACTCTCTTCAACACTGGTACGGGCCATGTAATATATGGCAGACTACCGCATAGTAATAATGACTAGAGGAAGTAGTGAATACAGTCACGGTGTCTTACTCATAAAAGGTCAACCCAGTACAAGTATTCTTCTATCGAGAATGATGTTGAACCAGCCTAATTTGTGGGAGCTGGACAGCATAGGGATTAATATAAATGAGGAAAGTCCAAATGATTCCATTACTCAGGAACAATACCTGAAGGATGTTAAATTTGAATCTGGACAATACTGGGTGAGACTTCCGTGGAAGCTGAACCATCCAGACCTACCAACTAATTGCCGGATGGCGTATGGACAATTAAAGGCTCAGCTCCACGAACTGAGCAAGACACCAGAACTGTTGACTGCTTACGATGATATAATTAATGAGCAGTTAAATAATAACTTCATAGAGGAGGTACCTCCCGAGCAAGCCCAGATTTATGGTCACTATTTGCCACATCACGGAGTGAAGAAGGATTCTAAGACCACTCCTCTGAGGATTGTGTTTAATTGTAGTGCCAGGAGTAACAAAAATGTACCTAGTTTGAATGACTGTTTGATGACAGGTCCGTCGTTGACGGAAAAACTGGGAGACATATTATTAAACTTCAGGGTTAAGAATTATGCCTTTACGGCGGACATAAGTAAAGCTTTCCTGAGAGTGGGTCTGCAGGAGGCTGACCGGGATTGCACTAGGTTGTTATGGCCCGAGAATCCTAGTGACCCACTTAGTCTCCTGAAGACTTTTTGCTTCAGGAGTGTATTGTTTGGTGCTACCTCCAGTCCGTTCCTACTCCAGGCAACGATAAATGCACACCTTAAGCGTATGGGTGGTCCACTGAGTGGAGTAATGGGTAAATAATTTTATGTGGACAATTTCCTGGGGGTGACGTCTACTGAAGAGGAACTAATGAGCATATATGAAGGGGCTAATGAAATAATGCAAGGTGCAAATATGCCCCTGAGGGAATGGAACAATAATTCGTCCAGTTTAAGGGCTCAAATAAATAAAGACAACCCTGGAGTTGAAGTGTCTAAATATAGTAATGTGCTCGGACTGACTTGGGACACAGAGAGAGACTTGTTACCGTTAAAGTCTAATAACTACAGCATGCCCAATAAATTAACCAAGAGAGTCTTACTTGCGGAAGTTTCAAAATGCTTCGATCCACTAGGCTTAGTGTCCCCACTTACCATAAGAGGAAAATTGTTGATACAAGAAGCATGGAAGCTTAAGTGTGCTTGGGATGAAACCCTACCTGAGGAATTTGTTGAAAGGTGGGAAGAACTAATAGGTGAATATGTAAAATTACCAATGTTGGAGTTCCCATGTAATGTGGCCAGTCAAGATGGAGAAAATGTACTCCACATTTTTGCGATGCTTCGAAATTAGCATATGGAGCAGTCGCTTACCTTCAATGTAATAGTGCCATTTCTCTTGTTATGTCTAAGGCTAAGGTGGCTCCAATCAAATCACGTACCTTACCTCAGTTGGAATTAACGGCCATTTATGTAGGTGTCAAATTAGCCAATTATATAAGAAATAAATTGCGAGAGATAAATATCAGCGACACCGTAATTTGGTCTGATAACGAGGTATCCTTACAATGAATTCGTAATGGTAACAGTAAGATTGTGTATGTACAAAACAGTCGCTGAAATCAATCAAATGCAGGAGAAATATAACAGTTTGGGTCAGCATATGTTAACCTTTAATCACATTCCTGGTGACGAGAATCCAGCTGACTTCTTGTCTCGAGGCTTGACTTATGAAAAATTTGTGAGTGCTTTATCGTGGTTTAAAGGGCCAAGTTGGCTGGTGGACAAAATTAACTGGCCGGTGCAAAAGGCACATATTGCTCCTGTCGAAATTACGGTGAGCACTTCTCCAGTCAGTAGTCCCTCCTTAGCCATTGACATGAATAGGTATTCTTCCTTACCCAAGCTGATTAGCGTGACAAGGTTAGTGTTTAAATTTATAAGTAAGATGAATATCTCATATAATTTTCCCCATCCCCTGAAATACTGGCTACAGAGGGTACAAGAAGAAACCTACAGGGATGAGATTAAATTAATGATGGACGGAAAAATTGTGAAAGGCTCAATAATAGAAAAGCTGGGGCTGTATTTAGAGGATGATGTAATTAGGTGCAGAGGCAGGTTACAAAATGCTGAATTGGGGGAATATGCTAAGCACCCTATCTTGCTGCCCAAAACTCGTCACCTGACAACCTTGATTGTCTTTAATGCCCATAATAACGTGATGCACGGTGGGGTACAGGATACCTTAAACTGTATTCGGGAAACCTTCTGGATTCCACAAGGACGGCAAAGTGTAAAAAGGGTTATCAAGTCGTGTGTAATATGTCGCCGGGTGGATGCCAGAACCTACATGTACCCAGGTCCTCCACCATTGCCCAAGGAATGCGTGCAGTTGGTAAAACCATTTGATGTGACCGGAGTGGACTATAGTGGGCCAATCATTTTAACAGGTACTTCAGATGGTGTTCCCTTGAAGGTGAATGCATGTCTATTTACTTGTACAGCTACTAGGGCTGTTCATCTAGAAGTGGCTCAGTACTTGTCTGCAGAACAGTTCATACAGCTGTTCCCGAAATTTGCAGCTAGGAGATCCTGTCCAAGATTGATGATCTCAGATAATGCCACCAATTTTGTAGCGGGTGCTCAACACTTGATGAAATTAAATAAGAGTGATGAGGTACAGTCTTTGTTGACCCAGCGAGGGTGTTTCTGGAAATTTATTACTCCCAGAGCCCCTTGGCAGGGAGGACTGTACGAAAGAATGATAGGTACAGTGAAAAGATGTCTTTGTAAGGTGCTACACAGGAAGAGAATTAATTTGGAGGAATTCCGTGCAGTGTTGGTGGAGGCAGAGAATCTGGTAAACAATCGCCCTCTGTCATACATGAGCGACACTCCTGACGCGGAGATCCTGACTCCCTCTCACCTAATATGCGGACGAAGGTTAGAAGCTGCACCTATCTATAGAGATAATCCCGAGGGAAGTGATAAGGATTACAATAACGTGACCGTGTTGAGTGATAAGTTCAAGATGTTAAATAAGGTAATTACTCATTGGTCCGATGTGTGGCGTAAAGAATATCTTCTTACACTACGTGAACACTTTTATGGTGCGCCAGAGGCAGTAAACCGACAGAACATTCAACCAGGTGACATTGTGATAATTGATACTGAACAACATCGAACATTGTGGCCTCTGGGCAAGGTAGTTACATTATACCCAGATGCACAAGGTGTTGTCAGAAACGTCAAAGTGTTTTGTCGTGGTCAGGAAAGTTTGCATACCATTAATAAATTAATTCCCTTAGAATTAAATGGTGTTCAATCCAGTGCAGATGGAAATCTAAGGGAAAGTGACACGAGTGATATTGAAGACACTGACCGAGTAATGCAAGAAGAAATTGTAGTAAGACCCACTAGGAAAACAGCAGTGCAATCCAGAGAGGGCTGGAATCGTCTACTGGAGGAAAACGCAATTTAAGTCGTCTAACAACGACTTCCGCCCGGCCACAGTGTGGAAATTATTTAATTTCCAAAGCTATAGTGCCTAATAAGTGTTTAATGTGTTGATTTGGGTCAAAATGTATTTGTATTTTGAGTGGAACCAACTGGGTTCCTGCTGCGCCTGCGCAGATGTGCGGGGGTATAGGTCGAGCTGGGGCACAAGGAGGTGGCAGTGTTTTGAATGTAGTGAGGAAGCTGTGAAACATGGGATCAGGAAATTGGCATTCACGGTGGCCTAAGGATTAATATAGGCCTCACTTCGTAATAGGAAGTGTCGTAACTGTTCCTGGTGAAGAGTGAGGGAACGTGATTTACGTGACCACCGTAATAAAGTGGTAAAATGAGTGGATAATAGTAGGACCGGGGGTGACGGGTGCGCCGCCATGGAATGTGTCCAGGGGAAATTACCCGTGAGTTAATCCTCACTCATCGGTCTCAGATCTTAATGGAGTGACCTCTAATGTGTATAATAATTATGAGACGTTAAATCGTCTTGTGAATGGTAATGTAATCAGTGATAATAGCATTAAGTTAAGAGAATGCGGGAAGTGAAATAAATCGCCCTGCTCCGAGTGAACGCGTGGTTCTAGTCCCGAGGATAGCGAAGTTTTATGGAATCACGACATCTAAACTGGGACAAACCAACGGATACCTCGTCCTGCTGGAATAAGAACCGTGTCGGTGTAGCAGGACATCGAAATGAGATGGTGAATGGAGGAAATAAGGAGCATCAATCACCCACAGTTAAGTAACCTTTCTAGTTATAGCAGACTGATACTGGCCAGTTAGGTATGTCTTAATTGGATAGGTTATGGGTGATCCAGCCACATCAATTGACCACCAGAGAATATCTGGTAAGTGGTGGGATTATGTACAAGTGTTTTTCCTTGATGGATATATCCATGTGTAACCTACCCCCTCCCCTTCATTCAGTTAAACTAATATAATTTATACAGTCCACAATTAATTAGTAGCGCCGTACTTGAGGGTGCTACCCAATTTATACTGGTCTCGGATAGATATGGATAAGATAGTGAGGGTCGAGGGGCCACATGCAGTGACCAGAGGTGGTTAAGTTTTCTCACATGTCTACACGGGTGACTACGGTAAACAATATAGTTGTTGTCTCCCAAGGAGATTACTCGTATGCATGTAATGTTGAGGTATGTACAAGTAATCACCCCTATAAAATTTTCCATAGTACTCGAGGGGAAGAAATTGCCCATTCAACTTAAAATTTACCCTCACTACAAAAATAGTATGAGATAATAGTATGGATAATTCAGCGGAAACCACGATTGAGAGACAGAAAAACACTGCAGAGTGTACCTCGACGACGACAAAACGAGAGCAACTGAGAGAGAGGGCACAAAGCCGCCAGAGACAAGAAGGAGAGATAGGGCATGGATGCTCAACCTCTGGAGGAACACCAAGCACAACACCCACAGAACCCCCTCAACCCCTTTCCAACCAAGCACAATAATCTTAAGCACACCATCCTCCACACCCACAGTCCCCACTCTTCCCAGCACAGATATCACCTGCACAGTAGCCTCTCGCAAATCCCACCCATCCTTCTGTATCTCCACTTGCCACCAACTCCTCCTACCGCCATGACTTACAGATCAAGGACCAGGGATCTAACACCTAACCGGATTAAAGTAATGGGAAAGAAGCTGAAGGTATGGTACACCAATGCAGATGAAAAAGAAAACGAGTGGCAAGAACGAATCATAGAAGCATCCCCAGATATCATAGCACTCACGGAGACAAATCAGTCTTACGTTGATAACAGATGTAATCTTCCTGATTGGCTATCAAATTCTGATTAAAGCCTGAGGGAACAGAGGAGAAGTAGCAGTGCTCATCAGATACCAGTGGAGTTTTGAGGAGATTAGACGAATGGACAGAGAGGAAGCAGATGATTACATAGTAGGAACACTTCAGATCGGTCCAACCCTTTATAAGTTATGGTCATAATTATAACCATTTAGTAATATATAGAGAAGGATAGTGTTGATTCCATGTATTAAAAACTTTTCCTATGAAGATAGGCTGAAGGCACTAAACTAGCAGTGGCTAACTACAAACACATACAGTTATGGGAAATGTGATTGAGGTATAAAATTAAAACAAATGAAAAAAGGGGAATATAAATTGCACGATGAAAATATTTAACCAAGAAAAATTGAGATTTCGAAAGGATGTAGGAAAATACTAGTTTGGCAATAGACGTATGAATGAGTGAAACAAACTTCCTATTAGTGTGAATGAAGCGAGAACTTTGTCGAGTACATGAGTGGGTGTGGGTGAGTTGAACCTGCCTAGCATGAGCCAGTAAGCTTGCTGCAATCACGGGTACTCGTGGATTGATTTGTTAGTATCGCTCTCAGCTAACACACTGGGGGTCTGGGATCGATCCCAGGTATGGGTGCAACGTTTGGCATGTTTTGTTTACACCTGCTGTTCCTGTTCACCTAGCAGTAAGCAGATACCTGGATATTACTTGACTGATGTGGGTCACATCCTGTGAAGCAAAATTAAAGGAACCCCATTAGAAGTAAGACAGTCCCCGATAACTCACTAACTTACTGGGTTATCCTGGTAGCTTATCCGAAATTATTTTTATCATATCTTCCTTTGTTGTTATGTATTCTTATATATATATAATCTTTCATCTTACTTTCACAGCCGTCGCTTGAACAAGACAGAATTTCCATAGTCCCCCAGTCAGTCGTCGTTGATCCCTGCCCTGACTTCAATGTGTCGTCCTTCCTCACCACACTGGACGACGCTCATGAACAAAATATCGCTTATAACAGCGACGTCACATTTGAATTAAAAGGAAAAAACAACCAAGACGCGAGAGAAGATAAAATAGACAATAACATACCCTTTAGAGAGCTGAACAGTGCAAAAGAAAACCTCACTGGAGAAACCACGGTCAGCTCTTCGGTACAAGAGAAGCTAATACAAAACTGCTGGACTAAGTGTGGTGCAAATTCACCAGATAAACATGAAGACTTACCGGAGAAGTTTGAGCCTCTGGTGGTGCTGGTGGCCGGCCTGAGACCCGTCAAGGTACCACTTTATACTTGTTCTAGATAAGACACATTTATTCACGTTAAATTTACGAATATTTTTACAAATTGATTTGGTTTTTATTATCTATTTCATATATTACTTTTTTGCAATGATTCTATTGTGCACAAAACTATTATAAGTTAACAATGAACCCAAGTACAATAATTTATTTCCTTTAGGGTTCTAAAGATTTATGATATACAACATACTTGGTCACTTTTGTAAACCGTCTGTATGTTTGACAAATAATCATTATAATGATGATAATAATAATAATAATAATAATAATAATAGTAATAATATCTTTATTTACTACAAGTACATGTACAATGTATACAGACCATAGCTGACATCAATGACATACTACTATATAGAAAGCCGCTTGTTATGTAGAGCATTTCGGGCAAATTAGGTCAGTTTTGTCCCAGGATGCGACCCACACCAGTCGACTAACACCCAGGTACCTATTTTACTGATGGATGAACATAGACTACCGGTGTAATGAAACACGTCCAATGTTTCCACCCCTTCGCCGGGAATCGAACCCGGACATTCATCGTGTGAAGCGAGAGCTCTTGCCAGCAGGCCCCGTGGTCTGGTGGCAATATTTGTTTGGATTTTTAACCCAGAGGATTAGCCACCCAGGATAACCCAAGAAAGTCAGTGCGTCATGGAGGACTGTTTGTCTTATCTTCCGTTGGATCCTTCAGTCTTGGTCCCCAGGATACAACACACACTAGGCGACTAAGACCCAGGCACCTACTTACTTCTAGGTGAACAGGGACAACAGGTGTAAGGAAACATGCCCAACATTTCTACTCGGCCCAGAACTGAACCACGGCCACTCAGTGTGCGAGGCCAGAGCGTTGCCTACTGTGACACTGAACCACGATATGTAATACAAAATTCATCCCCAACTTTATATATAGATGTATTTCAGTAACTGTATATTAAAGAAAGATATTCATATACTTCAGTGTTGGAGTCAAGGGAATATTGAAGGGCTTCAGCTCCTACAATTTCCTTCCTCCCCAAAGCCTTTTCCCCTGTGTTGAAAATCTTCAGTTATTCGACTTTTTCGCAGATATAAGTCACTGTTTATACCAGATACGGATTTGAAAGTCCATCATGTCTGGAGATTAACAGTGCACATCTTAAGGCAGAAACTTCTTCGCACAAAAACCACCTGGATAAGAAAAAGTGGGAGAAGCGGATGGGTCAGGTATATAAAAGGTTGGACGTCACCTGCTTAACTACCCCATCCTGGTTAGTAGCACTAGCAGCTATATAATGCGTCCCTTATGCCCTTATCTAACCAGATAGATCTCCCTATACCCCTATCCAACCAGACATCTCCCCCTATACCATCATCCAACCAGATAGCTGGAAACATCAGGACGTATTTCCTTAAGACACCTACTGTCCCTGTTCACCTATAAATAAAATAGATACCGGTGTTAGTTGAATGGTGTGGGTGGCATCCTGGGACAAAACTGACCTAATTTGCCCGAAATGCTCTGCATAACTAGGGGCTTTCTATATAGTAGTATGTCATTGATGTCACATAGGCCTGTATACTTTGTACATGTACTTGTAGAAATAAAGATTATTATTATTATTATTATTATTATTATTATTATTATTATTATTATTATTTTTACTAAGCCAATCCATGGAGATAGTTCCCTTTTAGCCCGCACCGCAGTATAGATGTTGTGGTGTGACACATGATACATGATACATGTCTAGTTCTCAAGAACCAGCTCCACCTCAGTGTTCTCAAACAGAAACCTGGAGAACGGTCATTAAGTTCTAATGCAAAAAAAATGAAAATGTATACATATATGTATGTACGCTTTTGTATATGTATTCCTGTATGTATACACACATTTTCATTTGCATACGTATGTATATATATACAGAATCTGTGCACATGTATGTATATATGTGTAAAAATATGTAATTTCTTGAGTATGTGTGTACAGATATATACTTATGCATATGCATACTTGTGTATAAGTACATTTGCGCATGATACTCCTATTTGTACATGCACGTATGTATACTTGTGCACATGTATACGTGTGTGTGAATGCATGTGCAAATATATACATGCATATTCCCTACTTTTGCTTAATGAATGTGTGTGTATGTATTGTGTATGTGTATGCATGTGTATGTCTGCATGTATTTATGTATGAATGTGCATACGTTTTCAAGCATGTATGCATTTTCTTGCATAATGATGTGAGTAGTATAAATATTATGCCTGTATTATGCATGACGCCATGACGCATGATTGGGGGGGGGAGGAGGGTGCCTGGATGGTCAGGTGAGGACAGTAGGATGGCAGCAGCTGGCCCACTATGGTCAGGTGAGGACAGTAAGATGGCAGCAGCTGGCCCACTATGGTCAGGTGAGGACAGTAGGATGGCAGTAGCTGGCCCACTATGGTCAGGTGAGGACAGTAAGATGGCAGTAGCTGGCCCTCTATGGTCAGGTGAGGACAGTAAGATGGCAGCAGCTGGCCCACTATGGTCAGGTGAGGACAGTAAGATAGCAGCAGCTGAGCCAGCACTGGCCCATGCTCAGGTGAGGACAGTAAGATGGCAGCAGCTGGCCCACTATGGTCAGGTGAGGACAGTAGATGGCATGGCAGCAGCTAAGATGGCCTGGCCCACTATGGTCAGGTGAGCAGACATGTAAGACAGTAGGCAGTACCCACTATGCTGAGCAGCAAGATGGCAGTAGCTATGGTCAGGTGAGGACAGTAGGATGGCAGCAGCTGGGCCACTATGGTCAGGTGACGACAGTAAGATGACAGTAGCTGGCCCACTATGGTCAGGTGAGGACAGTAAGATGGCAGCAGCTGGCCCACTATGGTCAGGTGAGGACAGTAGGATGGCAGCAGCTGACCCACTATGGTCAGGTGAGGACAGTAGGATGGCAGCAGCTGGCCCACTATGGTCAGGTGAGGACAGTAAGATGGCAGCAGCTGGCCCACTATGGTCAGGTGAGGACAGTAGGATGGCAGCAGCTGACCCACTATGGTCAGGTGAGGACAGTAGGATGGCAGCAGCTGGTCCGCTATGGTCAGGTGAGGACAGTAACATGACAGCAGCTGGCCCACTATGGTCAGGTGAGGACAATAAGATGGCAGCAGCTGGCCCACTATGGTTAGGTGAGGACAGTAGGATGGCAGCAGCTGGCCCACTATGGTCAGGTGAGGACAGTAGGATAACAGCAGCTGGCCCGATGGTCAGGTGAGGACAGTAAGATGGCAGTAGCTGGCCCACTATGGTCAGGTGAGGACAGTAAGATGGCAGTAGCTGGCCCACTATGGTCAGGTGAGGACAGTAGGATGGCAGCAGCTGGCCCACTATGGTCAGGTGAGGACAGTAAGATGGCAGTAGCTGGCCCACTATGGTCAGGTGAGGACAGTAAGATGGCAGCAGCTGGCCCACTATGGTCAGGTGAGGACAGTAGGATGGCAGCAGCTGTCCCACTATGGTCAGGTGAGGACAGTAAGATGGCAGTAGCTGGCCCACTATGGTCAGGTGAGGACAGTAGGATGGCAGCAGCTGGCCCACTATGGTCAGGTGAGGACAGTAAGATGGCAGTAGCTGGCCCACTATGGTCAGGTGAGGACAGTAAGATGGCAGCAGCTGGCCCACTATGGTCAGGTGAGGACAGTAGGATGGCAGCAGCTGACCCACTATGGTCAGGTGAGGACAGTAGGATGGCAGCAGCTGGCCCACTATGGTCAGGTGAGGACAGTAAGATGGCAGCAGCTGGCCCACTATGGTCAGGTGAGGACAGTAGGATGGCAGCAGCTGACCCACTATGGTCAGTTGAGGACAGTAGGATGGCAGCAGCTGGTCCGCTATGGTCAGGTGAGGACAGTAAGATAACAGCAGCTGGCCCACTATGGTCAGGTGAGGACAATAAGATGGCAGCAGCTGGCCCACTATGGTTAGGTGAGGACAGTAGGATGGCAGCAGCTGGCCCACTATGGTCAGGTGAGGACAGTAGGATGGCAGCAGCTGGCCCGATGGTCATGTGAGGACAGTAAGATGGCAGCAGTTGGCCCACTATGGTCAGGTGAGGACAGAAAGATGGCAGTAGCTGGCCCACTATGGTCAGGTGAGGACAGTAAGATGGCAGCAGCTGGCCCACTATGGTCAGGTGAGGACAGTAGGATGGCAGCAGCTGACCCACTATGGTCAGTTGAGGACAGTAGGATGCAGCAGCTGGTCCGCTATGGTCAGGTGAGGACAGTAAGATGACAGCAGCTGGCCCACTATGGTCAGGTGAGGACAATAAGATGGCAGCAGCTGGCCCACTATGGTCAGGTGAGGACAGTAGGATGGCAGCAGCTGGCCCACTATGGTCAGGTGAGGACAGTAAGATGGCAGCAGCTGGCCCACTGTGGTCAGGTGAGGACAGTAAGATGGCAGCAGCTGGCCTACTATGGTCAGGTGAGGGCTGTAAGATGGCAGCAGCTGGTCCATTATGGTCAGGTGAGGACAGTAGGATGGCAGCAGCTGGCCCGATGGTCAGGTGAGGACAGTAAGATGGCAGCAGCTGGCCCACTATGGTCAGGTGAGGACAGTAAGATGGCAGTAGCTGGCCCACTATGGTCAGGTGAGGACAGTAAGATGGCAGTAGCTGGCCCACTATGCTCAGGTGAGGACAGTAAGATGGCAGCAGCTGGCCCACTATGGTCAGGTGAGGACAGTAGGATGGCAGCAGCTGACCCACTATGGTCAGGTGAGGACATTAAGATGGCAGTAGCTGGCCCACTATGGTCAGGTGAGGACAGTAGGAAGGCAGCAGCTGGCCCACTATGGTCAGGTGAGGACAGTAAGATGGCAGTAGCTGGCCCACTATGGTCAGGTGAGGACAGTAAGATGGCAGCAGCTGGCCCACTATGGTCAGGTGAGGACAGTAGGATGGCAGCAGCTGACCCACTATGGTCAGGTGAGGACAGTAGGATGGCAGCAGCTGGCCCACTATGGTCAGGTGAGGACAGTAAGATGGCAGCAGCTGGCCCACTATGGTCAGGTGAGGACAGTAGGATGGCAGCAGCTGACCCACTATGGTCAGTTGAGGACAGTAGGATGGCAGCAGCTGGTCTGCTATGGTCAGGTGAGGACAGTAAGATGACAGCAGCTGGCCCACTATGGTCAGGTGAGGACAATAAGATGGCAGCAGCTGGCCCACTATGGTTAGGTGAGGACAGTAGGATGGCAGCAGCTGGCCCACTATGGTCAGGTGAGGACAGTAGGATAACAGCAGCTGGCCCGATGGTCATGTGAGGACAGTAAGATGGCAGCAGCTGGCCCACTATGGTCAGGTGAGGACAGTAAGATGGCAGTAGCTGGCCCACTATGGTCAGGTGAGGACAGTAGGATGGCAGCAGCTGGCCCACTATGGCCAGGTGAGGACAGTAAGATGGCAGTAGCTGGCCCACTATGGTCAGGTGAGGACAGTAAGATGGCAGCAGCTGGCCCACTATGGTCAGGTGAGGACAGTAGGATGGCAGCAGCTGTCCCACTATGGTCAGGTGAGGACAGTAAGATGGCAGTAGCTGGCCCACTATGGTCAGGTGAGGACAGTAGGATGGCAGCAGCTGGCCCACTATGGTCAGGTGAGGACAGTAAGATGGCAGTAGCTGGCCCACTATGGTCAGGTGAGGACAGTAAGATGGCAGCAGCTGGCCCACTATGGTCAGGTGAGGACAGTAGGATGGCAGCAGCTGACCCACTATGGTCAGGTGAGGACAGTAGGATGGCAGCAGCTGGCCCACTATGGTCAGGTGAGGACAGTAAGATGGCAGCAGCTGGCCCACTATGGTCAGGTGAGGACAGTAGGATGGCAGCAGCTGACCCACTATGGTCAGTTGAGGACAGTAGGATGGCAGCAGCTGGTCCGCTATGGTCAGGTGAGGACAGTAAGATAACAGCAGCTGGCCCACTATGGTCAGGTGAGGACAATAAGATGGCAGCAGCTGGCCCACTATGGTTAGGTGAGGACAGTAGGATGGCAGCAGCTGGCCCACTATGGTCAGGTGAGGACAGTAGGATGGCAGCAGCTGGCCCGATGGTCATGTGAGGACAGTAAGATGGCAGCAGCTGGCCCACTATGGTCAGGTGAGGACAGTAAGATGGCAGTAGCTGGCCCACTATGGTCAGGTGAGGACAGTAAGATGGCAGCAGCTGGCCCACTGTGGTCAGGTGAGGACAGTAAGATGGCAGCAGCTGGCCTACTATGGTCAGGTGAGGGCTGTAAGATGGCAGCAGCTGGTCCATTATGGTCAGGTGAGGACAGTAGGATGGCAGCAGCTGGCCCGATGGTCAGGTGAGGACAGTAAGATGGCAGTAGCTGGCCCATGGTGAGGACAGTAAGATGGCAGGTGAGGACAGTAAGATGGCAGTAGGATGGCAGCAGCTGGTCCGCTAGCTGGCCCACTATGGTCAGGTGAGGACAGTAAGCAGCTGGCCCAGTAGCTGGCCCACTATGGTCAGGTGAGGACAGTAAGATGGCAGAAGCTGGCCCACTGTGGTCAGGTGAGGACAGTAAGATGGCAGCAGCTGGCCCACTATGGTGGCCCACTACGGTTAGGTGAGGACAGTAGGATGGCAGCAGCTGGCAGGTAAGGTGAGGACAGTAGGATGGCAGCAGCTGGCCCGATGGTCAGGTGAGGACAGTAAGGTGGCAGCAGCTGGCCCACTGTGGTCAGGTGAGGACAGTAATATGGCAGCAGCTGGCCCACTATGGTCAGGTGAGGACAATAAGATGGCAGCAGCTGGCCCACTATGGTCAGGTGAGGACAGTAGGATGGCAGAAGCTGGCCCAGAAAGATGGCACTATGGTCAGGTGAGGACAGTAGGATGGCAGCAGCTGATGGCAGCAGCTGGCCCACTATGGTCAGGTGAGGACAGTAGGAGATGGCAGTAATTATGGTCAGGTGAGGACAGTAGGATGGCTCATGGCAGTAGGATGGCAGCAGCTGGCCCACTATGGTCAGGTTAGGACAGTAGGATGGCAGCAGCTGGCCTACAGGTGAGGACTGTAAGATGGCAGCAGCTGAGGACAGTGGCACTATGGTCAGTGAGGCTGGCCCACAGTGGCAGCAGATGGTCAGGTGAGGATAGTAGGATGGCAGCAGTAAGATGGCAGCAGCTGGCCTACTATGGTCAGGTGAGAGCAGTAAGATGGCAGCAGCTGGTCCACTATGGTCAGGTGAGGACAGTTGGATGGCAGCAGCTGGCTCACTATGGTCAGGTGAGGACAGTAGGATGGCAGCAGCTGACCCACTATGGTCAGGTGAGGACAGTAGGATGGCAGCAGCTGGTTTACTATGGTCAGGTGAGGACAGTAAGATGTCAACAGCTGGCCCACTATGGTCAGGTGAGGATAGTAAGATGGCAGCAGCTGGCCCACTATGGTCATGTGAGGACAGTAAGATTGCAGCAGCTGGCCCACTATGGTCAGGTGAGGACAGTACGATGGCAGCAGCTGGCCCACTATGGTCAGGTGAGGACAGTAAGAGGGCAGCAACTGGCCAACTATGGACAGGTGAGGACAGAAAGATAGCAGCTGGCCTACTGGTGGCCCACTATGGTCAGGTGAGGACAGTAAGATGGCAGGACAGTAGGTGAGGACAGTAGGAGGGCAGCAGCTGGTCCACTATGGTCAGGTGAGGACAGTAACATGGCCGCAGCTGGCCCACCATGGTCAGGTGAGGAGAGTAATATGGCAGCTGCTGGCCCACTATGGTCAGGTGAGGACAGTAGGATGGCAGCAGCTGGTCCACTATGGTCAGGTGAGGACAGTAAGAGGGCAGCAGCTGGCCCACTATGATCAGGTGAGGACAGAAAGATGGCAGCAGCTGGCCCACCGTGGTCAGGTGAGGACAATAGGATGGCAGCAGCTGGCCCACTATGGTCAGGTGAGGACAGTAAGATGGCAGCAGCTGGCCCACTATGGTCAGGTGAGGACAGTAGGATGGCAGCAGCTGGTCCACTATGGTTAGGTGAGGACAGTAACATGGCCGCAGCTGGCCCACTATGGTCAGGTGAGGAGAGTAATATGGCAGCAGCTGGCCCACTATGGTCAGGTGAGGACAGTGAGATGGCAGCAGCTGGCCCACTGTGGTCAGGTGAGGAGAGTAAGATGGCAGCAGCTGGCCTACTATGGTCAGGTGAGAGCAGTAAGATGGCAGCAGCTGGTCCACTATGGTCAGGTGAGGACAGTTGGATGGCAGCAGCTGGCTCACTATGGTCAGGTGAGGACAGTAGGATGGCAGCAGCTGACCCACTATGGTCAGTTGAGGACAGTAGGATGGCAGCAGCTGGCCCACTATGGTCAGGTGAGGACAGTAGGATGGCAGCAGCTGGCCTACTATGGTCAGGTGAGGACTGTAAGATGGCAGCAGCTGGTCTACTATGGTCAAGTGAGGACAGTAGAATGGCAGCAGCTGGCTCACTATTGTCAGGTGAGGACAGTAAGATGGCAGCAGCTGGCCCACTATGGTCATGTGAGGACAGTAAGATGGCAGCAGCTGGCCCACTATGGTCAGGTGAGGACAGTAGGATGGTAGCAGCTGGCCCACTAAGGCCAGGTTAGGACAGTAGGATGGCAGCAGCTGGTCCACTATGGTCAGGTGAGGACAGTAAGAGGGCAGCAGCTGGCCCACTATGGTCAGGTGAGGACAGAAAGATGGCAGCAGCTGGCCCACTATGGTCAGATGAGGACAGCAGGATGGCAGCAGCTGGCCCACTATGGTCAGGTGAGGACAGTAAGATGGCAGCAGCTGGCCCACTATGGTCAGGTGAGGACAGTAGGATGGCAGCAGGTGGTCCACTATGGTCAGGTGAGGACAGTAACATTTCCGCAGCTGGCCCACTATGGTCAAGTGAGGAGAGTAAGATGGCAGCAGCTGGCCCACTATGGTCAGGTGAGGACAGTAGGATGGCAGCAGCTGGTCCACTATGGTCAGGCGAGGACAGTAGGATGGCAGCAGCTGGTCCACTATGGTCAGGTGAGGACAGTAAGAGGGCAACAGCTGGCCCACTATGGTCAGGTGAGGACAGAAAGATGGCAGCAGCTGGCCCACTGGGGTCAGGTGAGGACAGTAGGATGGCAGCAGCTGGCCCACTATGGTCAGGTGAGGACAGTACGATGGCAGCAGCTGGCCCACTATGATCAGGTGAGGACAGTAGGATGGCAGCAACTGGACCACTATGGTTAGGTGAGGACAGTAACATGGCCGCAGCTGGCCCACTATGGTCAGGTGAGGAGAGTAAGATGGCAGCAGCTGGCCCACTATGGTCAGGTGAGGATAGTAAGATGGCAGCAGCTGGTCCACTATGGTCAGGTGAGGACAGTAGGATGGCAGCAGCTGGCTCACTATGGACAGGTGAGGACAGTAAGATGGCAGCAGCTGGCCCACTATGGTCAGGTGAGGACAGTAAGATGGCAGCAGCTGGCCCACTATGGTCAGGTGAGGAGAGTAAGATGGCAGCAGCTGGCCCACTATGGTGAGGTGAGGAGAGTAAGATGTCAGCAGCTGGCCCACTATGGTCAGGTGAGGAGAGTAAGATGGCAGTAGCTGGCCCACTATGGTCATGTGAGGACAGTAAGATGGCAGCAGCTGGCCCACTATGGTTAGGTGAGGACAGTAGGATGGCAGCAGCTGGCCCACTATGGTCAGGTGAGGACAGTAAGATGGCAGCAGCTGGCCCTCTATGGTCATGTGAGAACAGTAAGATGGCAGCAGCTGGCCCACTATGGTCAGGTGAGAACAGTAGGATAAGTAGGTAGCCCGGTGGCCTGGTGGCTAAAGCTCCCGCTTCACACACGGAGGGCCCGGGTTCGATTCCCGGCGGGTGGAAACATTTCGACACGTTTCCTTACACCTGTTGTCCTGTTCACCTAGCAGCAAATAGGTACCTGGGTGTTAGTCGACTGGTGTGGGTCGCATCCTGGGGGACAAGATTAAGGACCCCAATGGAAATAAGTTAGACAGTCCTCGATGACGCACTGACTTTCTTGGGTTATCCTGGGTGGCTAACCCTCCGGGGTTAAAAATCCGAACGAAATCTTATCTTATCTTATCTTAGGATGGCAGCAGCTGGCGCACTATGGTCAGATGAGAACAGTAGGATGGCAGCAGCTGGTCCACTATGGTCAGTCTAGCTCCATAGAAATGTTCTCTCAATGAGGTGAGATAGTCTTCTCGCCAAATTTTCTCCCAACGTTCAATCACTTTATTAAGGTGTTTGAATTTACGTCTGAGTTGCTCAGGTTCGAAATAAGTAGGATCCTCTATGATTTCTTTATCATTCATGGGAGGAACAGGTTCGAGCCTTCTGCCATGGAGTAAATGAGATGGACTTAACACTTCTAAATTGTCCAGATCATCGGTAACATAAGTTAGAGGTCTGTTGTTGACTCTATTTTCTATTTCAGTCACAACTGTACGGAATTCTTCTAAGTCTATTCTCTGACTATGAAGAGTCTTCCTTAAACAACGTTTTACAATGCCGATCATTCTTTCATAAAATCCGCCGTGCCATGGAGATTTAGGAGGAATGTATCTCCAACGACATCTGCGTTGATTCAGCATCTGTTGTACTTCTGGTTGATCAAAGATCTTGCTTATATAAGCAGCACCAGCAACAAAGTTCGTTGCATTATCTGAAATCATCAGTCTGGGACATGCCCTTCTGGCTGCAAACCTTCTGAATAATTTGATAAAAGTTTCAGCAGACATGTCAGTGGCTACTTCTAGATGTACTGCTCTAGTTGTAGCACAAGTGAACAAACAGATGTACACCTTGATAGGAACTTTGTCAACTGTTTTGGTTAAAATTATTGGTCCAGTGTAATCTACACCTGTCACCTCAAATGGAGTGATATGACAAACTCTTTCAGAGGGATATGGAGGTGGACCTGGATACTGACATACTCGCATATCGTAGTGACGACAAGTAATACAGTCCTTTATTTGTTTTTTCACACTTTGTCGACCTTGAGGTATCCAGTAGGATTGTCGTATATGACAAAGTGTGTCAGCTACCCCACCATGTAACACGTTACTATGGGCGTTTTGCACAATCAGTTTTGTTAGCCAATGATTCTTGGGGATCAATATTGGATGTATGGCTTCTTTAGGTAGTGAAGAATTATGAATTCTTCCTCGACATTTTATAATCTTTTCTGCGTCGAGATAAAGTCCTAAAGAATTAATCATAACAGGTTTCTTTGGGGATTTATCTTGTGTTTCTAGAAATTTATATTCTGTAGAGAAAACGTCTTTCTGTATTAGTTTCACCCAGTATTTAATGGGTTCAAGACATTCATAATCAGGTTTTATTCCTTTAATGAATTTAAAGACAAGAGCTGTAACTCTTAAGAGTTTACCCAAAGATGAGTATTTAGATCCATCAATGACTATTTCTGTTGTGTCTGCAGTATTTACACAACTTAATTCTGCTGTGTTCAAGCAGACTGTTTCTTCTGGCATAATGTGAGCTTTTTGCTGAGGCCAGTTATTTTCATTAGAGAGCCAGTTCGGTCCGTGGAGCCATTATTTATTATCCACAAATTTCGTGAGTGGGACACCACGTGACAACATGTCAGCTGGATTCTCTTGGGTAGAGACGTGAAGAAAGAGATAATCTCTCTGCATCTCTTTTATTTCTGCTACTCTGTTCTGTACATAGACCAACTTACTCTTATTATTTCTTAACCACTGGAGAACTGCCTCATTATCACTCCAGATCACGGTTTTCTCAATAGTGAGATGATCAAGTACTTTGTTGAGATAGACAGCTAATTTTGTACCTACATAGAGTGCTGTCAGTTCCAATTGTGGTACTGTTCTGACCTTCAAGGGTGCTACCCTGGCTTTTGAAGTAATTAGTGTACTTCCTTCAGCATTACTCATGTAAGCTACAGCGCCATAACCTCTGGTTGACGCATCACAGAACACATGTAATGTGTACTTGTTTCCCTCTTGACCTATTTGTCTGGGAAATTTAATTTGATGAAGTTGTTTAAACTCCTTGGATATTTCATCCCATGCTTGACTCATTTCTAGAGGCAAGTTCTCATCCCATCCAATTTTGAGCTTCCATGCATCTTGCGTAAGCATTTTACCCTTTATGGTAATTGGTGAGACGAGTCCTAGAGGATCAAAACATTGTGATACCTCTGACAGTAAACTACGTTTAGTGAGTGGACTGCATGATTTATTGTTTATCTTTTTGAGACTCAGAGTATCTTCCTGTGTGTTCCAATTAAGTCCCAGCATATTGTTGCAATCAGGAATTTCAGTTTCAGGGAAATCTTCTTTGATAAGTTCCCTTAATTGCTTTGAATTTGTATTCCACATCCTTAGAAGCATATTTGCTTCTTTCATCTCCTTGTTAGCTTCTCTGTATAAGGATTTCAAATCCTCCTCTTTATTCACAGTACCTTGAAGATTGTCCACATAGAAACTTTTCTTTAAGACTTCTTTGAAGGGACTTTCAGATTTCTTCAAATGTGTATTTAGAGTAGCTTCTAGTAAGAATGGAGAGGATGTTGCACCAAATAATACTGATTTGAAACGATAAGTTTTCACAGGACTTTGAGGATCATGTGGATTTTCAGGCCACAAGAATCGAGTATAATCTCTATCTATTTCTTGTAGTCCTACTCTCAAGAAAGCTTTGGAAATATCAGCCGTGTAGGCATATGGGTTTGTGCGAAATTTCATAAGCACGTCTCCAAGCTTCTCAGTTAGTGAGGGTCCGGTCATCAGACAGTCATTAAGACTTGCTACATCTTTATTTGCACGTGCGCTGCAATTATATACAACACGTAGTGGAGTGGTTTCAGAATCTTTTCTGACTCCATGGTGCGGGAGATAATGAGCGTTTGTCTTCAACTTATCTTCGACTATTTCTTCAATGAATTTATTGTCCAACTGTTCTTGTATGATATTATCATAGACAGTCAGTAACTCTGGATTCTTCCTGAGCTCATGTATTTGTGCTTTCATCTGTCCGAAAGCCATGCGATAATTGTTAGGCAGATGTGGTGGATTTAATTTCCATGGTAACCTAACCCAATACTGTCCATCTTTATATTTGACAGTGTCCAAATATTGGTTATAAGTCTGAGACTCTTGTGGGCTTGGTTTATTTACATCAATACCTATCGCATCTAAATCCCACAACTTATCAACTGGTTCATTCATTTCTTCCAGTAATGATAATTTTTGCTGTGGTACATGATCAGCGGTTGTTCTCGTAACTAGTACATTTTCCACTGAATCAATATCAGCTTCTTTCCCACTTTGAGAGGGAATGGGACCACATATCATGTGGCCTCCTGCTGTTTTCAGCAAGTGAACATCATGTTTACTTACTATATTTTGCACAAAACAGTGATAATAATCACTTCCAATGATTAAATCAATTGGACTAATTGTGTCCGTCTGTATGTCAGGACAGGCTAACTTGACCTTAGCTGCTTTCAGTGCTGCAACTGTTTCTTTTAATCCCTGGATCTGCACAGACTTAGGCAAATCATCTACTACCACAGCTTCTACTGTCTTTTTCCTGTTTCCTAGACCAACAGTGATTTTGGCTAGGTCATATGTCTGTTTACCAGAATTGTGGAAAAAACCAGCTATATCTAACTGTATTTTGGCATAGGGTTGTTTATTCAGTTTCTGCAACACTGATCTTCTTATGAAGGACCTTTGTGAGCCTTGATCAAATAGTGTTAGCACATTGGTTTTGTGTAATTTATTAGATAACTCAACTCGAGCTATCGGGAGAGCAGTTGCTTTAAACTTATCTCTCACATTTAATGCTGTTGCTTGTTGACTTCCTGATTCTGTGGAAGTCTGCTGCTGTTCAGCAAAAGTATTTGGGCATAATGCTGTATGATGCATACCCTTGCATTTAAAACACTTCTTCAGTGAGCATTTTCCTCCCTTGTGTTCACCTAAACACTTGATGCATCTTTTCAGTTGATGAACACGTTGTTTACGTGCCTCCATTGATGTGTATTGACTACAATACTGTGCCCAATGTGTTCCATCACAAAGTACACAATTTGGAGTACGTTTATGTATGACAGTCTGTTTACTGTCTATTGTATTCACAGCTTGATAAATGCCTATATGGGATTTCCCATTATGTGGTTTAGTGGGAGTAGTTATACTCTTTTTATACTGAGTTGAAGGTTTATTATCCACGGAATTTGTGGATTTTTCGTCTTGTCTCGTTGCTTGCATACATGAAACTATTGTTTGTAAACCATTGCTAATTTCTTCACAAGTGAAATAGTGTTTATTGAACATAATATTTAATCGTTCAATAGTTTGTGGTGACAACTTATCCTGTACAATACCACTGATAAACCAATCACATTGCCTTAGGTCATATTTAGCACCTAGAGATCTGAGACTATTGTCTAATGTAATTCTAAATGCCTGTAAGTCTGAAAAACAATGTTTGGGTGGCTTCAAGCTTGATATTAAGACTGCATGTCTAACTCTAGCCTTGTCAGCATCGAAGTAATTGTCTGCTAAGACACGTAAGGCTATTTGATAATTGCCTTTGATCACCGGAAATGACTTAATCAGTTCATAGGGTTCTCCCTTCACAAGACATTTAAGGTAATTGAACTTAGCAATCTCATCTATGTCAGTTCGTGAATTTACTATGGATTGAAAACCACTAATGAATTCTTCATAATTATGACCTTGGAAAATAGGTAATGACAATGTAGGTAAGCTTGGTAATGGGACACTTGTTGTTGTTACAGGTGTAACAGGTGTTTGACCACTAGTTACAGTAGGTCTCTGTGACAGAGTTTTACGGCAGATAGCCTGCACTCCTGTCCACCTTAATTGTTGATCACTAAAAGTATCCAAAACATTTTTAATTTCATCTTCAGATGGATCTGATTCAAGAAATTTATTTTCATAATGTGTATAGTCTGAATTAATTATTTCCAGACGTTGTGTAAATAATTCAAACTTGACCTCAAGATCATCAAAATCTATGTTTGTATCTTGAGTTAATCCTATACAGACTGAAATTAGATTTTCTAATTGTGTAATCTTAGTCTGTAAAGACTGAAACTGAGTTTTCAAACAAGCCATTTTAATGGTATACTGAAAATTCTAGCACCACACTTAGAGTGTTTAAAAAACACTGTACTGCTATAGACAGCTGAGTTTTTGTTATGCTTAAGTCAGCAATAATCGAGTCAGACACCATACATGTGTCTGGTGTTTATGGCTTAGAGTTTGCGGTGTCAGCCTGACCATGATGATTAATCGTAAATAACGATGTTATACACTTCATTCACTATACACTATAAATGTCACTGTATAACTGTAATCACACGTGAATATTACTTACACATATATAAATTTCACTGTTAATATATATTTGAAAGCTTACACTTTATATATAAGTTCCTTTAATATAACAGGTAGATCTATAAGAAACAAACTTTAACACAATCTTGTCTCTTAATTTCTGTCTATAAACATTATAAACACTATGTGTATATATATACACTCAGACAAACATCATCACTTGGGTGTTGTCTTAATCAGCGATTTCGCCAGATTGGAGCAGTTGATGGAGGGTGCAGGATACCATCCCCCGTCTTCTTGTTGGGTGAGTCACCCAGCTCCCGTTTTCGTTCGGTGAACGCTGGGTGAGCGCCCGTTTTCTTTTGGCTGCCCATTCTCTGTGATTGAGTCTGGAGGGACTCATTTATACTGATTTATATTGTAAAACACTAGTTTTACAGCTTTTTTCGAAGGACCTTGGCTCATAGGTTATTTGTACACTGTAGTACAACATATTTGGACCACAGTGTGGTCTTTATCCGGTTCGAACACGACCAAAACTCTGTTGAGAATTTGGCCTTACCTGCTGTGTTTATTATATATATATATAATGAACACTTAGCTGATAAATGACAGCAAATCGTCTACACAGCCGCCCCTGCAGACGAGGTCTAGAAGCTGTCGAAACCATCACAACAGTGGGCTGTCAAGAGATACAATTTGTAAGTATAAATTACCCCTAGGGGGTGTTATGTCAGCATATTTCATTCGATGATGGCTGACGAATACTTACTTGTTTGGACTCAAAAGTCCACACCTTACTGCCGATTATAGGTTGATTACAAACTCCTTGTGACTCAAGAATTGCGCAATCCCCCGATCTACAAGAAATTCGTAACATACCTTGCTCTTTGTAACGTGAGCTATGGTGGTCTCAACACCTTCGACAGATATCGGTGACTTGATAGAAGCTGAAGTGTCCTTGGATGTCCACGTCTTCCATTGTCTAGGAAACGCACACTGGTACACTATGTTCCACAAGATTTGTCTTTATTGTTCACAATGTATCACAAGAGAAGCTGATCACACTTCTCTTAAGAGTTTATTGTGTTTTGTGAGACACTTTATTCACACTAACGCACAGATCAGTGTCCTTTGCTGGTTATCCTGGCATCAGTGTGACTCACTCTAGAGTCAAAAGTAATCTGCCAGATGCTACAGCGCTCCATCCCGTCACTGCCCCCAGCACAAAAAAAAACGCTGACCTAGTACCTTGCATCCTTGTCACCTCCTCGATGAAGCAAAGCAGAATGTTTGTTTCTTGCTGTCTTAATCATAGACAACAATGTACACTAGTTTTACTATGGTAATAAAGTGGGAGCAGGATTTTCCTTAATTGTCCTGCTAAGTAAGAGATGTACTGTCTCTTATAAAAATACACGTTGTAACACCGCTGCAAGGAGCAGAGGTCATATGATTACGTGGCATAGCATCTGTGATCAATTACTCACTCTAGCAGTAAACAAGACGCTCGCCCCCTCTGAGTGGCCCCTCAGGGCTGAAAGGGCTGAAGGGGGCTGAAGGGGGCTGATACCCCCCTCCTGGAGAAAATTTCTCCACACAAGGTGTGAGCGTACTTGTGCCTCGTACAGAATCTTGCAACCCCTACTGTCAAGCTGTTGTTTTGTTTGCAAGATTTACAACATGATTCTTCATGGTTAGTTTGGAGTCAAATTTCACCCCAAGGATATCAACTTCTTCTCCATGTGACAACACCCTCCCATTCATCCTTACTACTGCACCAGCATTATCATCATGGTGCCTAGAGACCATCATCATTTTCGTTCTCTCAGGTTCAAACGTTACTTGTCATCTATTTCCCCAAGCTGATATAGCTCTTAACTAGTGATTGATGTAGCTTAGAGCAGCTGGCATTTCTTCTCTTTGATAAGTGAATGTCAGTGTACAGTCGTCTGCATATGCATGGGATTCTGGGATGAGATGAAGAAGGTCATTGAAGTAAACATTCCAAAACAATGGTCCCAGCATGCTTCCTTGTGGAACACTTGCCCCAATAGGATGTCTTGCTGATTCCGTTCCATTGAGAACTACACTTGGAGATCTACCATGAAGGTAATCACTGAGGAGACATAGCTTAATCAGGCTTACTCAGCCCTGTAACAACTTCAGACAGTATTACCAAGGCTGGCTCCTCCTCAGGAAAATTAATGAATAGAAAAAGAAATAATAACAGGCAAACATAAACACTTTATTATATAGGAAATATAAAATATAAAACACTTAAATATGAAATATTAATCCTACATTAAAGAAAATGAAAAATGAAAAATATAAATGATAACTGAATTCAACGCTAATATAAAACTTGGGTGTCTGGTGTTGGTGACACTGCTTGTTGAAATCGTAGCCGTTGCCGATGATGGGGGGGGGGTCGCAGGTGTTGGTTACAACCCACGGCTAGTTCTTCACAGTATAGCCTTGAGTATTCTATCCCGATGACAGGAAAGCAGGTTCTTTACCGCTGCAATGATGAGGGGTTACGTCCTGCAATTTCATACAGGTGCACAGGTAATTAAATCCAAAAAAGGGAAGTCTCAGGACGTTAGTCCATCTCCATCAATTCTACTCGTTGATTGGCAGGTGACCCTCTCTGTCATTCAAGCTGGAAAGATAGACAGGTTACCCACCGCTTAAGAAATCACTCTCCATGATAAGTAGAATACCTAAAAGATGTGGTGATTATTACAACAGTCAACTTAGAGCAAGACTGAAAGAACTAAGTTTATTATTGGTCAAAAGTGAAGCTTTCAACCAATAAATCCACTAGAATACAAGGCAGGCATGTACTTACAGTAGTGCTGGGAGCTGTGAGTCTAGTGAGTACTGTTTGGACCGGAGCCCCACACGTCACCTTTCGGGGGGGGGAAGAAGGAAGGGAAGGGATAGCGAGAGCTAGACTGACCCTACCTTAACAAGCAGCCGGCAATCAAACTATCACTTTCGGGGTGGGGGAAAAAAGGCGGGAATTGCGGGAGCTTGACTTACCCTACCTTAACAAGTAGCCGGCAATGAAACTATTGTTACTATATACTCCTTCGCTACTCCTATCTATTGAACTTTTCCCTCACACTCCCCCATACCAAGACTTATAGTCAAGGAGTATAAGAAGAATAGGTGAGGAAAAAGTTCTAACATGTGGAAGTCGCGTAAGGCAACAAATCTTCTACTGACTGTCATGACTTAACCAGTCAGAGAAATAATTGGATGAACCATTGATATACACAATATGAAACTTAAAAGCCTGGAGTGCCAATGTCCACCTCAAGAGGCGACTGTTGGTTCCCTTAAAAGTTTCTAGGTATATCAAAAGTTTGTGGTCCGTTTCTAAAATGAATTCTTTTCCCAGCAAATAAAATTTAAGTTTGGAGATACCCCACACAAGGGCTAAACATTCCTTTTCTATGTGGAGTATCTCGTTTCTGCGGGAAGGAGTTTATGGCTTAGGAAGCATACAAAGAAGTGAGTACCATCATGGTATTATAGTAACACTGCACCTAAGCCAGTATTGGAGGCATCAGTTCTTAAACAAAATGTTTTATTAATATCTGGAATCTTAAGTATAGGGTCTTTCGAAAAGATACTTTTAATCTCATTAAACTTTTCCTGAGCTACGTCGGAAAGTTCAAGAGGTTCCTTCACAGACTTTTTAAGGAAGTTGGATAAGATGCCTGTAAGATCAGTAAGGTTCAGGATAAACCGTGCATAAAAATTTGCTGAACCAAGAAAGCTACGCATGAGCTTCTTGGTTTTGGGGAATTTAAATTCTAATAAAGCTTTGATCTTACTGGGGAGAGGCTGCAGAGAGTTATTAGAAAGTATCAGTCCAAGATATCTAATCTTGTTATACCCAAGGAAGCATTTCTTCGGCTTGGCAGTGAGGCCATGTGAGCGTAACCTACGCAAAACTGATGTTAATGTTTGGATATGTTCGCCCCACGTGGATGTCATTACATAAATGTTATCAAAATAAACTGAAACATTTGGCATATTACCCAAGACCTTTCTCATCAGTCTCACGTAGGTAGCACAGGCAGTTACCAAACCGAAGGGCATAGTTCTATATTGCATCAGTCCTTCGTGTGTAGGAAAAGCGGTGTACTGCTTAGAAGAAGGATCTAACATTACTTGATTATATGCCTGCGCAATATCAATCTCTGAAAAGAAGGAAGAGTCATAAAATTTGTGTAGATCGCTATCTATTAAGGGCATAGGCTCAGCATTCCACCGAGTTATAGCATTAAGGCCTCTGAAGTCAATAGCAAGTCTATATGAATTATCCTCCTTCTTAACCATGACTACCGGTGAACAAAATGAAGATACTGAAGGTTCAATGATCTTTAGTTTTAATAATTTGTCTACCTCTCGGTCAAATGCATCCCTAAGGTGAACTGGAACTGGGTATAATTTTCGTTTGATAGGATTGTCCATCACTAAGTCAATCTTATGGACTACCGTGGAGGTAACACCTGGAATATCAGTAAAGACGTCTGAAAAGTTACTCACACATTGAAGTAGTTCATGTCTCTTATGGTCATCCAAAGATTCATTAATATTAATGTTGGTTGCATCCGAGTGGTCAAGAGTCACCAAGTCATGTAGTTCTTCATCATAGTCTAAGTTAGAGGTGTCAATTACACACACCTTACATTCTTCAGTTGTCGTATCAAGTTCGTGTGGAAAAACTAAGTCAAAGTTATTAAGGCAGTTAACCGAATTTCTTCGGTAATATTTCTTAAGGATGTTGATATGATTAAGTTTAGGTTTCCCCTTGACTTCTATGAGGTAGTCAACTTTTCCACAAATTTTTAATACTTTATATGGACCTTTCCATGCTACTAATAATTTATTTGACTTGGTAAGCAAAAGTACAAGAACTTCATCTCCTACTTTAAAACTTCTCCTCTGACTTTTGGAATCAAAATAGGTTTTGTACTGGTCCATTGACAAGCTTAGGTTTTTCGAAACTATGTCAGAGGTCTCCTCAAGTTTGGATCTAAGGTCAAGGAGAAACTGGTAAGAAGACTGAACCTCAGCATTTACCTCCTCATTAGTCCATTAGTCATGAAGGATGGACAATGGGCCTCTGGCTTGTCTACCATAGAGAAGTTCAAAAGGTGAAAACCCCAAAGAGTCACTGGGAACTTCCCTCATGGCAAACAAAGCACAGGGTAGGTAACGATGCCGCTCCTTAGGTTTAAGGGAGCAAAGTTTCCTTAAAATGGACTTGAGAATCGAATGCTGGCGCTCAATCCTCCCATTACAGCTGGGATGATAGGGTGTGGTGACGAGAGGCTTCACTCCCAGAAGTTGGTACAGATGTTGCATTAAGTCAGATGTGAATTGTGTCCCACGGTCAGACAAAATTTCTCTAGGGATGCCCACTCTGGAGAAGATGGACAAAAGGGCTTCAGCCACCTCTGTAGTAGTTATGGTCTTTAAGGGTATAGCTTCAGGGAAACTCGAAGCATAATCAACTAATGTTAATATATATCTATGTCCCCCAGATGAAAGTGGTGATAAAGGACCAACGATGCCAATAGCTACTCTTTCAAAGGGTACCATAAAGACTGGCATTTTGACAATTGGTACTCGCCTGGTACCTCGGGAGGATGACAGTTGGCAAACTTTACACGATCTACAATAGGTAGTGACATCTTTGCAGGAGCGAAGGTATACAACACACGTATACTCACGGTGATGTCAGTTGTTCACAAGTAGGTGTGAAGGAATACAACATAGGTATACACACGGTGATGTCAGTTGTTCATAAGCAGGAGTGAAGGTATAAAACACAGGTATATACACGGTGATGTCAGTTGTTTACAAGCAGGTGTGAAGGTACACAACAGAGGTATACACACGGTGATGTAAGTTGTTCATAAGCAGGTGTGAAGGTATACAATACAGGTATACACACGGTGATTTCAGTTGTTCATAAGCAGTTGTGAAGGTATACAACACAGGTATACACACGGTGATGTATGTCAGTTGTTCATAAGCAGGTGTGAAGGTATACAACACAGGTATACACACGGTGATGTCAGTCGTTCAAAGCAGGTGTGAAGGTATAAAACACAGGTATACACACGGTGATGTCAGTCATTCATATGCAGGTGTGAAGGTATACAACACAGATATATACACGGTGATGTCAGTCGTTCATAAGCAGGTGTGAAGGTATTCAACATAGGTATACACGGTGATGTGAGTCGTTCATAAGCAGGTGTGAAGGTATACAACACAGATATACACACGGTGATGTCAGTCATTCATAAGCAGGTGTAAAGGTATACAACACAGGTATACACACGGTGATGACAGTCGTTCATAAGCAGGTGTGAAGGTATACAACACAGGTATACACACGGTGACGTCAGTCGGTCATAAGCAGGTGTGAAGGTATGCAACACAGGTATACACACGGTGATGTCAACTGTTAATAAGCTGGTGTGAAGGAATGCAACACAGGTATACACATGGTGATGTCAGTTGTTTATAAGCAGGTGTGAAGGTATACAACACAGCTATACACACGGTGATGTCAGTCTTTCATGAGCAGGTGTGAAGGTATGCAACCCAGGTATACACTCTGTGATGTCAGTCGTTTATAACCAGGTTTGAAGGTATGCAACACATGTATACACAAGGTGATGTCAGTCGTTCATAAGCAGGTGTGCAGGTATGCATCACAGGTATACACACGGTGATGTCAGTCGTTCATAAGCAGGTGTGAAGGTATGCAACACATGTATACACACGGTGATGTCAGTCGTTCATAAACAGGTGTGAAGGTATACAACACAGGTATACACACGGTGATGTCAGTTGTTTATAAGCAGGTGTGAAGGTATACAACAGAGGTATATACACGGTGATGTTAGTTGTTCATAAGCAAGTGTGCACGTATACAACACAGGTATGCACACAGTGATGTCAGTCGTTGACAAGCAGGTGTGAAGGTATACAACAGAGGTATTCACACGGTGATGTCAGTCGTTCATAAGCAAGTGTGAAGGTATACAACACATGTATACACACGGTGATGTCAGTCGTTCATAAGCAGGTGTGAAGGTATACAACGCAGGTATGCACACGGTGATGTCAGTCTTTCATAAACAGGTGTGAAAGTATGCAACACAGGTATACACACAGTGATGTCAGTCATTCACAAGCAGGTGTGAAGGTATGCAACACAGGTATACACACGGTGATGTCAATCGTTCATAAACATGTGTGAAGGTATGCAACACAGGTATGCACACTGTGATGTCAGTCGTTCATAAGCAGGTGTGAAGGTATGCAACACTGGTATACAAACGGTGGTGTCAGTCGTTCATAAGCAGGTGTGAAGGTATGCAACACAGGTATACACACGGTGATGTCAGTCGTTCATAAGCAGGTGTAAAGGTATGCAACACAGGTACACACAAGGTGATGTTAGTCGTTCACATGCAGGATTGCAGTTATACAACACAGGTATACACACGGTGATGTCAGTTGCTCATAAGCAGGTGTGAAGGTATACAACACAGGTATACTCACAGTGATATCAGTTTACAACACAGGTATACTCACGGTGATGTCAGTTGTTCATAATCAGATGTGAAAGTATACAACACAGGTATACACACTGTGATGTCAGTTGTTCATAAGCAGGTGTAAAGGTATACAACACAGGTATACACACGGTGATGTCAGTCGTTCATAAGCAGGTGTGAAGGTATGCAACATAGGTATACACACGGTGATGTCAATCGTTCATAAACAGGTGTGAAGGTATACAACACAGATATACACACGGTGATGTCAGTCGTTCATAAGCAGGTGTAAAGATATACAACACAAGTATACACACGGTGATGTCAGTCGTTCATAAACATTCGTGAAGGTATGCAACACAGGTATACACACGGTGATGTCAGTCGTTCATAAACATGGGTGAAGGTATGCAACACAGGTATACACACGGTGATGTCAGTCGTTCATAAGCAGTTGTGAAGGTATGCAACATAGGTATACACACGGTGATATCAGTCGTTCATACGCAGGTGTGAAGGTATGCAACACACATATGCACACGGTGATGTCAGTCGTTCATAAACACGTGTGAAGGTATGCAACACAGGTATACACACGGTGATGTCAGTCGTTCATAAGCAAGTGTGAAGGTATGCAACACAGTTGTACACACGGTGATGTCAGTCGTTCATAACCAGGTGTGAAAGTATGCAACACAGGTATAAACACGGTGATGTCAGTTGTTCATAAACAGGTGTGAAGGTATGCAACACAGGTATACACACGGTGATGTCAGTTGTTCATAAGCAGGTGTGAAGGTATGCAACACAGGTATACACACGGTGATGTCAGTTGTTCATAAGCAGGTGTGAAGGTATGCAACACAGGTATACACACGGTGATGTCAGTTGTTCATAAGCAGGTGTGAAGGTATGCAACACAGGTATACACACGGTGTTGTCAGTTGTTAATAAGCAGGTGTGAAGGTATGCAACACAGGTATACACACGGTGATGTCAGTTGTTCATAAGCAGGTGTGAAGGTATGCAACACAGGTATACACACGGTGATGTCAGTTGTTTATAAGCAGGTGTGAAGGTATACAACACAGGTATACACACGGTGATATCAGTCGTTTATAAGCAGGTGTGAAGGTATACAACACAGGTATAAACACGGTGGTGTCAGTCGTTCATAAGCAGGTGTGAAGGTATACAACACAGGTAAACACACGGTGATGTCAGTTGTTTATAAGCAGGTGTGAAGGTATACAACACAGGTATACACACGGTGATGTCAGTTGTTCATAAGCAGGTGTGAAGGTATACAACACAGGTATACACACGGTGATGTCAGTCGTTCATAAGCAGGTGTGCAGGTATGCATCAGAGGTATACACACGGTGATGTCAGTCGTTCATAAGCAGGTGTGAAGGTATACAACACAGGTATACACACGGTGATGTCAGTTGTTCATGAGCAGGTGTAAAGATATACAACACAGGTATACACACGGTGATGTCAGTCGTTCATAAGCAGGTGTGAAGGTATGCAACACAGGTATACACACGGTGATGTCAGTCGTTCATAAGCAGGTGTGAAGGTATACAACACAGATATACACACGGTGATGTCAGTCGTTCATAAGCAGGTGTGAAGGTATACAACACAGGTATACACACGGTGATGTCAGTCGTTCATAAGCAGGTGTGAAGGTATGCAACATAGGTATACACACGGTGATGTCAGTCGTTCATAAACATGTGTGAAGGAATGCAACAGAGGTATACACACGGTGGTGTCAGTCTTTGATAAGCAGGTGTGAAGGTATGCAACATAGGTATACACACGGTGATGTCAGTCGTTCATAAGCAGGTGTAAAACAATACAACACAGGTATACACACGGTGATGTCAGTTGTTCATAAGAAGGTTTGAAGGTATGCAACAAAGGTATACACACGGTGATGTCAGTTGTTTATTAGCAGGTGTGAAGGTATACAACAGAGGTATACACAGGGTGATGTCAGTTGTTCATAAGCAGGTGTGAAGGAATACAACACAGGTATACACACGGTGATGTCAGTCGTTCATAAGCAGGTGTGAAGGTATGCAACATAGGTATATACACGGTGATATCAGTCGTTCATACGCAGGTGTGAAGGTATGCAACGCACGTATACACACGGTGATGTCAGTCTTTCATAAACACGTGTCAAGGCATGCAACACAGGCATACACACGGTGATGTCAGTCGTTCATAACCAAGTGTGAAGGTATGCAACACAGGTGTACACACGGTGATGTCAGTCGTTCATAAACAGGTGTGAAGGTATGCAACACAGGTATACTCACGGTGATGTCAGTTGTTCATAAGCACGTGTGAAGGTATACAACACAGATATACACACGGTGATGTCAGTCGTTCATAAGCAGGTGTAAAGGTATACAACACAGGTATACACGCGGTGATGTCAGTTTTTCATAAGCAGGTGTGAAGGTATGCAACACAGGTATACACAAGGTGATGTCAGTTGTTCATAAGGAGGTGTGAAAGTATGCAATACAGGTATACACACCGTGATGTCAATTGTTCACAAGCAGTTGTGAAGGTATGCAACACAGGTATACACACGGTGTTGTCAGTTGTTAATAAGCACGTGTGAAGGTATGCAACACAGGTATACACACGGTGATGTCAATTGTTCACAAGCAGGTGTGAAGGTATGCAACACAGGTATACACACAGTGATGTCAGTTGTTCATAAGCAGGTGTGAAGGTATGCAACACAGGTATACACACGGTGATGTCAATTGTTCACAAGCAGATGTGAAGGTATGCAACACAGGTATACACACGGTGATGTCAGTTGTTCATAAGCAGGTGTGAAGGTATGCAACACAGGTATACACACGGTGATGCCAGTCGTTTATAAGCAGGTGTGAAGGTATGCAACACAGGTAAACACACGGTGATGTCAGTTGTTTATAAGCAGGTGTGAAGGTATACAACAGAGGTAAACACACGGTGATGTCAGTTGTTTATAAGCAGGTGTGAAGGTATACAACACAGGTAAACACACGGTGATGTCAGTTGTTTATAAGCAGGTGTGAAGGTATACAACACAGGTAAACACACGGTGATGTCAGTCGTTCATAAGCAG
The DNA here is from genome assembly GCF_038502225.1 of Cherax quadricarinatus. Lineage (NCBI taxonomy): Eukaryota > Metazoa > Arthropoda > Malacostraca > Decapoda > Parastacidae > Cherax > Cherax quadricarinatus. The sequence continues at coordinate 44,040,349 of NC_091296.1, forward strand.
GTGTGAAGGTATACAACACAGGTAAACACACGGTGATGTCAGTTGTTTATAAGCAGGTGTGAAGGTATACAACAGAGGTATATACACGGTGATGTTAGTTGTTCATAAGCAAGTGTGCATGTATACAACACAGGTATACACACATTGATATCAGTCGTTCATAAGCAGGTGTGCAGGTATGCATCACAGGTATACACACGGTGATGTCAGTCGTTCATAAGCAGGTGTGAAGGTATACAACACAGGTATACACACGGTGATGTCAGTCGTTCATAAGCAGGTGTGAAGGTATACAACACAGGTATACACACGGTGATGTCAGTCGTTCATAAGCAGGTGTGAAGGTATACAACACAGGTAAACACACGGTGATGTCAGTCGTTCATAAGCAGGTGTGAAGGTATACAACACAGGTATACACACGGTGATGTCAGTCGTTCATAAGCAGGTGTGAAGGTATGCATCACAGGTATACACACGGTGATGTCAGTCGTTCATAAGCAGGTGTGCAGGTATGCATCACAGGTATACACACGGTGATGTCAGTCGTTCATAAGCAGGTGTGAGGGTATGCAACACATGTATACACACGGTGATGTCAGTCATTTATAAGCAGGTGTGAAGGTATGCAACAGAGGTATACACACGGTGATGTCAGTTGTTTATAAGCAGGTGTGAAGGTATGCAACATAGGTATACACACGGTGATGTCAGTCGTTCATAAACATGTGCGAAGGTATGCAACAGAGGTATACACACGGTGGTGTCAGTCGTTGATAAGCAGGTGTGAAGGTATGCAACATAGGTATACACACGGTGATGTCAGTCGTTCATAAGCAGGTGTGAAGGTATGCATCAGAGGTATTCACACCGTGATGTCAGCCGTTCATAACCAGGTGTGAAGGTATACAACACAGGTATACACACTGTGATGTCAGTTGTTTATAAGCAGGTGTGAAGGTATACAACACAGGTATACACACGGTGATGTCAGTTGTTTATAAGCAGGTGTGAAGGTATACAACAGAGGTATACACACGGTGATGTCAGTTGTTAATAAGCAGGTGTGAAGGTATGCAACACAGATATTCACACGGTGGTGTCAGTCGTTCATAAGCAGGTGTAAAGGTATACAACACAGGTATACACACGGTGATGTCAGTCGTTCATAAGCAGGTGTGAAGGTATACAACACAGGTATACACACGGTGATGTCAGTCGTTCATAAGCAGGTGTGAAGGTATACAACACAGATATACACACGGTGATGTCAGTCGTTCATAAGCAGGTGTAAAGGTATACAACACATGTATACACACGGTGATGTCAGTCGTTCATAAGCAGGTGTGAAGGTATACAACACAGGTATTCACACGGTGATGTCAGTCGTTCATAAACAGGTGTGAAGGTATGCAACACATGTATACACACGGTGATGTCAGCCGTTCATAAGCTGGTGTGAAGATATGCAACACAGGTATACACACTGTGATGTCAGTCGTTCATAAGCAGGTGTGAAGGTATGCAACACAGGTATACACACTGTGATGTCAGTCGTTCATAAGCAGGTGTGAAGGTATGCATCATAGGTATTCACACGGTGATGTCAGTCGTTCATAAACATGTGTGAAGGAATGCAACAGAGGTATACACACGGTGGTGTCAGTCTTTGATAAGCAGGTGTGAAGGTATGCAACATAGGTATACACACGGTGATGTCAGTCGTTTATAAGCAGGTGTGAAGGTATGCATCATAGGTATTCACACGGTGATGTCAGTCGTTCATAAACATGTGTGAAGGAATGCAACAGAGGTATACACACGGTGGTGTCAGTCTTTGATAAGCAGGTGTGAAGGTATGCAACATAGGTATACACACGGTGATGTCAGTCGTTTATAAGCAGGTGTGAAGGTATGCATCATAGGTATACACACGGTGATGTCAGTTGTTCATAAGCAGGTGTGAAGGTATGCAACAAAGATATACACACGGTGATGTCAGTTGTTTATAAGCAGGTGTGAAGGTATACAACAGAGGTATACACACGGTGATGTCAGTTGATCATAAGCAGGTGTAAAGGTGTACAACACAGGTATACACATGGTGATGTCAGTTGTTCATAAGCAGCTGTGAAGGTATGCAACATAGGTATACTCACGGTGATGTCAATTGTTCAAAAGCAGGTGTGAAGGTATACAACACAGATATACACACGGTGATGTCAGTCGTTCATAAGCAGGTGTAAAGGTATACAACACAGGTATACACACGGTGATGTCAGTCGTTCATAAGCAGGTGTGAAGGTATACAACACAGCTATACACACGGTGATGTCAGTCATAAGCAGGTGTATATACACACAGGTGATGTCAGTCGTTCATAAGCAGGTATGCAACCCAGGTATACACACTGTGATGTCAGTCGTTTAGCAGGTATGCATCACAGGTATACACACGGTGATGTCAGTCGTTCATAAACAGGTGTAAAGGTAGGCAACACATGTATACACACGGTGATGTCAGTCGTATATAAACAGGTGTGAAGGTATACAACACAGGTATACACACGGTGATGTCAGTTGTTTATAAGCAGGTGTGAAGGTATACAACAGAGGTATATACACGGTGATGTTAGTTGTTCATAAGCAAGTGTGCACGTATACAACACAGGTATGCACACAGTGATGTCAGTCGTTGACAAGCAGGTGTGAAGGTATACAACAGAGGTATTCACACGGTGATGTCAGTCGTTCATAAGCAAGTGTGAAGGTATACAACACATGTATACACACGGTGATGTCAGTCGTTCATAAGCAGGTGTGAAGGTATACAACGCAGGTATGCACACGGTGATGTCAGTCTTTCATAAACAGGTGTGAAGGTATGCAACACAGGTATACACACAGTGATGTCAGTCATTCACAAGCAGGTGTGAAGGTATGCAACACAGGTATACACACGGTGATGTCAATCGTTCATAAACATGTGTGAAGGTATGCAACACAGGTATGCACACTGTGATGTCAGTCGTTCATAAGCAGGTGTGAAGGTATGCAACACTGGTATACAAACGGTGGTGTCAGTCGTTCATAAGCAGGTGTGAAGGTATGCAACACAGGTATACACACGGTGATGTCAGTCGTTCATAAGCAGGTGTAAAGGTATGCAACACAGGTACACACAAGGTGATGTTAGTCGTTCACATGCAGGATTGCAGGTATACAACACAGGTATACACACGGTGATGTCAGTTGCTCATAAGCAGGTGTGAAGGTATACAACACAGGTATACTCACGGTGATATCAGTTTACAACACAGGTATACTCACGGTGATGTCAGTTGTTCATAAGCAGATGTGAAAGTATACAACACAGGTATACACACTGTGATGTCAGTTGTTCATAAGCAGGTGTAAAGGTATACAACACAGGTATACACACGGTGATGTCAGTCGTTCATAAGCAGGTGTGAAGGTATGCAACATAGGTATACACGCAGTGATGTCAATCGTTCATAAGCAGGTGTGAAGGTATACAACACAGATATACACACGGTGATGTCAGTCGTTCATAAGCAGGTGTAAAGATATACAACACAAGTATACACACGGTGATGTCAGTCGTTCATAAACATTCGTGAAGGTTTGCAACACAGGTATACACACGGTGATGTCAGTCGTTCATAAACATGTGTGAAGGTATGCAACACAGGTATACACACGGTGATGTCAGTCGTTCATAAGCAGGTGTGAAGGTATGTAACATAGGTATACACACGGTGATGTCAGTAGTTCATAAGCTGGTGTGAAGGTATGCAACACACATATGCACACGGTGATGTCAGTCGTTCATAAACACGTGTGAAGGTATGCAACACAGGTATACACACGGTGATGTCAGTCGTTCATAAGCAAGTGTGAAGGTATGCAACACAGTTGTACACACGGTGATGTCAGTCGTTCATAAGCAGGTGTGAAGGTATACAACACAGGTATACACACGGTGATATCAGTCGTTTATAAGCAGGTTTGAAGGTATGCAACACAGGTATACACACGGTGAAGTCAGTCGTTCATAAGCAGGTGTGCAGGTATGCATCAGAGGTATACACACGGTGATGTCAGTCGTTCATAAGCAGGTGTGAGGGTATGCAACACATGTATACACACGGTGATGTCAATTGTTCACAAGCAGGTGTGAAAGTATGCAACACAGGTATGCACACGGTGATGTCAGTTGTTCATAAGCAGGTGTGAAGGTATGCAACACAGTATGCACACGGTGATGCCAGTCGGTCAAAAGCAGGTGTGAAGGTATGCAACACAGGTATACACACAGTGATGTCAGTTGTTCATAAGCAGGTCTGAAGGTATACAACATAGGTACCACTCGGTGATGACAGTCGTTCATAAGCAAATGTGAAGGTATGCAACACAGGTATAAACACGGTGGTGTCAGTCGTTCATAAGCAGGTGTGAAGGTATACAACACAGGTAAACACACGGTGATGTCAGTTGTTTATAAGCAGGTGTGAAGGTATGCAACACAGGTATACACACGGTGATATCAGTCGTTTATAAGCAGGTTTGAAGGTATGGAACACAGGTATACACACGGTGAAGTCAGTCGTTCATAAGCAGGTGTGCAGGTATGCATCAGAGGTATACACACGGTGATGTCAGTCGTTCATAAGCAGGTGTGAGGGTATGCAACACATGTATACACGCGGTGATGTCAGTGGTTCATAAACAGGTGTGAAAGTCTACAACACAGGTACACACACGGTGATGTCAATCATTCATAAGCAGGTGTGAAGGTATACAACACAGGAATACACACGGTGATGTCAGCCGTTCATAAGCAGGTGTGAAGGTATACAACACAGGTATACACACGGTGATGTCAGTTGTTTATAAGCAGGTGTGAAGGTATACAACAGAGGTATATACACGGTGATGTCAGTTGTTCATAAACAGGTGTGAATGTATGCAACACTTGTATACACACGGTGTTGTCAGTTGTTTATAAGCAGGTTTGAAGGTATACAACAGAGGTATATACACGGTGATGTCAGTTGTTCATAAGCAGGTGTGAAGGTATGCAACACAGGTATACACACGGTGATGTCAGTTGTTCATAAGCAGTTGTAAAGATATACAACACAGGTATACACACGGTGATGTCAGTCGTTCATAAGCAGGTGTGAAGGTATGCAACATAGGTATACACACGGTGATGTCAATCGTTCATAAGCAGGTGTGAAGGTGTACAACACAGATATACACACAGTGATGTCAGTCGTTCATAAGCAGGTGTAAAGGTATACAACACATGTATACACACGGTGATGTCAGTCGTTCATAAGCAGGTGTAAAGGTATACAACACATGTATACACACGGTGATGTCAGCCGTTCATAAACATGTGTGAAGGAATGCAACAGAGGTATACACACGGTGGTGTCAGTCTTTGATAAGCAGGTGTGAAGGTATGCAACACAGGTATACACACGGTGATGTCAGTTGTTCATAAGCAGGTTTGAAAGTATGCAACAAAGGTATACACACGGTGATGTCAGTTGTTTATTTGCAGGTGTGAAGGTATACAACAGAGGTATACACAGGGTGATGTCAGTTGTTCATAAGCAGGTGTGAAGGAATACAACACAGGTATACACACGGTGATGTCAGTCGTTCATAAGCAGGTGTGAAGGTATGCAACATAGGTATATACACGGTGATATCAGTCGTTCATACGCAGGTGTGAAGGTATGCAACGCACGTATACACACGGTGATGTCAGTCTTTCATAAACACGTGTCAAGGCATGCAACACAGGCATACACACGGTGATGTCAGTCGTTCATAACCAAGTGTGAAGGTATGCAACACAGGTGTACACACGGTGATGTCAGTCGTTCATAAACAGGTGTGAAGGTATGCAACACAGTTATACTCACGGTGATGTCAGTTGTTCATAAGAACGTGTGAAGGTATACAACACACATATACACGCGGTGATGTCAGTCGTTCAGAAGCAGGTGTAAAGGTATACAACACAGGTATACACGCGGTGATGTCAGTTTTTCATAAGCAGGTGTGAAGGTATGCAACACAGGTATACACAAGGTGATGTCAGTTGTTCATAAGGAGGTGTGAAAGTATGCAATACAGGCATACACACAGTGATGTCAGTTGTTCATAAGCAGGTGTGAAGGTATGCAACACAGGTATACACACGGTGATGTCAATTGTTCACAAGCAGATGTGAAGGTATGCAACACAGGTATACACACGGTGATGTCAGTTGTTCATAAGCAGGTGTGAAGGTATGCAACACAGGTATACACACGGTGATGTCAGTTGTTTATAAGCAGGTGTGAAGGTATACAACAGAGGTAAACACACGGTGATGTCAGTTGTTTATAAGCAGGAGTGAAGGTATACAACACAGGTAAACACACGGTGATGTCAGTTGTTTATAAGCAGGTGTGAAGGTATACAACACAGGTAAACACACGGTGATGTCAGTCGTTCATAAGTAGGTGTGAAGGTATACAACAGAGGTAAACACACGGTGATGTCAGTTGTTTATAAGCAGGTGTGAAGGTATACAACAGAGGTAAACACACGGTGATGTCAGTTGTTTATAAGCAGGTGTGAAGGTATACAACAGTGGTGAAGGTATAAGCAACAACAGGTAAACACACGGTGATGTCAGTTGTTTATAAGCAGGTGTGAAGGTATACAACACAGGTAAACACACGGTGATGTCAGTCGTTCATAAGTAGGTGTGAAGGTATACAACACAGGTAAACACACGGTGATGTCAGTTGTTTATAAGCAGGTGTGAAGGTATACAACAGAGGTAAACACACGGTGATGTCAGTTGTTTATAAGCAGGAGTGAAGGTATACAACACAGGTAAACACACGGTGATGTCAGTTGTTTATAAGCAGGAGTGAAGGTATACAACACAGGTAAACACACAGTGATGTCAGTTGTTTATAAGCAGGTGTGAAGGTATACAACACAGGTAAACACACGGTGATGTCAGTCGGTCAAAAGCAGGTGTGAAGGTATGCAACACAGGTAAACACACGGTGATGTCAGTTGTTTATAAGCAGGTGTGAAGGTATACAACAGAGGTAAACACACGGTGATGTCAGTTGTTTATAAGCAGGAGTGAAGGTATACAACACAGGTAAACACACGGTGATGTCAGTTGTTTATAAGCAGGTGTGAAGGTATACAACACAGGTAAACACACGGTGATGTCAGTCGTTCATAAGTAGGTGTGAAGGTATACAACACAGGTAAACACACGGTGATGTCAGTTGTTTATAAGCAGGTGTGAAGGTATACAACAGAGGTAAACACACGGTGATGTCAGTTGTTTATAAGCAGGAGTGAAGGTATACAACACAGGTAAACACACGGTGATGTCAGTTGTTTATAAGCAGGAGTGAAGGTATACAACACAGGTAAACACACGGTGATGTCAGTTGTTTATAAGCAGGTGTGAAGGTATACAACAGAGGTAAACACACGGTGATGTCAGTTGTTTATAAGCAGGAGTGAAGGTATACAACACAGGTAAACACACGGTGATGTCAGTTGTTTATAAGCAGGTGTGAAGGTATACAACAGAGGTAAACACACGGTGATGTCAGTTGTTTATAAGCAGGTGTGAAGGTATACAACAGAGGTAAACACACGGTGATGTCAGTTGTTTATAAGCAGGTGTGAAGGTATACAACAGAGGTAAACACACGGTGATGTCAGTTGTTTATAAGCAGGTGTGAAGGTATACAACACAGGTAAACACACGGTGATGTCAGTTGTTTATAAGCAGGTGTGAAGGTATACAACACATGTAAACACACGGTGATGTCAGTCGTTCATAAGTAGGTGTGAAGGTATACAACACAGGTAAACACACGGTGATGTCAGTTGTTTATAAGCTACTGTGAAGGTATACAACAGAGGTATATACACGGTGATGTCAGTCGTTCATAAGCAAGTGTGCAAGTATACAACACAGGTAAACACACGGTGATGTCAGTCGTTCATAAGTAGGTGTGAAGGTATACAACACAGGTATACATACGGTGATATCAGTCGTTTATAAGCAGGTGTGAAGTTATGCAACACAGGTATACACACGGTGATGTCAGTCGTTCATAAGTAGGTGTGAAGGTATACAACACAGGTATACACACGGTGGTGTCAGTCGTTGACAAGCAGGTGTGAAGGTATGCAACATAGGTATACACACGTTGATGTCAGTCGTTCATAAGCAGGTGTGAAGGTATACAACACAGGAATACACACGGTGATGTCAGCCGTTCATAAGCAGGTGTGAAGGTATACAACACAGGTATACACACGGTGATGTCAGTTGTTTATAAGCAGGTGTGAAGGTATACTACACAGGTATACACACGGTGATGTCAGTTGTTAATAAGCAGGTGTGAAGGTACATAACAGAGGTATATACGCGGTGTTGTCAGTTGTTCATAAGCAGGTGTGAAGGTATACAACACAGGAATACACACGTTGATGTCAGTCGTTCATAAGCAGGTGTGAAGGTATACAACACAGGTATTCACACGGTGATGTCAGTCGTTCATAAACAGGTGTGAAGGTATGCAACACATGTATACACACGGTGATGTCAGCCGATCATAAGCTGGTGTGAAGATATGCAACACAGGTATACACACTGTGATGTCAGTCGTTCATAAGCAGGTGTGATGGTATGCATCATAGGTATACACACGGTGATGTCAGTCGTTTATAAGCAGGTGTGAAGGTATGCATCATAGGTATTCACACGGTGATGTCAGTCGTTCATAAACATGTGTGAAGGAATGCAACAGAGGTATACACACGGTGGTGTCAGTCGTTTATAAGCAGGTGTAAAACAATACAACACAGGTATACACACGGTGATGTCAGTTGTTCATAAGCAGGTGTGAAGGTCTGCAACAAAGATATACACACGGTGATGTCAGATGTTTAAAAGCAGGTGTGAAGGTATACAACAGAGGTATACACACGGTGATGTCAGTTGTTCATAAGCAGGTGTGAAGGAATACAACACAGGTATACACATGGTGATGTCAGTCGTTCATAAGCAGGTGTGAAGGTATGCAACATAGGTATACACACGGTGATGTCAATTGTTCATAAGCAGGTGTGAAGGTATACAACACAGATATACACACGGTGATGTCAGTCGTTCATAAGCAGGTGTAAAGGTATACAACACAGGTATACACACGGTGATGTCAGTCGTTCATAAGCAGGTGCGAAGGTATACAACACAGCTATACACACGGTGATGTCAGTCTTTCATGAGCAGGTGTGAAGGTATGCAACCCAGGTATACACTCTGTGATGTCAGTCGTTTATAAGCAGGTTTGAAGGTATGCAACACATGTATACACACGGTGATGTCAGTCGTTCATAAGCAGGTGTGCAGGTATGCATCACAGGTATACACACGGTGATGTCAGTCGTTCATAAGCAGGTGTGAAGGTATGCAACACATGTATACACACGGTGATGTCAGTCGTATATAAACAGGTGTGAAGGTATACAACACAGGTATACACACGGTGATGTCAGTTGTTTATAAGCAGGTGTGAAGGTATACAACAGAGGTATATACACGGTGATGTTAGTTGTTCATAAGCAAGTGTGCACGTATACAACACAGGTATGCACACAGTGATGTCAGTCGTTGACAAGCAGGTGTGAAGGTATACAACAGAGGTATTCACACGGTGATGTCAGTCGTTCATAAGCAAGTGTGAATGTATACAACACATGTATACACACGTTGATGTCAGTCGTTCATAAGCAGGTGTGAAGGTATACAACGCAGGTATGCACACCGTGATGTCAGTCTTTCATAAACAGGTGTGAAGGTATGCAACACAGGTATACACACGGTGATGTCAATCGTTCAGAAACATGTGTGAAAGTATTTAACACAGGTATGCACACTGTGATGTCAGTCGTTCATAAGCAGGTGTGAAGGTATGCAACACTGGTATACAAACGGTGGTGTCAGTCGTTCATAAGCAGGTGTGAAGGTATGCAACACAGGTATACACACGGTGATGTCAGTCGTTCATAAGCAGGTGTAAAGGTATACAACACAGGTACACACAAGGTGATGTTAGTCGTTCACATGCAGGATTGCAGGTAAACACACGGTGCTGTCAGTTGCTCATAAGCAGGTGTGAAGGTATACAACACAGGTATACTCACGGTGATATCAGTTTACAACACAGGTATACTCACGGTGATGTCAGTTGTTCATAAGCAGATGTGAAAGTATACAACACAGGTATACACACTGTGATGTCAGTTGTTCATAAGCAGGTGTAAAGGTATACAACACAGGTATACACACGGTGATGTCAGTCGTTCATAAGCAGGTGTGAAGGTATGCAACACAGGTATACACACAGTGATGTCAGTTGTTCATAAGCAGGTGTGAAGGTATACAACATAGGTACCACTCGGTGATGACAGTCGTTCATAAGCAAATGTGAAGGTATGCAACACAGGTATAAACACGGTGGTGTCAGTCGTTCATAAGCAGGTGTGAAGGTATACAACACAGGTAAACACACGGTGATGTCAGTTGTTTATAAGCAGGTGTGAAGGTATACAACACAGGTATACACACGGTGATGTCAGTCGTTCATAAGCAGGTGTGCAGGTATGCATCAGAGGTATACACACGGTGATGTCAGTCGTTCATAAGCAGGTGTGAGGGTATGCAACACATGTATACACACGGTGATGTCAGTCGTTCATAAACAGGTGTGAAAGTATACAACACAGGTACACACACGGTGATGTCAGTCATTCATAAGCAGGTGTGAAGGTATACAACACAGGAATACACACGGTGATGTCAGCCGTTCATAAGCAGGTGTGAAGGTATATAACACAGGTATACACACGGTGATGGCAGTTGTTTGTAAGCAGGTGTGAAGGTATACAACAGAGGTATATACACGGTGATGTCAGTTGTTCATAAACAGGTGTGAAGGTATGCAACACAGGTATACACACGGTGTTGTCAGTTGTTAATAAGCAGGTGTGAAGGTATGCAACACAGGTATACACACGGTGATGTCAGTTGTTCATAAGCAGGTGTAAAGATATACAACACAGGTATACACACGGTGATGTCAGTCGTTCATAAACATGTGTGAAGGTATGCAACACAGGTATACACACGGTGATGTCAGTCGTTCATAAGCAGGTGTGAAGGTATGTAACATAGGTATACACACGGTGATGTCAGTAGTTCATAAGCTGGTGTGAAGGTATGCAACACACATATGCACACGGTGATGTCAGTCGTTCATAAACACGTGTGAAGGTATGCAACACAGGAATACACACGGTGATGTCAGTCGTTCATAAGCAAGTGTGAAGGTATACAACACAGTTGTACACACGGTGATGTGAGTCGTTCATAAGCAGGTGTGAAGGTATGCAACACAGGTATACACACGGTGATGTCAGTCGTTCATAAGGAGGTGTGAAGGTATGCAACACAGGTATACACACGGTGATGTCAGTCGTTCATAAGCAGGTGTGAAGGTATACAACACAGGTATACACACGGTGGTGTCAGTTGTTTATAAGCAGGTGTGAAGGTATACAACAGAGGTATACACACGGTGATGTCAATTGTTCACAAGCAGGTGTGAAAGTATGCAACACAGGTATACACACGGTGATGTCAGTTGTTCATAAGCAGGTGTGAAGGTATGCAACACAGTATACACACGGTGATGCCAGTCGGTCAAAAGCAGGTGTGAAGGTATGCAACACAGGTATACACACAGTGATGTCAGTTGTTCATAAGCAGGTGTGAAGGTATACAACATAGGTACCACTCGGTGATGACAGTCGTTCATAAGCAAATGTGAAGGTATGCAACACAGGTATAAACACGGTGGAGTCAGTCGTTCATAAGCAGGTGTGAAGGTATATAACACAGGTAAACACACGGTGATGTCAGTTGTTTATAAGCAGGTGTGAAGGTATACAACACAGGTATACACACGGTGATATCAGTCGTTTATAAGCAGGTTTGAAGGTATGCAACACAGGTATACACACGGTGATGTCAGTCGTTCATAAGCAGGTGTGCAGGTATGCATCAGAGGTATACACACGGTGATGTCAGTCGTTCATAAGCAGGTGTGAGGGTATGCAACACATGTATACACACGGTGATGTCAGTGGTTCATAAACAGGTGTGAAAGTATACAACACAGGTACACACACGGTGATGTCAGTCATTCATAAGCAGGTGTGAAGGTATACAACACAGGAATACACACGGTGATGTCAGCCGTTCATAAGCAGGTGTGAAGGTATACAACACAGGTATACACACGGTGATGTCAGTCGTCCATAAGCAGGTGTGAAGGTATGCAACATAGGTATACACACGGTGATGTCAATCGTTCATAAGCAGGTGTGAAGGTGTACAACACAGATATACACACAGTGATGTCTGTCGTTCATAAGCAGGTGTAAAGGTATACAACACATGTATGCACACGGTGATGTCAGTCGTTCATAACCAGGTGTGAAGGTATACAACACAGGTATACACACGGTGATGTCAGTCGTTCATAAACAGGTGTGAAGGTATGCAACACATGTATACACACAGTGATGTCAGCCGTTCATAAACATGTGTGAAGGAATGCAACAGAGGTATACACACGGTGGTGTCAGTCTTTGATAAGCAGGTGTGAAGGTATGCAACATAGGTATACACACGGTGATGTCAGTCGTTCATAAGCAGGTGTAAAACAATACAACACAGGTATACACACGGTGATGTCAGTTGTTCATAAGCAGGTTTGAAGGTATGCAACAAAGGTATACTCACGGTGATGTCAGTTGTTTATTAGCAGGTGTGAAGGTATACAACAGAGGTATACACAGGGTGATGTCAGTTGTTCATAAGCAGGTGTGAAGGAATACAACACAGGTATACACACGGTGATGTCAGTCGTTCATAAGCAGGTGTGAAGGTATGCAACATAGGTATATACACGGTGATATCAGTCGTTCATACGCAGGTGTGAAGGTATGCAACGCACGTATACACACGGTGATGTCAGTCTTTCATAAACACGTGTCAAGGCATGCAACACAGGCATACACACCGTGATGTCAGTCGTTCATAACCAAGTGTGAAGGTATGCAACACAGGTGTACACACGGTGATGTCATTCGTTCATAAACAGGTGTGAAGGTATGCAACACAGTTATACTCACGGTGATGTCAGTTGTTCATAAGAACGTGTGAAGGTATACAACACAGATATACACGCGGTGATGTCAGTCGTTCAGAAGCAGGTGTAAAGGTATACAACACAGGTATACACGCGGTGATGTCAGTTTTTCATAAGCAGGTGTGAAGGTATGCAACACAGGTATACACAAGGTGATGTCAGTTGTTCATAAGGAGGTGTGAAAGTATGCAATACAGGTATACACACCGTGATGTCAATTGTTCACAAGCAGTTGTGAAGGTATGCAACTCAGGTATACACACGGTGTTGTCAGTTGTTAATAAGCAGGTGTGAAGGTATGCAACACAGGTATACACACGGTGATGTCAATTGTTCACAAGCAGGTGTGAAGGTATGCAACACAGGTATACACACAGTGATGTCAGTTGTTCATAAGCAGGTGTGAAGGTATGCAGCACAGGTATACACACGGTGATGTCAATTGTTCACAAGCAGATGTGAAGGTATGCAACACAGGTATACACACGGTGATGTCAGTCGTTCATAAGCAGGTGTGAAGGTATACAACACAGGTATACACAGGGTGATGCCAGTCGGTCAAAAGCAGGTGTGAAGGTATGCAACACAGGTATACACACAGTGATGTCAGTTGTTCATAAGCAGGTGTGAAGGTATACAACAAAGGTACCACACGGTGAAGACAGTCGTTCATAAGCAGGTGTGAAGGTATACAACACAGGTAAACACACGGTGATGTCAGTTGTTTATAAGCAGGTGTGAAGGTATACAACACAGGTAAACACACGGTGATGTCAGTTGTTTATAAGCAGGTGTGAAGGTATACAACACAGGTAAACACACGGTGATGTTAGTTGTTTATAAGCAGGTGTGAAGGTATACAACACAGGTAAACACACGGTGATGTCAGATGTTTATAAGCAGGAGTGAAGGTATACAACACAGGTAAACACACGGTGATGTCAGTTGTTTATAAGCAGGTGTGAAGGTATACAACAGAGGTAAACACACGGTGATGTCAGTTGTTTATAAGCAGGAGTGAAGGTATACAACACAGGTAAACACACGGTGATGTTAGTTGTTTATAAGCAGGTGTGAAGGTATACAACACAGGTAAACACACGGTGATGTCAGTCGTTCATAAGCAGGTGTGAAGGTATACAACACAGGTAAATACACGGTGATGTCAGTCGTTCATAAGTAGGTGTGAAGGTATACAACACAGGTAAACACACGGTGATGTCAGTTGTTTATAAGCAGGTGTGAAGTTATGCAACACAGGTATACACACGGTGATGTCAGTCGTTCATAAGCAGGTGCGCAGGTATGCATCACAGGTATACACACGGTGATGTCAGTCGTTCATAAGCAGGTGTGAGGGTATGCAACACATGTATACACGGTGATGTCAGTCGTTCATAAACAGGTGTGAAGGTATACAACACAGGTATACACACGGTGATGTCAGTTGTTTATAAGCAGGTGTGAAGGTATACAACAGAGGTATATACACGGTGATGTTAGTTGTTCATAAGCAAGTGTGCACGTATACAACACAGGTATGCACACAGTGATGTCAGTCGTTGACAAGCAGGTGTGAAGGTATACAACAGAGGTATTCACACGGTGATGTCAGTCGTTCATAAGCAAGTGTGAAGGTATACAACACATGTATACACACGGTGATGTCAGTCGTTCATAAGCAGGTGTGAAGGTATACAACGCAGGTATGCACACGGTGATGTCAGTCTTTCATAATCAGGTGTGAAGGTATGCAACACAGGTATACACACAGTGATGTCAGTCACTCACAAGCAGGTGTGAAGGTATGCAACACAGGTATACACACGGTGATGTCAATCGTTCATAAACATGTGTGAAGGTATGCAACACAGGTACACACAAGGTGATGTTAGTCGTTCACATGCAGGATTGCAGGTATACAACACAGGTATACACACGGTGATGTCAGTTGCTCATAAGCAGATGTGAAGGTATACAACACAGGTATACTCACGGTGATATCAGTTTACAACACAGGTATACTCACGGTGATGTCAGTTGTTCATAAGCAGATGTGAAAGTATACAACACAGGTATACACACTGTGATGTCAGTTGTTCATAAGCAGGTGTAAAGGTATACAACACAGGTATACACACGGTGATGTCAGTCGTTCATAAGCAGGTGTGAAGGTATGCAACATAGGTATACACGCAGTGATGTCAATCGTTCATAAGCAGGTGTGAAGGTATACAACACAGATATACACACGGTGATGTCAGTCGTTCATAAGCAGGTGTAAAGATATACAACACAAGTATACACACGGTGAAGGTATGCACGGTGATGTCAGTCGTTCATAAACACGAGTCGTTCATAAACAGGTGTGAAAGTGAAGGTATGCAACACAGGTGTCAGTCGTTCATAAACATTCGTGAAGTCGTTCATAAGCAGGTGTGAAAGTATGCAACACAGGTATACACACGTTGTGAAAGTATGCAACACAGGTATGCAACACAGGTATACAGGTGTGAAGGTATGCAACACAGGTGATGTCAGTCGTTCATAACCATGTGTGAAGGTATGCAACACAGGTATACACACGGTGATGTCAGTCGTTCATAAGCAGGTGTGAAGGTATGTAACATAGGTATACACACGGTGATGTCAGTAGTTCATAAGCTGGTGTGAAGGTATGCACCACATATGCACACGGTGATGTCAGTCGTTCATAAACACGTGTGAAGGTATGCAACACAGGTATACACACGGTGATGTCAGTCGTTCATAAGCAAGTGTGAAGGTATGCAACACAGTTGTACACACGGTGATGTCAGTCGTTCATAAGCAGGTGTGAAAGTATGCAACACAGGTATACACACGGTGATGTCAATTGTTCAAAAGCAGGTGTGAAAGTATGCAACACAGGTATGCACACGGTGATGTCAGTTGTTCATAAGCAGGTGTGAAGGTATGCAACACAGTATGCACACGGTGATGCCAGTCGGTCAAAAGCAGGTGTGAAGGTATGCAACACAGGTATACACACAGTGATGTCAGTCGTTCATAAGCAGGTGTGAAGGTATACAACACAGGTAAACACACGGTGATGTCAGTTGTTTATAAGCAGGTGTGAAGGTATACAACACAGGTATACACACGGTGATATCAGTCGTTTATAAGCAGGTATGAAGGTATGCAACACAGGTATACACACGTTGATGTCAGTCGTTCATAAGCAGGTGTGCAGGTATGCATCAGAGGTATACACACGGTGATGTCAGTCGTTCATAAGCAGGTGTGAGGGTATGCAACACATGTATACACACGGTGATGTCAGTCGTTCATAAACAGGTGTGAAAGTATACAACACAGGTACACACACGGTGATGTCAGTCATTCATAAGCAGGTGTGAAGGTATACAACACAGGAATACACACGGTGATGTCAGCCGTTCATAAGCAGGTGTGAAGGTATATAACACAGGTATACACACGGTGATGGCAGTTGTTTGTAAGCAGGTGTGAAGGTATACAACAGAGGTATATACACGGTGATGTCAGTTGTTCATAAACAGGTGTGAAGGTATGCAACACAGGTATACACACGGTGTTGTCAGTTGTTCATAAGCAGGTGTAAAGATATACAACACAGGTATACACACGGTGATGTCAGTCGTTCATAAGCAGGTGTGAAGGTATACAACACAGGTATACACACGGTGATGTCAGTCGTTCATAAACAGGTGTGAAGGTATGCAACACATGTATACACACAGTGATGTCAGCCGTTCATAAACATGTGTGAAGGTATGCAACATAGGTATACACACGGTGATGTCAGTCGTTCATAAGCAGGTGTAAAACAATACAACACAGGTATACACACGGTGATGTCAGTTGTTCATAAGCAGGTTTGAAGGTTTGCAACAAAGGTATACACACGGTGATGTCAGTTGTTTATTAGCAGGTGTGAAGGTATACAACAGAGGTATACACAGGGTGATGTCAGTTGTTCATAAGCAGGTGTGAAGGAATAAAACACAGGTATACACACTGTGATGTCAGTCGTTCATAAGCAGGTGTGAAGGTATGCAACATAGGTATATACACGGTGATATCAGTCGTTCATACGCAGGTGTGAAGGTATGCAAAGCACGTATACACACGGTGATGTCAGTCTTTCATAAACACGTGTCAAGGCATGCAACACAGGCATACACACGGTGATGTCAGTCGTTCATAACCAAGTGTGAAGGTATGCAACACAGGTGTACACACGGAGATGTCAGTTGTTCATAAACAGGTGTGAAGGTATGCAACACAGGTATACTCACGGTGAGGTCAGTTGTTCATAAGAACGTGTGAAGGTATACAACACAGATATACACACGGTGATGTCAGTCGTTCAGAAGCAGGTGTAAAGGTATACAACACAGGTATACACGCGGTGATGTCAGTTTTTCATAAGCAGGTGTGAAGGTATGCAACACAGGTATACAAAAGGTGATGTCAGTTGTTCATAATGAGGTGTAAAAGTATGCAATACAGGTATACACACCGTGATATCAATTGTTCACAAGCAGTTGTGAAGGTATGCAACACAGGTATACACACGGTGTTGTCAGTTGTTAATAAGCACGTGTGAAGGTATGCAACACAGGTATACACACGGTGATGTCAATTGTTCACAAGCTGGTGTGAAGGTATGCAACACAGGTATACACACAGTGATGTCAGTTGTTCGTAAGCAGGTGTGAAGGTATGCAACACAGGTATACACACGGTGATGTCAATTGTTCATAAGCAGATGAGGTATGCAACACAGGTATACACACGGTGATGTCAGTTGTTCATAAGCAGGTGTGAAGGTATGCAACACAGGTATACACACGGTGATGCCAGTCGGTCAAAAGCAGGTGTGAAGGTATGCAACACAGGTATACACACGGTGATGTCAGTTGTTCATAAGCAGGTGTGAAGGTATACAACAAAGGTAAACACACGGTGATGTCAGTTGTTTATAAGCAGGTGTGAAGGTATACAACAGAGGTAAACACACGGTGATGTCAGTTGTTTATAAGCAGGAGTGAAGGTATACAACACAGGTAAACACACGGTGATGTCAGTTGTTTATAAGCAGGTGTGAAGGTATACAACACAGGTAAACACACGGTGATGTCAGTCGTTCATAACCAGGTGTGAAGGTATACATCACAGGTAAACACAAGGTGATGTCAGTTGTTTATAAGCAGGTGTGAAGGTATACAACACAGGTATACACACGGTGATATCAGTCGTTCATAAGCAGGTGTGCAGGTATGCATCACAGGTATACACACGGTGATGTCAGTCGTTCATAAGCAGGTGTGAGGGTATGCAACACATGTATACACACGGTGATGTCAGTCATTCATAAGCAGGTGTGAAGGTATGCAACATAGGTATTCACATGGTGATGTCAGTCGTTCATAAACATGTGTGAAGGTATGTAACAGAGGTATACACACGGTGGTGTCAGTCGTTGATAAGCAGGTGTGAAGGTATGCAACATAGGTATACACACGGTGATGTCAATCGTTCATAAGCAGGTGTAAAGGTATACAACACTGGTATACACACGGTGATGTCAGTCGTTCATAAGCAGGTGTGAAGGTATACAACACAGGTATACACACGGTGATGTCAGTCGTTCATAAGCAGGTGTGAAGGTATACAACACAGATATACACACGGTGATGTCAGTCGTTCATAAGCAGGTGTAAAGGTATACAACACATGTATACACACGGTGATGTCAGTCGTTCATAAGCAGGTTTGAAGGTATACAACACAGGTATTCACACGGTGATGTCAGTCGTTCATAAACTGGTGTGAAGGTATGCAACACATGTATACACACGGTGATGTCAGCCGTTCATAAGCTGGTGTGAAGATATGCAACACAGGTATACACACTGTGATGTCAGTCGTTCATAAGCAGGTGTGAAGGTATGCATCATAGGTATTCACACGGTGATGTCAGTCGTTCATAAACATGTGTGAAGGAATGCAACAGAGGTATACACACGGTGATGTTATAAACATGTCAACATTTTGATAGTCTTTGATAAGCAGGTGTAAAACAATACAACACAGGTATACACACGGTGATGTCAGTTGTTCATAAGCAGGTGTGAAGGTATGCAACAAAGATATACACACGGTGATGTCAGTTGTTTAAAGCAGGTGTGAAGGTATACAACAGAGGTATACACACGGTGATGTCAGTCGTTCATAAGCAGGTGTGAAGGTATACAACACAGGTATACACACGGTGATGTCAGTCGTTCATAAGCAGGTGTGAAGGTATACAACACAGATATACACACGGTGATGTCAGTCGTTCATAAGCAGGTGTAAAGGTATACAACACAGGTATACACACGGTGATGTCAGTCGTTCATAAGCAGGTGCGAAGGTATACAACACAGGTATACACACGGTGATGTCAGTCGTTCATAAGCAGGTGTGAAGGTATGCAACCCAGGTATACACACTGTGATGTCAGTCGTTTATAAGCAGGTTTGAAGGTATGCAACACATGTATACACACGGTGATGTCAGTCGTTCATAAGCAGGTGTGCAGGTATGCATCACAGGTATACACACGGTGATGTCAGTCGTTCATAAGCAGGTGTGAAGGTATGCAACACATGTATACACACGGTGATGTCAGTCGTTCATAAACAGGTGTGAAGGTATACAACACAGGTATACACACGGTGATGTCAGTCGTTCATAAGCAGGTGTGAAGGTATACAACACAGGTATACACACGGTGATGTCAGTTGCTTATAAGCATGTGTGAAGGTATACAACAGAGGTATATACACGGTGATGTTAGTTGTTCATAAGCAAGTGTGAAGGTATACAACACAGGTATGCACACGGTGATGTCAGTCGTTGACAAGCAGGTGTGAAGGTATACAACAGAGGTATTCACGCGGTGATGTCAGTCGTTCATAAGCAAGTGTGAAGGTATACAACACATGTATACACACGGTGATGTCAGTCGCTCATAAGCAGGTGTGAATGTATACAACGCAGGTATGCACACGGTGATGTCAGTCTTTCATAAACAGGTGTGAAGGTATGCAACACAGGTATACACACAGTGACATCAGTCATTCACAAGCAGGTGTGTAGGTATGCAACACAGGTATACACACGGTGATGTCAGTCGTTCATAAACATGTGTGAAGGTATGCAACACAGGTATGCACACTGTGATGTCAGTCGTTCATAAGCAGGTGTGAAGGTATGCAACACTGGTATACACACGGTGGTGTCAGTCGTTCATAAGCAGGTGTGAAGGTATGCAACACAGGTATACACACGGTGATGTCAGTCGTTCATAAGCAGGTGTAAAGGTATACAACACAGGTACACACAAGGTGATGTTAGTCGTTCACATTCAGGTGTGCAGGTATACAACACAGGTATACACACGGTGATGTCAGTTGCTCATAAGCAGGTGTGAAGGTATACAACACAGGTATACTCACGGTGATATCACTTTACAACACAGGTATACTTACGGTGATGTCAGTTGTTCATAAGCAGGTGTGAAAGTATACAACACAGGTATACACACTGTGATGTCAGTTGTTCATAAGCAGGTGTAAAGGTATACAACACAGGTACACACACGGTGATGTCAATCGTTCATAAACAGGTGTGAAGGTATACAACACAGATATACACACGGTGATGTCAGTCGTTCATAGGCAGGTGTGAAGGTATAAGCAGGTGTGAAGGTATACAAGGTATACACGAGGTATATACACGGTGATGTCAGTTGTTCATAAACAGGTGTGAAGGTATGCAACACAGGTATACACACGGTGATGTCAGTTGTATGCAACACAGGTATAGGTATACACACGATGTCAGTGTGAAAGTATACAACACAGGTATACACACTGTGATGTCAGTTGTTCATAAGGAGGTGTAAAGGTATACAACACAGGTATACACACGGTGATGTCAGTCATTCATAAGCAGGTGTGAAGGTATACAACACAGGTATACACACGGTGATGTCAGTTGTTTATAAGCAGGTGTGAAGGTATACAAACGAGGTATATACACGGTGATGTCAGTTGTTCATAAACAGGTGTGAAGGTATGCAACACAAGTATACACACGGTGTTTTCAGTTGTTAATAAGCAGGTGTGAAGGTATGCAACACAGGTATACACACGGTGAAGCAGGTGTAAAGATATACAACACAGGTATACACACGGTGATGTCAGTCGTTCATAAGCAGGTGTGAAGGTATGCAACATAGGTATACTCACGGTGATGTCAATCGTTCATAAGCAGGTGTGAAGGTATACAACACAGATATACACACAGTGATGTCAGTCGTTCATAAGCAGGTGTAAAGGTATACAACACATGTATACACACGGTGATGTCAGTCGTTCATAAGCAGGTGTGAAGGTATACAACACAGGTATACACACGGTGATGTCAGTCGTTCATAATTAGGTGTGAAGGTATGCAACACATGTATACACACAGTGATGTCAGCCGTTCATAAACACGGTGGTGTCAGTCTTTGATAAGCAGGTGTGAAGGTATGCAACATAGGTATACACACGGTGATGTCAGTCGTTCATAAGCAGGTGTAAAACAATACAACACAGGTATACACACGGTGATGTCAGTTGTTCATAAGCAGGTTTGAAGGTATGCAACAAAGGTATACACACGGTGATGTCAGTAGTTTATTAGCAGGTGTGAAGGTATACAACAGAGGTATACACAGGGTGATGTCAGTTGTTCATAAGCAGGTGTGAAGGAATACAACACAGGTATACACACGGTGATGTCAGTCGTTCATAAGCAGGTGTGAAGGTATGCAACATAGGTATATACACGGTGATATCAGTCGTTCATACGCAGGTGTGAAGGTATGCAACGCACGTATACACACGGTGATGTCAGTCTTTCATAAACACGTGTCAAGGCATGCAACACAGGTATACACACGGTGATGTCAGTCGTTCATAAGCAGGTGTGCAGGTATGCATCACAGGTATACACACGGTGATGTCAGTCGTTCATAAGCAGGTGTGAGGGTATGCAACACATGTATACACACGGTGATGTCAGTCATTCATAGGCAGGTGTGAAGGTATGTAACAGAGGTATACACACGGTGATGTCAGTCGTTCATAAGCAGGTGTGAAGGTATACAACACAGGAATACACACGGTGATGTCAGCCGTTCATAAGCAGGTGTGAAGGTATACAACACAGGTATACACACGGTGATGTCAGTTGTTTATAAGCAGGTGTGAAGGTATACAACACAGGTATACACACGGTGATGTCAGTTGTTAATAAGCAGGTGTGAAGGTATATAACAGAGGTATATACACGGTGTTGTCAGTTGTTAATAAGCAGGTGTGAAGGTATGCAACACAGATATTCACACGGTGGTGTCAGTCGTTCATAAGCAGGTGTAAAGGTATACAACACAGGTATACACACGGTGATGTCAGTCGTTCATAAGCAGGTGTGAAGGTATGCAACACAGGTATACACACGGTGATGTCAGTCGTTCATAAGCAGGTGTGAAGGTATGCAACACGGGAATGCACACGGTGATGTCAGTCGTTCATAAGCAGAAGTGAAGGTATACAACACAGGTACACACAGGGTGATGTCAGTCGTTCATAAGCAGGTGTGAAGGTATACAACACAGGTATACACACGGTGATGTCAGTCGTTCATAAACAGGTGTGAAGGTATGCAACACATGTATACACACTGTGATGTCAGCCGTTCATAAGCTTTTGTGAAGATATGCAACACAGGTATACACACTGTGATGTCAGTCGTTCATAAGCAGGTGTGAAGGTATGCATCATAGGTATTCACAGGTATACACACGGTGTGATGTCAGTCGTTCATAAACATGTGTGAAGGAATGCAACATAGGTATACACACGCAGTCGTTTATAAGCAGGTGTAAAACAATACAACACAGATACACACGGTGATGTCAGTTGTTCATAAGCAGGTGTGAAGGTATGCAACAAAGATATACACACGGTGATGTCAGTTGTTTAAAAGCAGGTGTGAAGGTATACAACAGAGGTATACACACGGTGATGTCAGTTGTTCATAAGCAGGTGTGAAGGAATACAACACAGGTATACACATGGTGATGTCAGTCGTTCATAAGCAGGTGTGAACGTATGCAACATAGGTATACACACGGTGATGTCAGTCATTCATAAGCAGGTGTGAAGGTATGCAACACATGTATACACACGGTGATGTCAGTTGTTCATAAACAGGTGTGAAGGTATACAACACAGGTATACACACGGTGATGTCAGTCGTTCATAAGCAGGTGTGAAGGTATACAACACAGGTATACACACGGTGATGTAAGTTGCTTATAAGCATGTGTGAAGGTATACAACAGAGGTATTCACACGGTGATGTCAGTCGTTCATAAGCAAGTGTGAAGGTATACAACACATGTATACACACGGTGATGTCAGTCGTTCATAAGCAGGTGTGAAGGTATACAACGCAGGTATGCACACGGTGATGTCAGTCTTTCATAAACAGGTGTGAAGGTATGCAACACAGGTATACACACAGTGACATCAGTCATTCACAAGCAGGTGTGTAGGTATGCAACACAGGTATACACACGGTGATGTCAATCGTTCATAAACATGTGTGAAGGTATGCAACACAGGTATGCACACTGTGATGTCAGTCGTTCATAAGCAGGTGGGAAGGTATGCAACACTGGTATACACACGGTGGTGTCAGTCGTTCATAAGCAGGTGTGAAGGCATGCAACACAGGTATACACACGGTGATGTCAGTCGTTCATAAGCAGGTGTAAAGGTATACAACACAGGTACACACAAGGTGATGTTAGTCGTTCACATTCAGGTGTGCAGGTATACAACACACGTATGCACACGGTGATGTCAGTTGCTCATAAGCAGGTGTGAAGGTATACAACACAGGTATACTCACGGTGATATCAGTTTACAACACAGGTATACTCACGGTGATGTCAGTTGTTCATAAGCAGGTGTGAAAGTATACAACACAGGTATACACACTGTGATGTCAGTTGTTCATAAGCAGGTGTAAATGTATACAACACAGGTATACACACGGTGATGTCAGTCGTTCATAAGCAGGTGTGAAGGTCTGCAACATAGGTATACACACGGTGATGTCAATCGTTCATAAGCAGGTGTGAAGGTATACAACACAGATATACACACGGTGATGTCAGTCGTTCATAAGCAGGTGTAAAGGTATACAACACAAGTATACACACGGTGATGTCAGTCGTTCATAAACAGGTGTGAAGGTTTGCAACACAGGTATACACACGGTGATGTCAGTCGTTCATAAACATGTGTGAAGGTATGCAACACAGGTATACACACGGTGATGTCAGTCGTTCATAAGCAGGTGTGAAGGTATGTAACATAGGTATACACACGGTGATGTCAGTAGTTCATAAGCAGGTGTGAAGGTATACAACACAGGTATACACACGGTGATGTCAGTCGTTCATAAACAGGTGTGAAGGTATGCAACACATGTATACACACTGTGATGTCAGCCGTTCATAAGCTTTTGTGAAGATATGCAACACAGGTATACACACTGTGATGTCAGTCGTTCATAAGCAGGTGTGAAGGTATGCATCATAGGTATTCACACGGTGATGTCAGTCGTTTATAAGCAGGTGTGAAGGTATGCATCATAGGTATTCACACAGTGATGTCAGTCGTTCATAAACATGTGTGAAGGAATGCAACATAGGTATACACACGGTGATGTCAGTCGTTTATAAGCAGGTGTAAAACAATACAACACAGGTATACACACGGTGATGTCAGTTGTTCATAAGCAGGTGTGAAGGTATGCAACAAAGATATACACACGGTGATGTCAGTTGTTTAAAAGCAGGTGTGAAGGTATACAACAGAGGTATACACACGGTGATGTCAGTTGTTCATAAGCAGGTGTGAAGGAATACAACACAGGTATACACATGGTGATGTCAGTCGTTCATAAGCAGGTGTGAACGTATGCAACATAGGTATACACACGGTGATGTCAGTCATTCATAAGCAGGTGTGAAGGTATGCAACACATGTATACACACGGTGATGTCAGTTGTTCATAAACAGGTGTGAAGGTATACAACACAGGTATACACACGGTGATGTCAGTCGTTCATAAGCAGGTGTGAAGGTATACAACACAGGTATACACACGGTGATGTAAGTTGCTTATAAGCATGTGTGAAGGTATACAACAGAGGTATTCACACGGTGATGTCAGTCGTTCATAAGCAAGTGTGAAGGTATACAACACATGTATACACACGGTGATGTCAGTCGTTCATAAGCAGGTGTGAAGGTATACAACGCAGGTATGCACACGGTGATGTCAGTCTTTCATAAACAGGTGTGAAGGTATGCAACACAGGTATACACACAGTGACATCAGTCATTCACAAGCAGGTGTGTAGGTATGCAACACAGGTATACACACGGTGATGTCAATCGTTCATAAACATGTGTGAAGGTATGCAACACAGGTATGCACACTGTGATGTCAGTCGTTCATAAGCAGGTGGGAAGGTATGCAACACTGGTATACACACGGTGGTGTCAGTCGTTCATAAGCAGGTGTGAAGGTATGCAACACAGGTATACACACGGTGATGTCAGTCGTTCATAAGCAGGTGTAAAGGTATACAACACAGGTACACACAAGGTGATGTTAGTCGTTCACATTCAGGTGTGCAGGTATACAACACACGTATGCACACGGTGATGTCAGTTGCTCATAAGCAGGTGTGAAGGTATACAACACAGGTATACTCACGGTGATATCAGTTTACAACACAGGTATACTCACGGTGATGTCAGTTGTTCATAAGCAGGTGTGAAAGTATACAACACAGGTATACACACTGTGATGTCAGTTGTTCATAAGCAGGTGTAAAGGTATACAACACAGGTATACACACGGTGATGTCAGTCGTTCATAAGCAGGTGTGAAGGTATGCAACATAGGTATACACACGGTGATGTCAATCGTTCATAAACAGGTGTGAAGGTATACAACACAGATATACACACGGTGATGTCAGTCGTTCATAAGCAGGTGTAAAGGTATACAACACAAGTATTCACACGGTGATGTCAGTCGTTCATAAACAGGTGTGAAGGTTTGCAACACAGGTATACACACGGTGATGTCAGTCGTTCATAAACATGTGTGAAGGTATGCAACACAGGTATACACACGGTGATGTCAGTCGTTCATAAGCAGGTGTGAAGGTATGTAACATAGGTATACACACGGTGATGTCAGTAGTTCATAAGCTGGTGTGAAGGTATGCAACACACATATGCACACGGTGATGTCAGTCGTTCATAAACACGTGTGAAGGTATGCAACACAGGTATACACACGGTGATGTCAGTCGTTCATAAGCAAGTGTGAAGGTATGCAACACAGTTGTACACACGGTGATGTCAGTCGTTCATAAGCAGGTGTGAAGGTATGCAACACAGGTATACACACGGTGATGTCAGTCGTT
This sequence comes from Cherax quadricarinatus, assembly GCF_038502225.1. Lineage (NCBI taxonomy): Eukaryota > Metazoa > Arthropoda > Malacostraca > Decapoda > Parastacidae > Cherax > Cherax quadricarinatus. The sequence goes on from NC_091296.1 coordinate 44,067,342, forward strand.
CATAAGGAGGTGTGAAGGTATGCAACACAGGTATACACACGGTGATGTCAGTCGTTCATAAGCAGGTGTGAAGGTATACAACACAGGTATACACACGGTGGTGTCAGTTGTTTATAAGCAGGTGTGAAGGTATACAACAGAGGTATACACACGGTGATGTCAGTTGTTCATAAGCAGGTGTAAAGGTGTAAAACACAGGTATACACACGGTGATGTCAGTCGTTCATAAGCAGGTGTGAAGGTATGCATCATAGGTATGCACACGGTGATGTCAATCGTTCATAAGCAGGTGTGAAGGTATACAACACAGATATACACACGGTGATGTCAGTCGTTCATAAGCAGGTGTAAAGATATACAACACAGGTATACACACGGTGATGTCAGTCGTTCAAAAGCAGGTGTGAAGGTATACAACACAGGTATACACACGGTGATGTCAGTCGTTCATAAACAGGTGTGAAGGTATGCAACACATGTATACACACGCTTATGTCAGCCGTTCATAAGCAGGTGTGAAGGTATGCAACACAGGTATACACACTGTGATGTCAGTCGTTCATAAGCAGGTGTGAAGGTATGCAACATAGGTATTCACACGGTGATGTCAGTCCTTCATAAACATGTGTGAAGGTATGCAACACAGGTATACACACGGTGATGTCAGTCGTTCATAAGCAGGTGTGAAGGTATGCAACACAGGTATACACACGGTGATGTCAGTCGTTCATAAACATGTGTGAAGGTATGCAACACAGGTATACAAACGGTGATGTCAGTCTTTCATAAGCAGGTGTGAAGGTATACAAAGGTATACACACGGTGATGTCAGTAGTTCATAAGCTGGTGTGAAGGTATGCAACACACGTATGCACACGGAGATGTCAGTCGTTCGTAAACACGTGTGAATGTATGGAACACAGGTATGCACACATTGCTGTCAGTCGTTCATAAGCAGGTGTGAAGGTATGCAACACAGTTGTACACACTGTGATGTCAGTCGTTCATAAACAAGTGTGAAGGTATGCAACACAGTTGTACACACGGTGATGTCAGTCGTTCATAAGCAGGTGTGAAGGTATGCAACACAGGTATACTCACGGTGATGTCAGTCGTTCATAAGCAGGTGTGAAGGTATGTAACATAGGTATACACACGGTGATGTCAGTAGTTCATAAGCTGGTGTGAAGGTATGCAACACACATATGCACACGGTGATGTCAGTCGTTCATAAGCAGGTGTGAAGGTATGCAACACAGGTATACTCACGGTGATGTCAGTCGTTGATAAGGAGGTGTGAAGGTATGCAACACAGGTATACACACGGTGATGTCAGTCGTTCATAAGCAGGTGTGAAGGTATGCAACACAGGTATACACACAGGTATACTCACATGTGTTTCAAGGCGAGACATGTGTCTGAAGGCAAGACATGTGTCTCAAGGCAAGACATGTTCCTCAAAGCAAGACATGTGTCTCAAGGCAAGACATGTGTTTCAAAGCGAGACATGTTTTTCAAGGCAAGACATGTGTCTCAAGGCAAGATATGTGTCTCAAGGCAAGACATGTGTTTCAAGGCAAGACATGTGTTTCAAGGCAAGACATGTGTCTCACGGCAAGACATGTGTCTCAAGGCAAGACATGTGTCTCAAGGAAAGACATGTGTCTCAAGGCAAGACATGTGTTTCAAGGCAAGATATGTGTCTCAAGGAAAGACATGTGTTTCAATGCAAGACATGTGTCTCAAGGCAAGACATGTGTCTCAAGACAAGACATGTGTTTCAGTGCAAGACTTGTGCCTCTAGGCAAGACATGTGTCTCAAAGCAAGATATGTGTCTCAAGGCAAGACATGTGTCTCAAGACAAGACTTGTGTCTCAAGGGAAGACATGTGTCTCAAGGCAAGACATGTGTCTCAATGCAAGATATGTGTCTCAAGGCAAGACATGTGTCTCAAGGCAAGACATGTGCCTCAAGGCAAGACATGTGTCTCAAGGCAAGATATGTGTCTCAAGGCAAGATATATGTCTCAAGGCAAGACATGTGTTTCAAGGCAAGACATGTGTTTCAAGGCGAGACATGTGTCTCAAGGCAAGACATGTGTCTCAAGGCAAGACGTGTGTTTCAAGGCAAGACATGTGTCTCAAGGCAAGATATGTCTCAAGGCAAAACATGTGTCTCAAGGCAAGACATGTGTTTCAATGCAAGACATGTGTCTCAAGGCAAAATATGCGTCTCAAGGCAAGACATGTGTTTCAAGGCAAGACATGTGTCTCAAGGCAAGACATGTGTTTCAATGCAAGACATGTGTCTCAAGGCAAGACATGTGTCTCAAGTCAAGACATGTGTTTCAAGGCAAGACATGTGTCTCAAGGCAAGACATGTTTCTCAAAGCAAGATATGTGTCTCAAGGCAAGACATGTGTCTCAAGACAAGACTTGTGTCTCAATGGAAGACATGTGTATTAAGGCAAGACATGTGTCTCAAGGCAAGATATGCAAGATATGTGTCTCAAGGCAAGACATGTGTCTCAAGGCAAGACATGTGTCTCAAGGCAAGACATGTGTCTCAAGGCAAGACATGTGTCTCAAGGCAAGATATATGTCTCATGGCAAGACATGTGTTTCAAGGCAAGACATGTGTTTCAAGGCTAGACATGTGTCTCAAGGCAAGACATGTGTCTCAAGGTAAGACATGTGTTTCAAGGCAAGACATGGGTCTCAAGGCAAGATATGTGTCTCAAGGCAAGACATTTGTCTCAAAGCAAGATATGTGTCTCAAGGCAAGAGATGTGTCTCAAGGCAAGACATATGTCTCAAGGCACGATATGTGTCTCAAGGAAAGACATGTGTTTCAAGGCAAGACATGTGTCTCAAGGCAAGACATGTGTCTTAAGGAAAGATATGTGTCTCAAGGCAAGACATGTGTTTCAAGGCAAGACATGTGTTTCAAGGCGAGACATGTGTCTCAAGGCAAGACATGTGTCTCAAGGCAAGACATGTGTCTCACGGCAAGACATGTGTCTCAAGGAAAGACATGTGGCTCAAGGCAAGACATGTGTCTCAAGGCAAGACATGTGTTTCAAGGCAAGACATGTGTCTCAAGGCAAGACATGTGCCTCAAAGCAAGACATGTGTCTCAAAGCAAGACATGTGTCTCAAGGGAAGATATGTGTTTCAATGCAAGACATGTGTCTCAAGGCAAGACATGTGTCTCTAGGCAAGATATGCGTCTCAAGGCAAGACATGTGTTTCAATGCAAGAAATGTGTGTCAAGGCAAGACATGTGTTTCAATGCAAGACATGTGTCTCAAGGCAAGACATGTATTTGAAGGCTAGACATGTGTCTTACTGCAAGACATGTGTCTCAAGGCAAGACATGTGTCTCAAGGCAAGACATGTGTCTCAAGGCAAGACATGTGTCTCAAGGCAAGACATGTGTCTCAAGGCAAGACATGTGTCTCAAGGCAAGACATCTGTCTCAAGGCCAAATATGTGTCTTAAGGCAAGACATGTGTTTCAAGGCAAGACATGTGTCTCAAGGCAAGACATGTGTTTCAAATCAAGACATGTGTCTCAAGGCAAGACATGTGTCTCAAGGCAGGACATGTGTCTCAAGGCAAGACATGTGTCTCAAGGCAAGACATGTGTTTCTAGGCAAGACATGTGTCTCAAGGCAAGACATGATTCTCAAACCAAGATATGTGTCTCAAGGCAAGACATGTGTCTCAAGGCAAGACATGTGTCTAAAGGGAAGACATGTGTCTCAAGGCAAGACATATGTCTCAAGGCAAGATATGTGTCTCAAGGGAAGACATGTGTTTGTTTCTAGGCAAGACATGTGTCTCAAGGCAAGACATGATTCTCAAACCAAGATATGTGTCTCAAGGCAAGACATGTGTCTCAAGGCAAGACATGTGTCTAAAGGGAAGACATGTGTCTCAAGGCAAGACATATGTCTCAAGGCAAGATATGTGTCTCAAGGGAAGACATGTGTCTCAAGGCAAGACATGTGTCTCAAGGCAAGACAAGTGTCTCAAGGCAAGATATGTGTCTCAAGGAAAGACATGTGTTTCAAGGCAAGACATGTGTTTCAAGGCGAGACATGTGTCTCTAGGCAAGACATGTGTCTCTAGGGAAGACATGTGTTTCAAGGCAAGACATGTGTCTCAAGGCAAGATATGTGTCTCAAGGCAAGACATGTGTCTCAAGGCAAGACATGTGTTTCTAGGCAAGACATGTGTCTCAAGGCAAGACATGATTCTCAAACCAAGATATGTGTCTCAAGGCAAGACATGTGTCTCAAGGCAAGACATGTGTCTAAAGGGAAGACATGTGTCTCCAGGCAAGACATATGTCTCAAGGCAAGATATGTGTCTCAAGGGAAGACATGTGTCTCAAGGCAAGACATGTGTCTCAAGGCAAGACATGTGTCTCAAGGCAAGACAAGTGTCTCAAGGCAAGATATGTGTCTCAAGGAAAGACATGTGTTTCAAGGCAAGACATGTGTTTCAAGGCGAGACATGTGTCTCTAGGCAAGACATGTGTCTCTAGGGAAGACATGTGTTTCAAGGCAAGACATGTGTCTCAAGGCAAGATATGTGTCTCAAGGCAAGACATGTGTCTCAAGGCAAGACATGTGTCTCAAGGCAAGACATGTGTCTCAAGGCAAGACATGTGTCTCAAGGCAAGATATGTGTCTCAAGGCAAGACGTATGTCTCAAGGCAAGACATGTGTCTCAAGGCAAGACATATGTCTCAAGGCGAGACATGTGTCTCAAGGCAAGACATGTGTCTCAAGGCAAGACATGTATTTCAAGGCAAGACATGTGTCTCAAGGCAAGACATGTGTCTCAAGGCAAGACATGTGTCTCAAGGCAAGACAGGTGTCTCAAGGCAAGACATGTGTTTCAAGGCAAGACATGTGTCTCAAGGCAAGACATGTGTTTCAAGGCAAGACATGTGTCTCAAGGCAAGACATGTGTTTCAAGGCAAGACATGTGTCTCAAGGCAAGACAGGTGTCTCAAGGCAAGACATGTGTTTCAAGGCAAGACATGTGTTTCAAGGCAAGACATGTGTTTCAAGGCAAGACATGTGTTTCAAAGCAAGACATGTATCTCAAGGCAAGACAGTTGTCTGAAGGCAAGACATTAGTTTCAAGGCAAGACATGTGTTTCAAGGCAAGACATGTGTCTCAAGGCAAGACATGTGTCTCAAGGCAAGACATGTGTCTCAAGGTGGACTAGGAGCCTTTCTCTTTTGAGAGAGAAAAATTTCGGAGTAATCAGGGAAAGACAATCATTATTAAACAAAATACTTACAAGAATATTTATACTTAGGAAAGTGACTTCGTTTTTGGCAGAGAAATATTTCTAGGTCATTTATCTCCTTCAATACGAAGTGTTTCTGCAAGAAAAGTGTTGCTACTGGTAAGCCGAAACAATACAACACAATCAAATTGGATTTTATGTATCAAGGGAACAACAAGGTATTGAAAATAATGCTTTTATCCCTCGAAAAAAACTATCAAGGTGATCACAGAGATTAGTTAAGATGATAAAATGGAATGAAATAAGAGCTTATTGCCTCGTGCTCCATTTTATTCATAAAAAAAAATTTGTTAAATCTACTTTATTTGAATTACTTAGCTCATACATCAAAACTTATTCAGTAACTATTAATAGAAGATCAAAAAAAAAATCATAGTGACTTCATTTTTTTATCAGGTGATAAATATATTAAACCTGATAATCTCCGGTTTTCCCATCGGGTCTTCTGACTACAAAGAAACTTCCAAAGACATCTTCATGGAAGAGTTATGCCTCAACTGACTCTGGGAATTTTTGTGTAACCCTTTGGGTCTTCTGGCAACAAAGACACCTCTTCATCTCATGTAAGGAGCTGTCTGCCCCTGTCACAGCTTCGAATCTTTATTTGTTAAAAGCCTATATCTAAAGCTCTTCTCTGACTCTCTACCTGGAGTACTCTTCAATGTGTCGACCAGTATTTTCACCTGTACTACAAACTTCCTCACCTGGTAAAGTGGTAGAGTTCATCTTATTAGACTCCGTAAGTTGTAACATGTGCTCTAATAATTTTAAAACGCGAGCTTGAGAGTGATTTACGTGTTAAAGGAGTTGACTAGTTGGTGTTAAATTTTTAAGGTCAAGCCCCAGCAAATATCTTACAGGATTATTATTGAAAATTAGACACATGTGCAACATCTGGGTATCTTTATTGTAGACGTTTCGCCATCCAGTGACTTTATCAATACAGATTCTAGAACATAACTTGAAGACAGTAAAACTATATACAAAGATGAGGTAATCAGTCCCTGAGCCTTGGAGTTGGTGTGAAGAGCACCGTAGTAGTACAGATTCTGGAACACAGACGCCTATATATCCGCCAGTCTCCTTGCCTTTGCTCCAGATTCTCCTCCATCACGATGCTGTGAACACTATCTCCAACGCTGAGGGAGTGAATACCTTATCTTTTGTATATAGTTCTACTGTCTTCTAATTGCCCATGCACTCTGCCCCAGGGCCAGACTCATGGAACTCCGTGTTCATCAAGAACTGCAAGGCTCGTGATAGGGGCTATCACGAGCCTTTTCCATCCTATGGAGAGGGAGCATGGACACGGGGGTCGTCCCACAGTTACTAAAAACAACAGACATAGCCCCACTCCACAATGAGGGCAGTAAAGCAACAGCAAAGAACTACAGACCGATAGCACTAACATCCCATATCATAAAAGTCTTTGAAAGGGTCCTAAGAAGCAAGATCACCACCCATCTAGAAACCCATCAGTTACACAACCCAGGGCAACATGGGTTTAGAACAGGTCGCTCCTGTCTGTCTCAACTATTGGATCACTACGACAAGGTCCTAAATGCACTAGAAGACAAAAAGAATGCAGATGTAATATATACAGACTTTGCAAAAGCCTTCGACAAGTGTGACCATGGCGTAATAGCGCACAAAATGCGTGCTAAAGGAATAACAGGAAAAGTCGGTCGATGGATCTATAATTTCCTCACTAACAGAACACAGAGAGTAGTCGTCAACAGAGTAAAGTCCGAGGCAGCTACGGTGAAAAGCTCTGTTCCACAAGGCACTGTACTCGCTCCCATCTTGTTCCTCATCCTCATATCCGACATAGACAAGGATGTCAGCCACAGCACCGTGTCTTCCTTTGCAGATGACACCCGAATCTGCATGACAGTGTCTTCCATTGCAGACACTGCAAGGCTCCAGGCGGACATCAACCAAATCTTTCAGTGGGCTGCAGAAAACAATATGAAGTTCAACGATGAGAAATTTCAATTACTCAGATATGGTAAACACGAGGAAATTAAATCTTCATCAGAGTACAAAACAAATTCTGGCCACAAAATAGAGCGAAACACCAACGTCAAAGACCTGGGAGTGATCATGTCGGAGGATCTTACCTTCAAGGACCATAACATTGTATCAAACGCATCTGCTAGAAAAATGACAGGATGGATAATGAGAACCTTCAAAACTAGGGAGGCCAAGCCCATAATGACACTCTTCAGGTCACTTGTTCTATCTAGGCTGGAATATTGCTGCACACTAACAGCACCTTTCAAGGCAGGTGAAATTGCCGACCTAGAAAATGTACAGAGAACTTTCACGGCGCACATAACGGAGATAAAACACCTCAATTACTGGGAGCGCTTGAGGTTCCTAAACCTGTATTCCCTGGAACGCAGGAGGGAGAGATACATGATTATATACACCTGGAAAATCCTAGAGGGACTAGTACCGAACTTGCACACGAAAATCACTCACTACGAAAGCAAAAGACTTGGCAGACGATGCAACATCCCCCCAATGAAAAGCAGGGGTGTCACTAGCACGTTAAGAGACCATACAATAAGTGTCAGGGGCCCGAGACTGTTCAACTGCCTCCCAGCACACATAAGGGGGATTACCAACAGACCCCTGGCAGTCTTCAAGCTGGCACTGGACAAGCACCTAAAGTCAGTTCCTGATCAGCCGGGCTGTGGCTCGTACGTTGGTTTGCGTGCAGCCAGCAGCAACAGCCTGGTTGATCAGGAGCTGATCCACCAGGAGGCCTGGTCACAAACCGGGCCGCGGGGGCGTTGACCCCCGGAACTCTCTCCAGGTAAACTCCAGGATGGCGAAACGTCTACAACAAAGATACCCAGATGTTGCACATATATCTTAACTTTCAAATTTTTCGTGATGCATTCATAAAAATATACATTTCATTCCAACTTTATAAACAACAACGCAGAGATCTTGCGCACCGCCTGAACGAGCATCGTAGTGGCTATAACAGAGACGATTTAAGGTACGCCTGTGTCCTCCACAGAGACTCCACGGGACATTTGATGAACTGGAATGAGGCAATACTCGTTCTCACCAAACCAGACCTCAGACGCCAACGATATCTAGAAGCCTCGCTAATCACCGTCACCGACACAATAGACCGTAACACTGGAAACCACAAAATTTCTTAAACATTAGCATACATGATACTCCAGCAGGTTAAGCACCACCAACCCAACAACACAGGAGTCACATGATCTCATCGTCTACCCGTCCTCATCCCAACATGACATTCTTCAGGTCACCATGAGTCACTCACACCTCATTCACCGCCTATATATAATGTCTTTCAACCTCTGTATGTTAGAAGTGATCAAGGTCCCAGGACCGAAACGTTTTCTAAAAATATGTCATATTGTTTGCTTACGTGTCTTTCTAAACCAAGTAACAAATGTATTGTCTAAGATGTGGGCGGTATATTATAAGACGTGGGTATCAACATTTTTAAGCTATGGGTACATCATGTTCTTTGATATGAGTAATTACTTACATCTCCATCTTCCCCTTCCACCAGGACGTGTTGTTTGTAGTGGACGCCTGGAGTGGGTGGCATGAGCGACGAGGTGGATGTGGACGGTTCGTTATAGTGGGTCCCGCCCTCGATCCTCACTACACCGACCATGTTCACGCCCACATTGCCAGGTGAGATAGTAATTTATTACCACATTGCCAGGTGAGCACATAACACATGACTCCTGACACAGGTGTGTGTCTGTCAGGTAGTGATCGGTTAGCAGGTTAATTATCTTACTCTGCTTAAAGACAAGACGGCAGTAATGAACTAAAATCACTGTCGCTTCCTGTACCCGCATAAACGCTATTTTTTTTTTAATTTACCTTAAGTTATGATTATTTTCAAAAATAGAAACATGGAAAAAATACGACATTGAAAATGGGAGAAAAAACCTGAGCGCTTTCATGTGCTTACACACATCTTCAGGTTTTATTTCCTATTTTCGCTGTGGTATTTTTTCAGATTTGCAATCACGCGTTTTATCGTGATTTCTTCCATACAGAAACACATTTAACCAAATATTAGAAAATTAAGAAAAAAGTAACCGGTCACGACACGTCTGGCAGTGTAATGGCTGAACTGCGTTAAGAAACGTTAAATTCTTCACGAATTTCACTGGTGATGCAAGGACAGTGAGCTGTGGCAGTGCAACATATATTTTTTAACATGGGTAATAATCGTGCATAATTGAACGCTTCCTGCTTAAGCTCCGCCATCTCGTTCCATGACGGCTGCCTTCTGATTTGCTTATTTGTGATTGAATATACACGTATATCAGTGGTGGCCTATTGACCGTCACTGATACCTACCGTCTTGCTTCAGAGATTTTCCCCTCCTACCTGCTGCTGTCTTGCAACATTGCATAGCTCCTGACGACGCTCGAGAGTGTGAAAGATCTAGCACTAAAGACTTCCATCCCCATGCGACTTATCCTGTGTTGTTGTGATCGCCTGTTTGAGACTGTATTGCAATACACTTTTATTATTATTATTATTATTATTATTATTATTATTATTATTATTATTATTATTATTATTATTATTATTATTATTGTAATTATTATAATAATATTAATAACAATAATAATGACAATATTATTATTATTGTAATTATAATTATTATTATCATTATTATTATTATTATTATTATTATTATTATAATTATTATTCATTCATGGGAAAGCGCTAAACCAGTTGGGATCAAATAGCGCCTGGGGGAATGGGAGGCATTCAGACTCGATTTAAGGAATTGAAGCACAGGTCCAATTCCTTGGATAAAGAGCCCTCACTAGCATCAAGGAACCTCCCTTGAGTGATATGCTTTTATAAGACTACATACCCACCCTAACCTAACCTAACCTTTCCTAATCTATCCTAACTTAACCTACCCTGATCTAACCAAATTTATCTTAATCTAGCTTAAAAACAATGTTTCTAAATTTACAGGAAACGTTAAGAAATTAACATATATTAAGAAAATTAAGGTAGACTGATGTAGACAGTTTGTACAGTGACAGGCGATGTAAACAACTTGTAGTATAGATAGTTTGTACAGTGATGGAGAACGTAAACAACTTGTAATGTAGACAGCCTGTGTGGAGAAATTTTCTCCTGGAGTGGGGTATTAGCCCCCTTCAGGCCCTTTCAGCCCTGAGGGACCCAGCCCTCTCAGAAGGGGCAAGCATCTTGTTTACTGCTACAGCAAGTAATTGATCCCAGATGCAGTACCAGTATGTGACGTGGTCAAGGGACCGCCGCTCCTTGCAAGACTCCAGTGTTGCAAAGTGTAGTTTAATAACAGACAGTCCATCTCTTACCTTAGCAGGACAATTAAGGAAAATCCTGCTCCCACTTTATTACCATGGTAAAGATAGTGTGCATTGTTGACTATGCTTAAGACAGCAAGAATCAAGCATTCTGCTTTGCTTCATGGAGGAAGTTTGGCAAGGAAGCAAAAGGTACTAGGTTAGCTTTTCCTTTATGTTCTAGGCCCAAGGGACATTGTAGCGGCGTAGGACGCTGTGAGGTCAGATTACTTTTGACTCGACTGAGAGAGTCATTGACGTGCCGGGATAACCAACAAAGAACAATGTTCCGCGCGTTTTGTACAAAAGAATCTCAATAAACACTTACAGAGAAGTGTGATCAACTTCTTTAGTGACATTATGGTGTGAACAATTATTGATGAACAGTGTAACAAGAGTGTTGTGATCCAACAGAGTGTAGTGCGACATTCTTCAAAGAACACTATTCTTTAATCAACACATCGGATATCCGGGCGTAACTACGGGTCAGATACATATACCCAGGTAAGTGTTCTAACTCGTGATGTACTACTATTGACTGCGCAGTTGAGTATAAGTTACCCCAGTGATAAGCGGACTTTTGAGTCTACACAAGTAAGTGTTGTCAGCCATCAGTGTCTGATATATGCTGACATAACACTCTCTAGGGGTAATTTATAATCATACCTAATATACTTTATTTCAGCCCGTTGAGAAGTGGTCAAGACAGCTTCTCAAGACCTCGCCTGCAGGGGCGGCTGTGTTGGCGATAGCTGTCTTATCAGATAAGTTTCCCCTATATTTAAACTTTAACCTTAGCTGGTAAACCATTTCTCAACAGCCTGTACAGTGGCGGGGGATGTAAACAACTTGTAATATTGACAGTTTGTACAGTGACGGGTGATATAAACAACTTGTAGACACCTTTTACAGTGGCGGGGGATGTAAACAACTTGTAATATTCACAGTTTGTACAGTGACGGGTGATGTAAACAACTTGTAGACACCTTTTACAGTGGCGGGGGATGTAAACAACTTGTAATATTGACAGTTTGTACAGTGACGGGTGATGTAAACAACTTGTAGACACCTTTTACAGTGGCGGGGGATGTAAAGAGCTTATACATTGTTGTTCATTCTCGGTTGAAGTTTACATTTATATTGGCAGGTTGAGTGGTGTTCGGGTGGCTCCCAGCCTGGCACCTCGGAAGTGCCAGGCACTTATCAAGAGTGCCACAGTGCTGGTGAACTCCTCCCTCTCAGAGAGTATGCCTTCAGCCCTGCTGGAAGCTATGCTGCTAGGTGAGTGATGACAGTCGTAGCTGGTATAGTTTCTTGCACACGGGAATTCTTCGCACACTAATGTTCTCATATACAGCTGGCCACACGGAAGTTATGACGAATTCGAACTGATGGAGACATGTGATGACTCTGATGAATACGTGTGGTGACTGATGAATACGTGTGGTGACTGATGAATACGTGTGGTAACTGATGAATACGTGTGGTGACTGATGAATACGTGTGGTGACTGATGAATACGTGTGGTGACTCTGATGCATACGTGTGGTGACTCTGATGCATACGTGTGGTGACTCTGATGCATACGTGTGGTGACTCTGATGCATACGTGTGGTGACTCTGATGCATACGTGTGGTGACTCTGATGCATACGTGTGGTGACTCTGATGCATACGTGTGGTGACTCTGATGCATACGTGTGGTGACTGATGCATACGTGTGGTGACTGATGATTACGTGTGGTGACTCTGATGCATACGTGTGGTGACTCTGATGATTACGTGTGCTCACACGAATAGTTTTCTGAAAGAGACAATGATTTGTAGATGAGCTGCCAATTTTTGTATTAAATATGCACCGAGAGGTGTAGTCACTCACTGTATATTCACTAAGTGATCGTGTTAGTACACCTGACTGGTGGTACACAGATTACATTCAGCTTTAATAACCTATGTGACCTTCGTTTAGGTGTTTACTGAATCTTTCAGTTGTTTACTGAATCTTTCAGGTGTTTACTGAGGCTTTTATTTGTTTACTGAGTTTTTTAGGTGTTTTCTGAGTCTTTTAGATGCTTTCTGAGTCTTTTATTTGTTTACCGAATCTTTTAGTTGTTTATTGACTTTTGTAGGTGTTTACTGAGTCTTTTAGGTGTTTATTGAGTTTTTTAGGTGTTTACCGAGTCTTTTAGGTGTTTATTGAGTTTTTTAGGTGTTTACCGAGTTTTTTAGGTGTTTACTGAGTCTTCTAGGTGTCTACTCTGTCACTATTGTGGAACTTACTAGTGATCTAGGGAATTACTAGTGATATGAACAAATTCCCTGATGACACAAAGATAGGATAATTTATTCAAACGTAGATCTCACAGAACTTCGTGGTCAGAAAAGTGGCAGATGCAGTTCAATGTAGATAAATGCAAGGTTCTGAAGCATGGGAATGTTCATAACCCTAGAACCTATCAGCTTGATAATGTAGAACCTAGCCGTAAAGAATGCAAAAGGGACTTGGGGGTTATGGTGAACGGCAACCTTAAACCAAGACAGCAGTGCCTAAGCGTATGTAATAAGGCAAATAGATTACATAAGAACATAAGAACATAAGAAAGGAGGAACACTGCAGCAGGCCTGTTGGCCCATACTAGGCAGGTCCTTTACAATTCATCCCACTAACAACATTTGACCAACCCAATTTTCAATGCCACCCAAGAAATAAACTCCGATGTGCAAGTCCCTCTCAAATCCAACCCCTTCCACTCATGTACTGGGATTTATATCAAGAAGTGTAAGCAACAGAAGTCCAGTGGCTATATTACAGCTTTATACATCATTAGTAAGGCCTCACCTAGATTATGCAGCCCAGTTCTGGTCTCCATATTACAGAATAGATATAAATTCGTTAGAAAACATTCAGCGTAGAATGACAAAATTAATTCATAGCACTAGAAATCTTCCGTATGGGAAAAGACTGAGGTCCCTTAAATTACATTCACTTGTAAGACGAAGAATGACGGGAGACATTGTCGAAGTGTATTAACAAAGGGGATATAAATAAGGTCTTGAGGATATCTCTCCAAGAGAGAACCCGCATTAATGAATTCAAATTAGATAAGTTTAGATTTAGAAAGGATATAGGAAAATACTGGTTTGGAAATAGGGTAGTTAATGAGTGGAACAGTCTGCCTAGTAGGGTTATTGAAGCTAAAACCTTGCGTAGTTTCAAATTCAGGTTGTATAAATACATGAGTGAGAGGGGTTGGATTTGAGTGGGACTTGCACATGAGTTAGTGGATTTATCAGACCTTATTGTTGGGGTAGAACTAAAGTGGGTAGGACAAATATTCTGTCAGTTAGTTCCAGACTTTGGAACAGAACTTCTCCAGGCTGAGGGACTGACAACCTTAAATCTACGACTGGGATCAGTGTTGACTCCTGTCTCTGGTGTCCCGTCCACACAAGAAACACGGAAACTTTGTGTATCCCAACTGTTGTTTAAGCAACTCACGGAGTACCTTTAAGTTTCCACAACTGTGGCTTTTGTAGTTAATCATATTTAGAACCAGCACCAGATTTTCATAATTTTAGGATACACAGAGTGACTTACAGGAACAAAGCATAGTTATTACCATTGTTTAAAGGAACTGAAGTAAGACTTATTTTAGAGAAATCGATGAAAAGTCTCCATTCATCAACATTATACTTCACACCAAACTTTTCTATTAAATCAAAAATATCTGTGCAATAAACCAAGTCATTTTATTGAGTAAAATACGGAACAAAATCTTTGTCAGGGTTCTGATATCAAGAGGAGGATGTGTCAGGAGTCAGTTTTTGTTTAAGTTTGGAAACTGAATCTCTCAGTGTCTCAGCAGATCATTAAGATCAAATTGAGAAAAGTCTTGGGGTTGTGTTATCTCCATCTGCGTCATCATTGTCAATGCTTTCTCGTTCAGCTTTTCAGGTGCCATTGACACTGATATATCTGGTCCACGAATAACATTGACACTGATATATCTGGTCCACGAATAACATTGACACTGATATATCTGGTCCACGAATAACATTGACACTGATATATCTGGTCCACGAATAACATTGACACTGATATATCTGGTCCACGAATAACACTGACACTGATATATCTGGTCCACGAATAACACTGACACTGATATATCTGGTCCACGAATAACATTGACACTGATATATCTGGTCCACGAATAACATTGACACTGATATATCTGGTCCACTAATAACACTGACACTGATATATCTGGTCCACGAATAACATTGACACTGATATATCTGGTCCACGAATAACACTGACATTGATATATCTGGTCCACGAATAACATTGACATTGATATATCTGGTCCACGAATAACACTGACACTGATATATCTGGTCCACGAATAACATTGACACTGATATATCTGGTCCACGAATAACACTGACATTGATATATCTGGTCCACGAATAACATTGACATTGATATATCTGGTCCACGAATAACACTGACACTGATATATCTGGTCCACGAATAACATTGACACTGATATATCTGGTCCACGAATAACACTGACATTGATATATCTGGTCCACGAATAACATTGACATTGATATATCTGGTCCACGAATAACATTGACATTGATATATTTGGTCCACGAATAACATTGACACTGATATATCTGGTCCACGAATAACACTGACACTGATATATCTGGTCCACGAATAACATTGACACTGATATATCTGGTCCACGAATAACATTGACACTGATATATCTGGTCCACGAATAACACTGACATTGATATATCTGGTCCACGAATAACATTGACATTGATATATCTGGTCCACGAATAACACTGACACTGATATATCTGGTCCACGAATAACATTGACACTGATATATCTGGTCCACGAATAACACTGACATTGATATATCTGGTCCACGAATAACATTGACACTGATATATCTGGTCCACGAATAACACTGACATTGATATATCTGGTCCACGAATAACATTGACATTGATATATCTGGTCCACGAATAACATTGACATTGATATATTGGGTCCACGAATAACATTGACACTGATATATCTGGTCCACGAATAACACTGACACTGATATATCTGGTCCACGAATAACATTGACACTGATATATCTGCTCCACGAATAACATTGACACTGATATATCTGGTCCACGAATAACATTGACATTGATATATCTGGTCCACGAATAACATTGACATTGATATATCTGGTCCACGAATAACATTGACACTGATATATCTGGTCCACGAATAACATTGACACTGATATATCTGGTCCACGAATAACATTGACACTGATATATCTGGTCCACGAATAACATTGACACTGATATATCTGGTCCACGAATAACATTGACATTGATATATCTGGTCCACGAATAACATTGACATTGATATATCTGGTCCACGAATAACACTGACACTGATATATCTGGTCCACGAATAACACTGACACTGATATATCTGGTCCACGAATAACACTGACACTGATATATCTGGTCCACGAATAACATTGACACTGATATATCTGGTCCACGAATAACACTGACACTGATATATCTGGTCCACGAATAACACTGACACTGATATATCTGGTCCACGAATAACACTGACACTGATATATCTGGTCCACGAATAACACTGACACTGATATATCTGGTCCACGAATAACATTGACACTGATATATCTAGTCCACGAATAACACTGACACTGATATATCTGGTCCACGAATAACATTGACACTGATATATCTGGTCCACGAATAACATTGACACTGGTATATCTGGTCCACGAATAACATTGACACTGGTATATCTGGTCCACGAATAACATTGACACTGATATATCTAGTCCACGAATAACACTGACACTGATATATCTGGTCCACGAATAACATTGACACTGATATATCTGGTCCACGAATAACATTGGCACTGATATATCTGGTCCACGAATAACACTGACACTGATATATCTGGTCCACTAATAACACTGACACTGATATATCTGGTCCACTAATAACATTGACACTGATATATCTGGTCCACGAATAACATTGACACTGATATATCTGGTCCACGAATAACATTGGCACTGATATATCTGGTCCACGAATAACACTGACACTGATATATCTGGTCCACTAATAACACTGACACTGATATATCTGGTCCACTAATAACATTGACACTGATATATCTGGTCCACGAATAACATTGACACTGATATATCTGGTCCACTAATAACACTGACACTGATATATCTAATCCACGAATGACACTGACACTGATATATCTGGTCTACGAATAACAGGTCGTACGGCAGATAGAAGCTTTGGATACAAAAATCACTAGAAAAAACAGCAGTAATCACTCTGATATTTTGGTTTCCTCCAGATCATTAGAACACAGAATCGATTTTTTATGCACCTTTCGACACTGGCTTAGTTCTTCACCAGTAACAGAACAGATTTTGTGAGGAGCCCATAATTTGTTCTTTCCCTCCAAAGTATGCACAGTAAACTAATTTTTTTAACAAAGTATGTAATACTTTCCTGTTGGTTCTTAATGACCAGTTCACCACAAACATAACAGTAACTGTCCAGACAGTTAACACAGCCTCGTGTAGTCGTTGTCACAGCAACCACAACTCTGAAACAAAATCAAAATACAATAAACATCTGTACTAAAACAAATCATAAACACAACACACGTTTATACGGTACAGAAACATAAAATTAAGTGGCAGCTTAAATGTAGCCTCCCCAAGTGTCACGTAACTTCTCCATTTTTCCTTCGTAACTTCTTCCCCTTCCTACATTCAAGTTAAGACATTATATGACATGGGATAGTGGCAACACAACATTGTAGGTGACTGGACGACAGCTGTACATGACTGAACAACAGCTGTACGTGACTGGACGACAGCTGTACGTGACTGAACAACAGCTGTACATGACTGAACAACAGCTGTACATGACTGAACAACAGCTGTACGTGACTGGACGACAGCTGTACGTGACTGAACAACAGCTGTACATGACTGAACAACAGCTGTACGTGACTGGACGACAGCTGTACGTGACTGGACGACAGCTGTACGTGATAAATAAATTTTAACTTTGCTTATCAAATCAACACATTGACACTGATTAGAAACGATCAACAAATATTGATCAAAGAAATTGATGTAGGGTCGTTATCAGTGAGGAGGATGACATGTGTTATCAGTGAGGTGGATGACATGTGTTATCAGTGAGGTGGATGACATGTGTTATCAGTGAGGTGGATGACATGTGTTATCAGTGAGGTGGATGACATGTGTTATCAGTGAGGTGGATGACATGTGTTATCAGTGAGGAGGATGACATGTGTTATCAGTGAGGTGGATGACATGTGTTATCAGTGAGGTGGATGACATGTGTTATCAGTGAGGTGGATGACATGTATTATCAGTGAGGTGGATGACATGTGTTATCAGTGAGGTGGATGACATGTGTTATCAGTGAGGTGGATGACATGTGTTATCAGTGAGGTGGATGACATGTGTTATCAGTGAGGTGGATGACATGTGTTATCAGTGAGGTGGATGACATGTGTTATCAGTGAGGTGGATGACATGTGTTATCAGTGAGGTGGATGACATGTGTTATCAGTGAGGTGGATGACATGTGTTATCAGTGAGGAGGATGACATGTGTTATCAGTGAGGTGGATGACATGTGTTATCAGTGAGGTGGATGACATGTGTTATCAGTGAGGTGGATGACATGTGTTATCAGTGAGGAGGATGACATGTGTTATCAGTGAGGAGGATGACATGTGTTATCAGTGAGGTGGATGACATGTGTTATCAGTGAGGTGGATGACATGTGTTATCAGTGAGGTGGATGACATGTGTTATCAGTGAGGTGGATGACATATATTATCAGTGAGGTGGATGACATGTGTTATCAGTGAGGTGGATGACATGTGTTATCAGTGAGGTGGATGACATGTGTTATCAGTGAGGTGGATGACATGTGTTATCAGTGAGGTGGATGACATGTGTTATCAGTGAGGTGGATGACATGTGTTATCAGTGAGGAGGATGACATGTGTTCATACTGATGTAGGTTCATTATCAATGAGACGAATTAATGTATTCTTCACGTCAGTTTTTACATTCCTGTATTTTACTTCTTTCAGAAATAAGGAAGAGGAAAATATTAAAGTATTTCAAAGTTTTATTTTGTTTTGAAGATAACATTATTTTGTGTTTCATATAAGAAGCGAATAATGACTTTGGAGTGTCTCTTCATGAGTAATAATTAATCAGAAAATCTGATTGTATCTGATCTGGATCATCTGGCATCAGATTCCTATTACTGACAGTCAACATGGAGGAGACAATAATAATAATAATAATAATAATAATAATAATAATAATAATAATAATAATAATAATAATAATAATAATAATAATAATAATAATATCTGTATTTATATAAGTACAAGGCATATAGTACTAGTTGACATCAATGACATACTATAGAAATCCTCTTGTTATGCAGAGTATTTCGGGCAAATTAGGTCAGTTTTGTCCCAGGATGTGAGCTACACCAGTCGACTAACACCCAGGTACCCATTTTACTGATGGATGAACATAGACAACCAGTGTAAGGAAACACGCCTAATGTTTCTACGCTCGCCGGGAATCGAACCCTGCCCCCCCCCCTCCCTCACCGCGTGAAGCGAGAACTTTAGCCACCAGGCCACGGGTTGAAAAATTTAACCATAACCATCACATGCCACAAAAGTTATGATTCTTAATACACATCAAACACGATAAATTAGACACATGTGCAACTCTTGGGTATCTTTATTGAGGAAACGTTTCGCCACACAGTGGCTTCATCAGTCCATACAAAGTAGAATCGTGAAGAACAGGAGGAGAATGAGGTAATCAGTCCCTCAACCTTGAGTCGATGTGGTCAGTCCATCAATCTTGAGTCGATGTGGTCAGTCCATCAATCTTGACTAGAATACAGCATATGTGCAGAGAAGTAGCTTATATACCGTAGACAGGAGAGGTGCAGCAGTCGTAGGTGGTGTTGCACATGTGTCTAATTTATCAACGTGTCGGTTCTCTGAACCATTCATCTACAATGCTGTCAGACACTGCAACTTCTTGGGATTTAATACTTGGGAATTCTTCGCTTGCCTAACCCTTGGGCACGACCTACTTCCACATTGAACAAATGTAACACCACCTACGACTGCTGCACCTCTCCTGCCTACGGTATATAAGCTACTTCTCTGCACATATGCTGTATTCTATTCAAGATTGATGGACTGACCACGTCGGCTCAAGATTGATGGACTGACCACATCGGCTCAAGATTGATGGACTGACCACATCCACTCAAGGTTGAGGGACTGATTACCTCATTCTCCTCCTGTTCTTCACGATTCTCCTTTGTATGGACTGATAAAGCCACTGTGTGGCGAAACGTTTCCTCAATAAAGATACCCAGGAGTTGCACATGTGTCTAATTTATCAACGTGTTGGTTCTCTGAACCATTCATCTACACATCAAACACACACATATGTAATCGTAAAGTAAAAGGACGGTAGGAGCTTCGTCAAGCCGTTGCGGAGTGACAAAACTGGAGTGCGAAAAGCTGCCACAATAAAATGTCACATTAGTTGCACTTGTGTCCTTTTACCGCATATTGCAACACTAAACATGACAACTAAGACGATGGTAATGAAATAAACTTTGACAACAAAGAGAATTGTTCCATTCTGGGGATAAAATATTTATCTTTAAATTGCAATTTCTACAGTGCTTAGTGAGGAAGAAATGTTTACTTTAACATTGTCCTCATAGTTATTCTGGATAACAAACAGCATATCTTTGTTGAACATCAAGCACAAGAACTGAGCTGTTCTTCAAAGATTGTCGAACATCAAGCACAAGAACTGAGCTGTTCTTCAAAGATTGTTGAACGTCAAGCACAAGAACTGAGCTGTTCTTCAAAGATTGTTGAACATCAAGCACAAGAACTGAGCTGTTCTTCAAAGAGTCGATTCTCAGAGTCTGTAATAAAGGAAAGTCTGAGTGTCCAAACCGACAAGAGGCAGGACCATAGGTTGTTGTCAGTGATCTGCAAGCAACTGATACTTTTTACAATGACTGATGTTGAAACATTCATAGCTGGGAGAAAAAAAAACATGTGGGTTAAAGTGACACCAATCATAGCAATAACTGTGCACTCAACAAGCATTTAGAAAACATCAGCAGTGATCAATAGTTTAGACTTCCAGTGGAGTGCTTGAATATTATTCAACCATTGTAGTAAGGACTGCAGATGCATTTTGATGACACATTAGCGTGTTTGTTTGCTCCAGGTCTATCTAGTGTTCTAGATTTTCTTGATATTGTGTCTAGTGTGCTCAGATTTGATGAAGAACAGTGATGATAATGATGATGGCGTGGCTAGAAATATTAAAAAATCCTACGATTTGCAGAAACTTGGTGCATAATAAAGGCAAATGTATTATTCGTTTTGATAAGGATACCTTGAATGATGCTCTCAATGTGACACTCTCTCGCTTTTAGAAAATCTTCCAATCTCAGGTATTTATTGCCTTCATAACTTGTCCATCACCACTATAAATTGAAATTGGTGTTATGTATGAGGAAAAATACGTCACTGACCCAGTCCAGCTGCTTCTAAGATGAAATCTTAACATTTAAAACAACAACAGCAATGGCGTCATCATAAGAAATAAAACTGAGTGGTATTCGTTCATCAGATACTGAGCTAGTGCTGCACTAGCAGCACTAGCAAGTGCAGTTATTTCTTCACCCGATGGATTAACTTCAGCCCACTCCATGGTTAATGACCCAGACATCTTTACAAACTAATGACAGCCAAGACAGTGCTAATTATTAAATATTTTATCAAGGCTCAAAGAATCCCAAAATCCCAGAAACCTTTGTTTACCTGGAGTTTACCTGGAGAGAGTTCCGGGGGTCAACGCCCCCGCGGCCCGGTCTGTGACCAAGGGTTTTAAGATTTTATTACAAAGATTGCCCGTGTGATGGAGCATAGAAAGAGACAACTCAACTGGATATTTTGGCTGTATCACATAAGTCCTCAGGTTGATAAATTGCAGCTGCAACAGTGATAAGTACTGCTTTTCTCTTGGATGTGGATGTACAGCAGATCTACTTTCTATCTTAGTGTTATGCAAATGTGGAGACTGTGACACTTATTGAAACAATATGTTGAAAGATAATCTTGAACATGTTGCTGAGGAAAAAGCTCATGATATTGCTGAGGAAGATTATGGGGTGTCAAGAGAATGCCTAAACACTCGTTTTGTCTCCATGCTGTGACAGTAGAAGATGTAGTCTTAGCTGAGTGACAGTAGAAGATGTAGTCTTAGCTGAGTGACAGTAGAAGAGGTAGTCTTAGCTGAGTGACAGTAGAAGATGTAGTCTTAGCTGAGTGACAGTAGAAGAGGTAGTCTTAGCTGAGTGACAGTAGAAGATGTAGTCTTAGCTGAGTGACAGTAGAAGATGTAGTCTTAGCTGAGTGACAGTAGAAGAGGTAGTCTTAGCTGAGTGACAGTAGAAGAGGTAGTCTTAGCTGAGTGACAGTAGAAGAGGTAGTCTTAGCTGAGTGACAGTAGAAGATGTAGTCTTAGCTGAGTGCCAGTAGAAGATGTAGTCTTAGCTGAGTGACAGTAGAAGATGTAGTCTTAGCTGAGTGCCAGTAGAAGATGTAGTCTTAGCTGAGTGACAGTAGAAGAGGTAGTCTTAGCTGAGTGCCAGTAGAAGATGTAGTCTTAGCTGAGTGACAGTAGAAGAGGTAGTCTTAGCTGAGTGCCAGTAGAAGAGGTAGTCTTAGCTGAGTGACAGTAGAAGATGTAGTTTTAGCTGAGTGCCAGTAGAAGATGTAGTCTTAGCTGAGTGACAGTAGAAGAGGTAGTCTTAGCTGAGTGCCAGTAGAACATGTAGACTTAGCTGAGTGCCAGTAGAAGAGGTAGTCTTAGCTGAGTGAGAGTAGAAGATGTAGTCTTAGCTGAGTGCCAGTAGAAGAGGTAGTCTTAGCTGAGTGCCAGTAGAAGATGTAGTCTTAGCTGAGTGACAGTAGAAGAGGTAGTCTTAGCTGAGTGACAGTAGAAGATGTAGTCTTAGCTGAGTGACAGTAGAAGATGTAGTCTTAGCTGAGTGCCAGTAGAAGAGGTAGTCTTAGCTGAGTGACAGTAGAAGAGGTAGTCTTAGCTGAGTGACAGTAGAAGATGTAGTCTTAGCTGAGTGACAGTAGAAGATGTAGTCTTAGCTGAGTGACAGTAGAAGATGTAGTCTTAGCTGAGTGACAGTAGAAGATGTAGTCTTAGCTGAGTGACAGTAGAAGATGTAGTCTTAGCTGAGTGACAGTAGAAGATGTAGTCTTAGCTGAGTGACAGTAGAAGATGTAGTCTTAGCTGAGTGCCAGTAGAAGATGTAGTCTTAGCTGAGTGCCAGTAGAAGAGGTAGTCTTAGCTGAGTGACAGTAGAAGATGTAGTCTTAGCTGAGTGACAGTAGAAGATGTAGTCTTAGCTGAGTGACAGTAGAAGATGTAGTCTTAGCTGAGTGACAGTAGATGTAGTCTTAGCTGAGTGCCAGTAGAAGATGTAGTCTTAGCTGAGTGACAGTAGAAGAGGTAGTCTTAGCTGAGTGCCAATAGAAGAGGTAGTCTTAGCTGAGTGACAGTAGAAGATGTAGTCTTAGCTGAGTGCCAGTAGAAGAAGTAGTCTTAGCTGAGTGCCAGTAGAAGATGTAGTCTTAGCTGAGTGACAGTAGAAGAGGTAGTCTTAGCTGAGTGCCAGTAGAACATGTAGTCTTAGCTGAGTGACAGTAGAAGAGGTAGTCTTAGCTGAGTGCCAATAGAAGATGTAGTCTTAGCTGATTGCCAGTAGAAGATGTAGTCTTAGCTGAGTGACAGTAGAAGAGGTAGTCTTAGCTGAGTGCCAGTAGAAGAGGTAGTCTTAGCTGAGTGACAGTAGAAGAGGTAGTCTTAGCTGAGTGACAGTAGAAGATGTAGTCTTAGCTGAGTGACAGTAGAAGAGGTAGTCTTAGCTGAGTGACAGTAGAAGATGTAGTCTTAGCTGAGTGACAGTAGAAGAGGTAGTCTTAGCTGAGTGACAGTAGAAGAGGTAGTCTTAGCTGAGTGACAGTAGAAGATGTAGTCTTAGCTGAGTGACAGTAGAAGATGTAGTCTTAGCTGAGTGCCAGTAGAAGAAGTAGTCTTAGCTGAGTGACAGTAGAAGAGGTAGTCTTAGCTGAGTGCCAGTAGAAGAGGTAGTCTTAGCTGAGTGCCAGTAGAAGAGGTAGTCTTAGCTGAGTGACAGTAGAAGATGTAGTCTTAGCTGAGTGACATTAGAAGATGTAGTGTTAGCTGAGTGCCAGTAGAAGAAGTAGTCTTAGCTGAGTGACAGTAGAAGAGGTAGTCTTAGCTGAGTGCCAGTAGAAGAGGTAGTCTTAGCTGAGTGCCAGTAGAAGAGGTAGTCTTAGCTGAGTGACAGTAGAAGATGTAGTCTTAGCTGAGTGACAGTAGAAGAGGTAGTCTTAGCTGAGTGACAGTAGAAGATGTAGTCTTAGCTGAGTGCCAGTAGAAGAGGTAGTCTTAGCTGAGTGCCAGTAGAAGAGGTAGTCTTAGCTGAGTGACAGTAGAAGATGTAGTCTTAGCTGAGTGACAGTAGAAGAGGTAGTCTTAGCTGAGTGACAGTAGAAGATGTAGTCTTAGCTGAGTGCCAGTAGAAGATGTAGTCTTAGCTGAGTGACAGTAGAAGATGTAGTCTTAGCTGAGTGACAGTAGAAGAGGTAGTCTTAGCTGAGTGCCAGTAGAAGATGTAGTTTTAGCTGAGTGACAGTAGAAGAGGTAGTCTTAGCTGAGTGCCAGTAGAAGATGTAGTCTTAGCTGAGTGACAGTAGAAGATGTAGTCTTAGCTGAGTGACAGTAGAAGAGGTAGTCTTAGCTGAGTGACAGTAGAAGATGTAGTCTTAGTTGAGTGACAGTAGAAGAGGTAGTCTTAGCTGAGTGACAGTAGAAGAGGTAGTCTTAGCTGAGTGACAGTAGAAGAGGTAGTCTTAGCTGAGTGACAGTAGAAGAGGTGGTCTTAGCTGAGTGACAGTAGAAGAGGTAGTCTTAGCTGAGTGCCAGTCGAAGATGTAGTCTTAGCTGAGTGCCAGTAGAAGATGTAGTCTTAGCTGAGTGACAGTAGAAGAGGTAGTCTTAGCTGAGTGACAGTAGAAGAGGTAGTCTTAGCTGAGTGCCAGTAGAAGAGGTAGTCTTAGCTGAGTGCCAGTAGAAGAGGTAGTCTTAGCTGAGTGACAGTAGAAGATGTAGTCTTAGCTGAGTGACAGTAGAAGATGTAGTGTTAGCTGAGTGCCAGTAGAAGAAGTAGTCTTAGCTGAGTGACAGTAGAAGAGGTAGTCTTAGCTGAGTGCCAGTAGAAGAGGTAGTCTTAGCTGAGTGCCAGTAGAAGAGGTAGTCTTAGCTGAGTGACAGTAGAAGATGTAGTCTTAGCTGAGTGACAGTAGAAGAGGTAGTCTTAGCAGAGTGACAGTAGAAGATGTAGTCTTAGCTGAGTGCCAGTAGAAGAGGTAGTCTTAGCTGAGTGCCAGTAGAAGAGGTAGTCTTAGCTGAGTGACAGTAGAAGATGTAGTCTTAGCTGAGTGACAGTAGAAGAGGTAGTCTTAGCTGAGTGACAGTAGAAGATGTAGTCTTAGCTGAGTGCCAGTAGAAGATGTAGTCTTAGCTGAGTGACAGTAGAAGATGTAGTCTTAGCTGAGTGACAGTAGAAGAGGTAGTCTTAGCTGAGTGCCAGTAGAAGATGTAGTTTTAGCTGAGTGACAGTAGAAGAGGTAGTCTTAGCTGAGTGCCAGTAGAAGATGTAGTCTTAGCTGAGTGACAGTAGAAGATGTAGTCTTAGCTGAGTGACAGTAGAAGAGGTAGTCTTAGCTGGGTGACAGTAGAAGATGTAGTCTTAGTTGAGTGACAGTAGAAGAGGTAGTCTTAGCTGAGTGACAGTAGAAGAGGTAGTCTTAGCTGAGTGACAGTAGAAGAGGTAGTCTTAGCTGAGTGACAGTAGAAGAGGTGGTCTTAGCTGAGTGACAGTAGAAGAGGTAGTCTTAGCTGAGTGCCAGTCGAAGATGTAGTCTTAGCTGAGTGCCAGTAGAAGATGTAGTCTTAGCTGAGTGACAGTAGAAGAGGTAGTCTTAGCTGAGTGACAGTAGAAGAGGTAGTCTTAGCTGAGTGACAGTAGAAGAGGTAGTCTTAGCTGAGTGAGAGTAGAAGAGGTAGTCTTAGCTGAGTGCCAGTAGATGAGGTAGTCTTAGCTGAGTGACAGTAGAAGATGTAGTCTTAGCTGAGTGACAGTAGAAGAGGTAGTCTTAGCTGAGTGACAGTAGAAGAGATAGTCTTAGCTGAGTGACAGTAGAAGATGTAGTCTTAGCTGAGTGCCAGTAGAAGATGTAGTCTTAGCTGAGTGACAGTAGAAGATGTAGTCTTAGCTGAGTGACAGTAGAAGATGTAGTCTTAGCTGAGTGACAGTAGAAGATGTAGTTTTAGCTGAGTGACAGTAGAAGATGTAGTCTTAGCTGAGTGACAGTAGAAGATGTAGTCTTAGCTGAGTGACAGTAGAAGAGGTAGTCTTAGCTGAGTGCCAGTAGAAGAGGTAGTCTTAGCTGAGTGACAGTAGAAGATGTAGTCTTAGCTGAGTGACAGTAGAAGATGTAGTCTTAGCTGAGTGACAGCAGAAGAGGTAGTCTTAGCTGAGTGACAGTAGAAGAGGTAGTCTTAGCTGAGTGCCAGTAGAAGAGGGAGTCTTAGCTGAGTGCCAGTAGAAGATGTAGTCTTAGCTGAGTGACAGTAGAAGATGTAGTCTTAGCTGAGTGCCAGTAGAAGATGTAGTCTTAGCTGAGTGACAGTAGAAGAGGTAGTCTTAGCTGAGTGCCAGTAGAAGATGTAGTCTTAGCTGAGTGACAGTAGAAGAGGTAGTCTTAGCTGAGTGAGAGTAGAAGAGGTAGTCTTAGCTGAGTGCCAGTAGATGAGGTAGTCTTAGCTGAGTGACAGTAGAAGATGTAGTCCTAGCTGAGTGACAGTAGAAGAGGTAGTCTTAGCTGAGTGACAGTAGAAGAGATAGTCTTAGCTGAGTGACAGTAGAAGATGTAGTCTTAGCTGAGTGCCAGTAGAAGATGTAGTCTTAGCTGAGTGACAGTAGAAGATGTAGTCTTAGCTGAGTGACAGTAGAAGATGTAGTCTTAGCTGAGTGACAGTAGAAGATGTAGTCTTAGCTGAGTGACAGTAGAAGATGTACTCTTAGCTGAGTGACAGTAGAAGAGGTAGTCTTAGCTGAGTGACAGTAGAAGAGGTAGTCTTACCTGAGTGACAGTAGAAGATGTAGTCTTAGCTGAGTGCCAGTAGAAGAGGTAGTCTTAGCTGAGTGCCAGTAGAAGATGTAGTCTTAGCTGAGTGCCAGTAGAAGAGGTAGTCTTAGCTGAGTGACAGTAGAAGAGGTAGTCTTAGCTGAGTGCCAGTAGAAGAAGTAGTCTTAGCTGAGTGACAGTAGAAGAGGTAGTCTTAGCTGAGTGCCAGTAGAAGAGGTAGTCTTAGCTGAGTGCCAGTAGAAGATGTAGTCTTAGCTGAGTGACAGTAGAAGATGTAGTCTTAGCTGAGTGACAGTAGAAGAGGTAGTCTTAGCTGAGTGCCAGTGGAAGATGTAGTCTTAGCTGAGTGACAGTAGAAGAGGTTATCTTTGCTGAGTGACAGTAGAAGAGGTAGTCTTAGCTGAGTGACAGTAGAAGAGGTAGTCTTAGCTGAGTGACAGTAGAAGAGGTAGTCTTAGCTGAGTGACAGTAGAAGATGTAGTCTTAGCTGAGTGACAGTAGAAGATGTAGTCTTAGCTGAGTGACAGTAGAAGAAGTAGTCTTAGCTGAGTGCCAGTAGAAGATGTAGTCTTAGCTGAGTGACAGTAGAAGAGGTTATCTTAGCTGAGTGACAGTAGAAGAGGTAGTCTTAGCTGAGTGGCAGTAGAAGAGGTAGTCTTAGCTGAGTGACAGTAGAAGAGGCAGTCTTAGCTGAGTGACAGTAGAAGATGTAGTCGTAGCTGAGTGACAGTAGAAGATGTAGTCATAGCTGAGTGACAGAAGAGGTAGTCTTAGCTGAGTGACAGTAGAAGAGGTAGTCTTAGCTGAGTGCCAGTAGAAGAGGTAGTCTTAGCTGAGTGCCAGTAGAAGATGTAGTCTTAGCTGAGTGACAGTAGAAGATGTAGTCTTAGCTGAGTGACAGTAGAAGATGTAGTCTTAGCTGAGTGACAGTAGAAGATGTAGTCTTAGCTGAGTGACAGCAGAAGAGGTAGTCTTAGCTGAGTGACAGTAGAAGAGGTAGTCTTAGCTGAGTGCCAGTAGAAGAGGTAGTCTTAGCTGAGTGCCAGTAGAAGATGTAGTCTTAGCTGAGTGACAGTAGAAGAGGTAGTCTTAGCTGAGTGCCAATAGAAGATGTAGTCTTAGCTGAGTGACAGTAGAAGAGGTAGTCTTAGCTGAGTGACAGTAGAAGATGTAGTCGTAGCTGAGTGACAGTAGAAGAGGTAGTCTTCGCTGAGTGACAGTAGAAGAGGTAGTCTTAGCTGAGTGCCAGTAGAAGATGTAGTCTTAGCTGAGTGACAGTAGAAGATGTAGTCTTAGCTGAGTGACAGTAGAAGATGTAGTCTTAGCTGAGTGACAGTAGAAGATGTAGTCTTAGCTGAGTGACAGCAGAAGAGGTAGTCTTAGCTGAGTGACAGTAGAAGAGGTAGTCTTAGCTGAGTGCCAGTAGAAGAGGTAGTCTTAGCTGAGTGCCAGTAGAAGATGTAGTCTTAGCTGAGTGACAGTAGAAGAGGTAGTCTTAGCTGAGTGACAGTAGAAGAGGTAGTCTTAGCTGAGTGACAGTAGAAGAGGTAGTCTTAGCTGAGTGACAGTAGAAGATGTAGTCTTAGCTGAGTGACAGTAGAAGAGGTAGTCTTAGCTGAGTGACAGTAGAAGAGGTAGTCTTAGCTGAGTGACAGTAGAAGAGGTAGTCTTAGCTGAGTGACAGTAGAAGATGTAGTCTTAGCTGAGTGACAGTAGAAGATGTAGTCTTAGCTGAGTGACAGTAGAAGATGTAGTCTTAGCTGAGTGACAGTAGAAGAGGTAGTCTTAGCTGAGTGACAGTAGAAGATGTAGTCTTAGCTGAGTGACAGTAGAAGAGGTAGTCTTAGCTGAGTGACAGTAGAAGAGGTAGTCTTAGCTGAGTGACAGTAGAAGAGGTAGTCTTAGCTGAGTGACAGTAGAAGATGTAGTCTTAGCTGAGTGACAGTAGAAGATGTAGTCTTAGCTGAGTGACAGTAGAAGATGTAGTCTTAGCTGAGTGACAGTAGAAGAGGTAGTCTTAGCTGAGTGACAGTAGAAGATGTAGTCTTAGCTGAGTGACAGTAGAAGAGGTAGTCTTAGCTGAGTGACAGTAGAAGAGGTAGTCTTAGCTGAGTGACAGTAGAAGATGTAGTCTTAGCTGAGTGACAGTAGAAGATGTAGTCTTAGCTGAGTGACAGTAGAAGATGTAGTCTTAGCTGAGTGACAGTAGAAGATGTAGTCTTAGCTGAGTGACAGTAGAAGAGGTTATCTTTGCTGAGTGACAGTAGAAGAGGTAGTCTTAGCTGAGTGACAGTAGAAGAGGTGGTCTTAGCTGAGTGACAGTAGAAGAGGTAGTCTTAGCTGAGTGCCAGTAGAAGATGTAGTCTTAGCTGAGTGCCAGTAGAAGATGTAGTCTTAGCTGAGTGACAGTAGAAGAGGTAGTCTTAGCTGAGTGACAGTAGAAGAGGTAGTCTTAGCTGAGTGACAGTAGAAGAGGTAGTCTTAGCTGAGTGAGAGTAGAAGAGGTAGTCTTAGCTGAGTGCCAGTAGATGAGGTAGTCTTAGCTGAGTGACAGTAGAAGATGTAGTCTTAGCTGAGTGACAGTAGAAGAGGTAGTCTTAGCTGAGTGACAGTAGAAGAGATAGTCTTAGCTGAGTGACAGTAGAAGATGTAGTCTTAGCTGAGTGCCAGTAGAAGATGTAGTCTTAGCTGAGTGACAGTAGAAGATGTAGTCTTAGCTGAGTGACAGTAGAAGATGTAGTCTTAGCTGAGTGACAGTAGAAGATGTAGTTTTAGCTGAGTGACAGTAGAAGATGTAGTCTTAGCTGAGTGACAGTAGAAGATGTAGTCTTAGCTGAGTGACAGTAGAAGAGGTAGTCTTAGCTGAGTGCCAGTAGAAGAGGTAGTCTTAGCTGAGTGACAGTAGAAGATGTAGTCTTAGCTGAGTGACAGTAGAAGATGTAGTCTTAGCTGAGTGACAGCAGAAGAGGTAGTCTTAGCTGAGTGACAGTAGAAGAGGTAGTCTTAGCTGAGTGCCAGTAGAAGAGGGAGTCTTAGCTGAGTGCCAGTAGAAGATATAGTCTTAGCTGAGTGACAGTAGAAGATGTAGTCTTAGCTGAGTGCCAGTAGAAGATGTAGTCTTAGCTGAGTGACAGTAGAAGAGGTAGTCTTAGCTGAGTGCCAGTAGAAGATGTAGTCTTAGCTGAGTGACAGTAGAAGAGGTAGTCTTAGCTGAGTGAGAGTAGAAGAGGTAGTCTTAGCTGAGTGCCAGTAGATGAGGTAGTCTTAGCTGAGTGACAGTAGAAGATGTAGTCTTAGCTGAGTGACAGTAGAAGAGGTAGTCTTAGCTGAGTGACAGTAGAAGAGATAGTCTTAGCTGAGTGACAGTAGAAGATGTAGTCTTTGCTGAGTGCCAGTAGAAGATGTAGTCTTAGCTGAGTGACAGTAGAAGATGTAGTCTTAGCTGAGTGACAGTAGAAGATGTAGTCTTAGCTGAGTGACAGTAGAAGATGTAGTCTTAGCTGAGTGACAGTAGAAGATGTAGTCTTAGCTGAGTGACAGTAGAAGAGGTAGTCTTAGCTGAGTGACAGTAGAAGAGGTAGTCTTACCTGAGTGACAGTAGAAGATGTAGTCTTAGCTGAGTGCCAGTAGAAGAGGTAGTCTTAGCTGAGTGCCAGTAGAAGATGTAGTCTTAGCTGAGTGCCAGTAGAAGAGGTAGTCTTAGCTGAGTGACAGTAGAAGAGGTAGTCTTAGCTGAGTGCCAGTAGAAGAAGTAGTCTTAGCTGAGTGACAGTAGAAGAGGTAGTCTTAGCTGAGTGCCAGTAGAAGAGGTAGTCTTAGCTGAGTGCCAGTAGAAGATGTAGTCTTAGCTGAGTG
This sequence comes from Cherax quadricarinatus, assembly GCF_038502225.1. Lineage (NCBI taxonomy): Eukaryota > Metazoa > Arthropoda > Malacostraca > Decapoda > Parastacidae > Cherax > Cherax quadricarinatus. The sequence goes on from NC_091296.1 coordinate 44,098,366, forward strand.
ACAGTAGAAGATGTAGTCTTAGCTGAGTGACAGTAGAAGAGGTAGTCTTAGCTGAGTGCCAGTAGAAGATGTAGTCTTAGCTGAGTGACAGTAGAAGAGGTTATCTTTGCTGAGTGACAGTAGAAGAGGTAGTCTTAGCTGAGTGACAGTAGAAGATGTAGTCTTAGCTGAGTGACAGTAGAAGATGTAGTCTTAGCTGAGTGACAGTAGAAGATGTAGTCTTAGCTGAGTGACAGTAGAAGAGGTAGTCTTAGCTGAGTGACAGTAGAAGAGGTAGTCTTAGCTGAGTGACAGTAGAAGATGTAGTCTTAGCTGAGTGGCAGTAGAAGATGTAGTCTTAGCTGAGTGACAGTAGAAGAGGTAGTCTTAGCTGAGTGCCAGTAGAAGATGTAGTCTTAGCTGAGTGACAGTAGAAGAGGTTATCTTAGCTGAGTGACAGTAGAAGAGGTAGTCTTAGCTGAGTGGCAGTAGAAGAGGTAGTCTTAGCTGAGTGACAGTAGAAGAGGCAGTCTTAGCTGAGTGACAGTAGAAGATGTAGTCGTAGCTGAGTGACAGTAGAAGATGTAGTCATAGCTGAGTGACAGAAGAGGTAGTCTTAGCTGAGTGACAGTAGAAGAGGTAGTCTTAGCTGAGTGCCAGTAGAAGAGGTAGTCTTAGCTGAGTGCCAGTAGAAGATGTAGTCTTAGCTGAGTGACAGTAGAAGATGTAGTCTTAGCTGAGTGACAGTAGAAGATGTAGTCTTAGCTGAGTGACAGTAGAAGATGTAGTCTTAGCTGCGTGACAGCAGAAGAGGTAGTCTTAGCTGAGTGACAGTAGAAGAGGTAGTCTTAGCTGAGTGCCAGTAGAAGAGGTAGTCTTAGCTGAGTGCCAGTAGAAGATGTAGTCTTAGCTGAGTGACAGTAGAAGAGGTAGTCTTAGCTGAGTGCCAATAGAAGATGTAGTCTTAGCTGAGTGACAGTAGAAGAGGTAGTCTTAGCTGAGTGACAGTAGAAGATGTAGTCGTAGCTGAGTGACAGTAGAAGAGGTAGTCTTAGCTGAGTGACAGTAGAAGAGGTAGTCTTAGCTGAGTGCCAGTAGAAGATGTAGTCTTAGCTGAGTGACAGTAGAAGATGTAGTCTTAGCTGAGTGACAGTAGAAGATGTAGTCTTAGCTGAGTGACAGTAGAAGATGTAGTCTTAGCTGAGTGACAGCAGAAGAGGTAGTCTTAGCTGAGTGAGAGTAGAAGAGGTAGTCTTAGCTGAGTGCCAGTAGAAGAGGTAGTCTTAGCTGAGTGCCAGTAGAAGATGTAGTCTTAGCTGAGTGACAGTAGAAGAGGTAGTCTTAGCTGAGTGACAGTAGAAGAGGTAGTCTTAGCTGAGTGACAGTAGAAGAGGTAGTCTTAGCTGAGTGACAGTAGAAGATGTAGTCTTAGCTGAGTGACAGTAGAAGAGGTAGTCTTAGCTGAGTGACAGTAGAAGAGGTAGTCTTAGCTGAGTGACAGTAGAAGAGGTAGTCTTAGCTGAGTGACAGTAGAAGATGTAGTCTTAGCTGAGTGACAGTAGAAGATGTAGTCTTAGCTGAGTGACAGTAGAAGATGTAGTCTTAGCTGAGTGACAGTAGAAGAGGTAGTCTTAGCTGAGTGACAGTAGAAGATGTAGTCTTAGCTGAGTGACAGTAGAAGAGGTAGTCTTAGCTGAGTGACAGTAGAAGAGGTAGTCTTAGCTGAGTGACAGTAGAAGAGGTAGTCTTAGCTGAGTGACAGTAGAAGATGTAGTCTTAGCTGAGTGACAGTAGAAGATGTAGTCTTAGCTGAGTGACAGTAGAAGATGTAGTCTTAGCTGAGTGACAGTAGAAGAGGTAGTCTTAGCTGAGTGACAGTAGAAGATGTAGTCTTAGCTGAGTGACAGTAGAAGAGGTAGTCTTAGCTGAGTGACAGTAGAAGAGGTAGTCTTAGCTGAGTGACAATAGAAGATGTAGTCTTAGCTGAGTGACAGTAGAAGATGTAGTCTTAGCTGAGTGACAGTAGAAGATGTAGTCTTAGCTGAGTGACAGTAGAAGATGTAGTCTTAGCTGAGTGACAGTAGAAGATGTAGTCTTAGCTGAGTGACAGTAGAAGAGGTAGTCTTAGCTGAGTGACAGTAGAAGAGGTAGTCTTAGCTGAGTGACAGTAGAAGAGGTAGTCTTAGCTGAGTGACAGTAGAAGATGTAGTCTTAGCTGAGTGCCAGTAGAAGATGTAGTCTTAGCTGAGTGACAGTAGAAGATGTAGTCTTAGCTGAGTGCCAGTAGAAGATGTAGTCTTAGCTGAGTGACAGTAGAAGAGGTAGTCTTAGCTGAGTGCCAGTAGAAGATGTAGTCTTAGCTGAGTGACAGTAGAAGAGGTAGTCTTAGCTGAGTGCCAGTAGAAGAGGTAGTCTTAGCTGAGTGACAGTAGAAGATGTAGTTTTAGCTGAGTGCCAGTAGAAGATGTAGTCTTAGCTGAGTGACAGTAGAAGAGGTAGTCTTAGCTGAGTGCCAGTAGAACATGTAGACTTAGCTGAGTGCCAGTAGAAGAGGTAGTCTTAGCTGAGTGAGAGTAGAAGATGTAGTCTTAGCTGAGTGCCAGTAGAAGAGGTAGTCTTAGCTGAGTGCCAGTAGAAGATGTAGTCTTAGCTGAGTGACAGTAGAAGAGGTAGTCTTAGCTGAGTGACAGTAGAAGATGTAGTCTTAGCTGAGTGACAGTAGAAGATGTAGTCTTAGCTGAGTGCCAGTAGAAGAGGTAGTCTTAGCTGAGTGACAGTAGAAGAGGTAGTCTTAGCTGAGTGACAGTAGAAGATGTAGTCTTAGCTGAGTGACAGTAGAAGATGTAGTCTTAGCTGAGTGACAGTAGAAAATGTAGTCTTAGCTGAGTGACAGTAGAAGATGTAGTCTTAGCTGAGTGACAGTAGAAGATGTAGTCTTAGCTGAGTGACAGTAGAAGATGTAGTCTTAGCTGAGTGACAGTAGAAGATGTAGTCTTAGCTGAGTGCCAGTAGAAGATGTAGTCTTAGCTGAGTGCCAGTAGAAGAGGTAGTCTTAGCTGAGTGACAGTAGAAGATGTAGTCTTAGCTGAGTGACAGTAGAAGATGTAGTCTTAGCTGAGTGACAGTAGAAGATGTAGTCTTAGCTGAGTGACAGTAGATGTAGTCTTAGCTGAGTGCCAGTAGAAGATGTAGTCTTAGCTGAGTGACAGTAGAAGAGGTAGTCTTAGCTGAGTGCCAATAGAAGAGGTAGTCTTAGCTGAGTGACAGTAGAAGATGTAGTCTTAGCTGAGTGCCAGTAGAAGAAGTAGTCTTAGCTGAGTGCCAGTAGAAGATGTAGTCTTAGCTGAGTGACAGTAGAAGAGGTAGTCTTAGCTGAGTGCCAGTAGAACATGTAGTCTTAGCTGAGTGACAGTAGAAGAGGTAGTCTTAGCTGAGTGCCAATAGAAGATGTAGTCTTAGCTGATTGCCAGTAGAAGATGTAGTCTTAGCTGAGTGACAGTAGAAGAGGTAGTCTTAGCTGAGTGCCAGTAGAAGAGGTAGTCTTAGCTGAGTGACAGTAGAAGAGGTAGTCTTAGCTGAGTGACAGTAGAAGATGTAGTCTTAGCTGAGTGACAGTAGAAGAGGTAGTCTTAGCTGAGTGACAGTAGAAGATGTAGTCTTAGCTGAGTGACAGTAGAAGAGGTAGTCTTAGCTGAGTGACAGTAGAAGAGGTAGTCTTAGCTGAGTGACAGTAGAAGATGTAGTCTTAGCTGAGTGACAGTAGAAGATGTAGTCTTAGCTGAGTGCCAGTAGAAGAAGTAGTCTTAGCTGAGTGACAGTAGAAGAGGTAGTCTTAGCTGAGTGCCAGTAGAAGAGGTAGTCTTAGCTGAGTGCCAGTAGAAGAGGTAGTCTTAGCTGAGTGACAGTAGAAGATGTAGTCTTAGCTGAGTGACATTAGAAGATGTAGTGTTAGCTGAGTGCCAGTAGAAGAAGTAGTCTTAGCTGAGTGACAGTAGAAGAGGTAGTCTTAGCTGAGTGCCAGTAGAAGAGGTAGTCTTAGCTGAGTGCCAGTAGAAGAGGTAGTCTTAGCTGAGTGACAGTAGAAGATGTAGTCTTAGCTGAGTGACAGTAGAAGAGGTAGTCTTAGCTGAGTGACAGTAGAAGATGTAGTCTTAGCTGAGTGCCAGTAGAAGAGGTAGTCTTAGCTGAGTGCCAGTAGAAGAGGTAGTCTTAGCTGAGTGACAGTAGAAGATGTAGTCTTAGCTGAGTGACAGTAGAAGAGGTAGTCTTAGCTGAGTGACAGTAGAAGATGTAGTCTTAGCTGAGTGCCAGTAGAAGATGTAGTCTTAGCTGAGTGACAGTAGAAGATGTAGTCTTAGCTGAGTGACAGTAGAAGAGGTAGTCTTAGCTGAGTGCCAGTAGAAGATGTAGTTTTAGCTGAGTGACAGTAGAAGAGGTAGTCTTAGCTGAGTGCCAGTAGAAGATGTAGTCTTAGCTGAGTGACAGTAGAAGATGTAGTCTTAGCTGAGTGACAGTAGAAGAGGTAGTCTTAGCTGAGTGACAGTAGAAGATGTAGTCTTAGTTGAGTGACAGTAGAAGAGGTAGTCTTAGCTGAGTGACAGTAGAAGAGGTAGTCTTAGCTGAGTGACAGTAGAAGAGGTAGTCTTAGCTGAGTGACAGTAGAAGAGGTGGTCTTAGCTGAGTGACAGTAGAAGAGGTAGTCTTAGCTGAGTGCCAGTCGAAGATGTAGTCTTAGCTGAGTGCCAGTAGAAGATGTAGTCTTAGCTGAGTGACAGTAGAAGAGGTAGTCTTAGCTGAGTGACAGTAGAAGAGGTAGTCTTAGCTGAGTGCCAGTAGAAGAGGTAGTCTTAGCTGAGTGCCAGTAGAAGAGGTAGTCTTAGCTGAGTGACAGTAGAAGATGTAGTCTTAGCTGAGTGACAGTAGAAGATGTAGTGTTAGCTGAGTGCCAGTAGAAGAAGTAGTCTTAGCTGAGTGACAGTAGAAGAGGTAGTCTTAGCTGAGTGCCAGTAGAAGAGGTAGTCTTAGCTGAGTGCCAGTAGAAGAGGTAGTCTTAGCTGAGTGACAGTAGAAGATGTAGTCTTAGCTGAGTGACAGTAGAAGAGGTAGTCTTAGCAGAGTGACAGTAGAAGATGTAGTCTTAGCTGAGTGCCAGTAGAAGAGGTAGTCTTAGCTGAGTGCCAGTAGAAGAGGTAGTCTTAGCTGAGTGACAGTAGAAGATGTAGTCTTAGCTGAGTGACAGTAGAAGAGGTAGTCTTAGCTGAGTGACAGTAGAAGATGTAGTCTTAGCTGAGTGCCAGTAGAAGATGTAGTCTTAGCTGAGTGACAGTAGAAGATGTAGTCTTAGCTGAGTGACAGTAGAAGAGGTAGTCTTAGCTGAGTGCCAGTAGAAGATGTAGTTTTAGCTGAGTGACAGTAGAAGAGGTAGTCTTAGCTGAGTGCCAGTAGAAGATGTAGTCTTAGCTGAGTGACAGTAGAAGATGTAGTCTTAGCTGAGTGACAGTAGAAGAGGTAGTCTTAGCTGGGTGACAGTAGAAGATGTAGTCTTAGTTGAGTGACAGTAGAAGAGGTAGTCTTAGCTGAGTGACAGTAGAAGAGGTAGTCTTAGCTGAGTGACAGTAGAAGAGGTAGTCTTAGCTGAGTGACAGTAGAAGAGGTGGTCTTAGCTGAGTGACAGTAGAAGAGGTAGTCTTAGCTGAGTGCCAGTCGAAGATGTAGTCTTAGCTGAGTGCCAGTAGAAGATGTAGTCTTAGCTGAGTGACAGTAGAAGAGGTAGTCTTAGCTGAGTGACAGTAGAAGAGGTAGTCTTAGCTGAGTGACAGTAGAAGAGGTAGTCTTAGCTGAGTGAGAGTAGAAGAGGTAGTCTTAGCTGAGTGCCAGTAGATGAGGTAGTCTTAGCTGAGTGACAGTAGAAGATGTAGTCTTAGCTGAGTGACAGTAGAAGAGGTAGTCTTAGCTGAGTGACAGTAGAAGAGATAGTCTTAGCTGAGTGACAGTAGAAGATGTAGTCTTAGCTGAGTGCCAGTAGAAGATGTAGTCTTAGCTGAGTGACAGTAGAAGATGTAGTCTTAGCTGAGTGACAGTAGAAGATGTAGTCTTAGCTGAGTGACAGTAGAAGATGTAGTTTTAGCTGAGTGACAGTAGAAGATGTAGTCTTAGCTGAGTGACAGTAGAAGATGTAGTCTTAGCTGAGTGACAGTAGAAGAGGTAGTCTTAGCTGAGTGCCAGTAGAAGAGGTAGTCTTAGCTGAGTGACAGTAGAAGATGTAGTCTTAGCTGAGTGACAGTAGAAGATGTAGTCTTAGCTGAGTGACAGCAGAAGAGGTAGTCTTAGCTGAGTGACAGTAGAAGAGGTAGTCTTAGCTGAGTGCCAGTAGAAGAGGGAGTCTTAGCTGAGTGCCAGTAGAAGATGTAGTCTTAGCTGAGTGACAGTAGAAGATGTAGTCTTAGCTGAGTGCCAGTAGAAGATGTAGTCTTAGCTGAGTGACAGTAGAAGAGGTAGTCTTAGCTGAGTGCCAGTAGAAGATGTAGTCTTAGCTGAGTGACAGTAGAAGAGGTAGTCTTAGCTGAGTGAGAGTAGAAGAGGTAGTCTTAGCTGAGTGCCAGTAGATGAGGTAGTCTTAGCTGAGTGACAGTAGAAGATGTAGTCTTAGCTGAGTGACAGTAGAAGAGGTAGTCTTAGCTGAGTGACAGTAGAAGAGATAGTCTTAGCTGAGTGACAGTAGAAGATGTAGTCTTAGCTGAGTGCCAGTAGAAGATGTAGTCTTAGCTGAGTGACAGTAGAAGATGTAGTCTTAGCTGAGTGACAGTAGAAGATGTAGTCTTAGCTGAGTGACAGTAGAAGATGTAGTCTTAGCTGAGTGACAGTAGAAGATGTACTCTTAGCTGAGTGACAGTAGAAGAGGTAGTCTTAGCTGAGTGACAGTAGAAGAGGTAGTCTTACCTGAGTGACAGTAGAAGATGTAGTCTTAGCTGAGTGCCAGTAGAAGAGGTAGTCTTAGCTGAGTGCCAGTAGAAGATGTAGTCTTAGCTGAGTGCCAGTAGAAGAGGTAGTCTTAGCTGAGTGACAGTAGAAGAGGTAGTCTTAGCTGAGTGCCAGTAGAAGAAGTAGTCTTAGCTGAGTGACAGTAGAAGAGGTAGTCTTAGCTGAGTGCCAGTAGAAGAGGTAGTCTTAGCTGAGTGCCAGTAGAAGATGTAGTCTTAGCTGAGTGACAGTAGAAGATGTAGTCTTAGCTGAGTGACAGTAGAAGAGGTAGTCTTAGCTGAGTGCCAGTGGAAGATGTAGTCTTAGCTGAGTGACAGTAGAAGAGGTTATCTTTGCTGAGTGACAGTAGAAGAGGTAGTCTTAGCTGAGTGACAGTAGAAGAGGTAGTCTTAGCTGAGTGACAGTAGAAGAGGTAGTCTTAGCTGAGTGACAGTAGAAGATGTAGTCTTAGCTGAGTGACAGTAGAAGATGTAGTCTTAGCTGAGTGACAGTAGAAGAAGTAGTCTTAGCTGAGTGCCAGTAGAAGATGTAGTCTTAGCTGAGTGACAGTAGAAGAGGTTATCTTAGCTGAGTGACAGTAGAAGAGGTAGTCTTAGCTGAGTGGCAGTAGAAGAGGTAGTCTTAGCTGAGTGACAGTAGAAGAGGCAGTCTTAGCTGAGTGACAGTAGAAGATGTAGTCGTAGCTGAGTGACAGTAGAAGATGTAGTCATAGCTGAGTGACAGAAGAGGTAGTCTTAGCTGAGTGACAGTAGAAGAGGTAGTCTTAGCTGAGTGCCAGTAGAAGAGGTAGTCTTAGCTGAGTGCCAGTAGAAGATGTAGTCTTAGCTGAGTGACAGTAGAAGATGTAGTCTTAGCTGAGTGACAGTAGAAGATGTAGTCTTAGCTGAGTGACAGTAGAAGATGTAGTCTTAGCTGAGTGACAGCAGAAGAGGTAGTCTTAGCTGAGTGACAGTAGAAGAGGTAGTCTTAGCTGAGTGCCAGTAGAAGAGGTAGTCTTAGCTGAGTGCCAGTAGAAGATGTAGTCTTAGCTGAGTGACAGTAGAAGAGGTAGTCTTAGCTGAGTGCCAATAGAAGATGTAGTCTTAGCTGAGTGACAGTAGAAGAGGTAGTCTTAGCTGAGTGACAGTAGAAGATGTAGTCGTAGCTGAGTGACAGTAGAAGAGGTAGTCTTCGCTGAGTGACAGTAGAAGAGGTAGTCTTAGCTGAGTGCCAGTAGAAGATGTAGTCTTAGCTGAGTGACAGTAGAAGATGTAGTCTTAGCTGAGTGACAGTAGAAGATGTAGTCTTAGCTGAGTGACAGTAGAAGATGTAGTCTTAGCTGAGTGACAGCAGAAGAGGTAGTCTTAGCTGAGTGACAGTAGAAGAGGTAGTCTTAGCTGAGTGCCAGTAGAAGAGGTAGTCTTAGCTGAGTGCCAGTAGAAGATGTAGTCTTAGCTGAGTGACAGTAGAAGAGGTAGTCTTAGCTGAGTGACAGTAGAAGAGGTAGTCTTAGCTGAGTGACAGTAGAAGAGGTAGTCTTAGCTGAGTGACAGTAGAAGATGTAGTCTTAGCTGAGTGACAGTAGAAGAGGTAGTCTTAGCTGAGTGACAGTAGAAGAGGTAGTCTTAGCTGAGTGACAGTAGAAGAGGTAGTCTTAGCTGAGTGACAGTAGAAGATGTAGTCTTAGCTGAGTGACAGTAGAAGATGTAGTCTTAGCTGAGTGACAGTAGAAGATGTAGTCTTAGCTGAGTGACAGTAGAAGAGGTAGTCTTAGCTGAGTGACAGTAGAAGATGTAGTCTTAGCTGAGTGACAGTAGAAGAGGTAGTCTTAGCTGAGTGACAGTAGAAGAGGTAGTCTTAGCTGAGTGACAGTAGAAGAGGTAGTCTTAGCTGAGTGACAGTAGAAGATGTAGTCTTAGCTGAGTGACAGTAGAAGATGTAGTCTTAGCTGAGTGACAGTAGAAGATGTAGTCTTAGCTGAGTGACAGTAGAAGAGGTAGTCTTAGCTGAGTGACAGTAGAAGATGTAGTCTTAGCTGAGTGACAGTAGAAGAGGTAGTCTTAGCTGAGTGACAGTAGAAGAGGTAGTCTTAGCTGAGTGACAGTAGAAGATGTAGTCTTAGCTGAGTGACAGTAGAAGATGTAGTCTTAGCTGAGTGACAGTAGAAGATGTAGTCTTAGCTGAGTGACAGTAGAAGATGTAGTCTTAGCTGAGTGACAGTAGAAGAGGTTATCTTTGCTGAGTGACAGTAGAAGAGGTAGTCTTAGCTGAGTGACAGTAGAAGAGGTGGTCTTAGCTGAGTGACAGTAGAAGAGGTAGTCTTAGCTGAGTGCCAGTAGAAGATGTAGTCTTAGCTGAGTGCCAGTAGAAGATGTAGTCTTAGCTGAGTGACAGTAGAAGAGGTAGTCTTAGCTGAGTGACAGTAGAAGAGGTAGTCTTAGCTGAGTGACAGTAGAAGAGGTAGTCTTAGCTGAGTGAGAGTAGAAGAGGTAGTCTTAGCTGAGTGCCAGTAGATGAGGTAGTCTTAGCTGAGTGACAGTAGAAGATGTAGTCTTAGCTGAGTGACAGTAGAAGAGGTAGTCTTAGCTGAGTGACAGTAGAAGAGATAGTCTTAGCTGAGTGACAGTAGAAGATGTAGTCTTAGCTGAGTGCCAGTAGAAGATGTAGTCTTAGCTGAGTGACAGTAGAAGATGTAGTCTTAGCTGAGTGACAGTAGAAGATGTAGTCTTAGCTGAGTGACAGTAGAAGATGTAGTTTTAGCTGAGTGACAGTAGAAGATGTAGTCTTAGCTGAGTGACAGTAGAAGATGTAGTCTTAGCTGAGTGACAGTAGAAGAGGTAGTCTTAGCTGAGTGCCAGTAGAAGAGGTAGTCTTAGCTGAGTGACAGTAGAAGATGTAGTCTTAGCTGAGTGACAGTAGAAGATGTAGTCTTAGCTGAGTGACAGCAGAAGAGGTAGTCTTAGCTGAGTGACAGTAGAAGAGGTAGTCTTAGCTGAGTGCCAGTAGAAGAGGGAGTCTTAGCTGAGTGCCAGTAGAAGATGTAGTCTTAGCTGAGTGACAGTAGAAGATGTAGTCTTAGCTGAGTGCCAGTAGAAGATGTAGTCTTAGCTGAGTGACAGTAGAAGAGGTAGTCTTAGCTGAGTGCCAGTAGAAGATGTAGTCTTAGCTGAGTGACAGTAGAAGAGGTAGTCTTAGCTGAGTGAGAGTAGAAGAGGTAGTCTTAGCTGAGTGCCAGTAGATGAGGTAGTCTTAGCTGAGTGACAGTAGAAGATGTAGTCTTAGCTGAGTGACAGTAGAAGAGGTAGTCTTAGCTGAGTGACAGTAGAAGAGATAGTCTTAGCTGAGTGACAGTAGAAGATGTAGTCTTTGCTGAGTGCCAGTAGAAGATGTAGTCTTAGCTGAGTGACAGTAGAAGATGTAGTCTTAGCTGAGTGACAGTAGAAGATGTAGTCTTAGCTGAGTGACAGTAGAAGATGTAGTCTTAGCTGAGTGACAGTAGAAGATGTAGTCTTAGCTGAGTGACAGTAGAAGAGGTAGTCTTAGCTAAGTGACAGTAGAAGAGGTAGTCTTACCTGAGTGACAGTAGAAGATGTAGTCTTAGCTGAGTGCCAGTAGAAGAGGTAGTCTTAGCTGAGTGCCAGTAGAAGATGTAGTCTTAGCTGAGTGCCAGTAGAAGAGGTAGTCTTAGCTGAGTGACAGTAGAAGAGGTAGTCTTAGCTGAGTGCGAGTAGAAGAAGTAGTCTTAGCTGAGTGACAGTAGAAGAGGTAGTCTTAGCTGAGTGCCAGTAGAAGAGGTAGTCTTAGCTGAGTGCCAGTAGAAGATGTAGTCTTAGCTGAGTGACAGTAGAAGATGTAGTCTTAGCTGAGTGACAGTAGAAGAGGTAGTCTTAGCTGAGTGCCAGTAGAAGATGTAGTCTTAGCTGAGTGACAGTAGAAGAGGTTATCTTTGCTGAGTGACAGTAGAAGAGGTAGTCTTAGCTGAGTGACAGTAGAAGATGTAGTCTTAGCTGAGTGACAGTAGAAGATGTAGTCTTAGCTGAGTGACAGTAGAAGATGTAGTCTTAGCTGAGTGACAGTAGAAGAGGTAGTCTTAGCTGAGTGACAGTAGAAGAGGTAGTCTTAGCTGAGTGACAGTAGAAGATGTAGTCTTAGCTGAGTGACAGTAGAAGATGTAGTCTTAGCTGAGTGACAGTAGAAGAGGTAGTCTTAGCTGAGTGCCAGTAGAAGATGTAGTCTTAGCTGAGTGACAGTAGAAGAGGTTATCTTAGCTGAGTGACAGTAGAAGAGGTAGTCTTAGCTGAGTGGCAGTAGAAGAGGTAGTCTTAGCTGAGTGACAGTAGAAGAGGCAGTCTTAGCTGAGTGACAGTAGAAGATGTAGTCGTAGCTGAGTGACAGTAGAAGATGTAGTCATAGCTGAGTGACAGAAGAGGTAGTCTTAGCTGAGTGACAGTAGAAGAGGTAGTCTTAGCTGAGTGCCAGTAGAAGAGGTAGTCTTAGCTGAGTGCCAGTAGAAGATGTAGTCTTAGCTGAGTGACAGTAGAAGATGTAGTCTTAGCTGAGTGACAGTAGAAGATGTAGTCTTAGCTGAGTGACAGTAGAAGATGTAGTCTTAGCTGCGTGACAGCAGAAGAGGTAGTCTTAGCTGAGTGACAGTAGAAGAGGTAGTCTTAGCTGAGTGCCAGTAGAAGAGGTAGTCTTAGCTGAGTGCCAGTAGAAGATGTAGTCTTAGCTGAGTGACAGTAGAAGAGGTAGTCTTAGCTGAGTGCCAATAGAAGATGTAGTCTTAGCTGAGTGACAGTAGAAGAGGTAGTCTTAGCTGAGTGACAGTAGAAGATGTAGTCGTAGCTGAGTGACAGTAGAAGAGGTAGTCTTAGCTGAGTGACAGTAGAAGAGGTAGTCTTAGCTGAGTGCCAGTAGAAGATGTAGTCTTAGCTGAGTGACAGTAGAAGATGTAGTCTTAGCTGAGTGACAGTAGAAGATGTAGTCTTAGCTGAGTGACAGTAGAAGATGTAGTCTTAGCTGAGTGACAGCAGAAGAGGTAGTCTTAGCTGAGTGACAGTAGAAGAGGTAGTCTTAGCTGAGTGCCAGTAGAAGAGGTAGTCTTAGCTGAGTGCCAGTAGAAGATGTAGTCTTAGCTGAGTGACAGTAGAAGAGGTAGTCTTAGCTGAGTGACAGTAGAAGAGGTAGTCTTAGCTGAGTGACAGTAGAAGAGGTAGTCTTAGCTGAGTGACAGTAGAAGATGTAGTCTTAGCTGAGTGACAGTAGAAGAGGTAGTCTTAGCTGAGTGACAGTAGAAGAGGTAGTCTTAGCTGAGTGACAGTAGAAGAGGTAGTCTTAGCTGAGTGACAGTAGAAGATGTAGTCTTAGCTGAGTGACAGTAGAAGATGTAGTCTTAGCTGAGTGACAGTAGAAGATGTAGTCTTAGCTGAGTGACAGTAGAAGAGGTAGTCTTAGCTGAGTGACAGTAGAAGATGTAGTCTTAGCTGAGTGACAGTAGAAGAGGTAGTCTTAGCTGAGTGACAGTAGAAGAGGTAGTCTTAGCTGAGTGACAGTAGAAGAGGTAGTCTTAGCTGAGTGACAGTAGAAGATGTAGTCTTAGCTGAGTGACAGTAGAAGATGTAGTCTTAGCTGAGTGACAGTAGAAGATGTAGTCTTAGCTGAGTGACAGTAGAAGAGGTAGTCTTAGCTGAGTGACAGTAGAAGATGTAGTCTTAGCTGAGTGACAGTAGAAGAGGTAGTCTTAGCTGAGTGACAGTAGAAGAGGTAGTCTTAGCTGAGTGACAATAGAAGATGTAGTCTTAGCTGAGTGACAGTAGAAGATGTAGTCTTAGCTGAGTGACAGTAGAAGATGTAGTCTTAGCTGAGTGACAGTAGAAGATGTAGTCTTAGCTGAGTGACAGTAGAAGAGGTTATCTTTGCTGAGTGACAGTAGAAGAGGTAGTCTTAGCTGAGTGACAGTAGAAGAGGTAGTCTTAGCTGAGTGACAGTAGAAGAGGTAGTCTTAGCTGAGTGACAGTAGAAGATGTAGTCTTAGCTGAGTGCCAGTAGAAGATGTAGTCTTAGCTGAGTGACAGTAGAAGAGGTTATCTTAGCTGAGTGACAGTAGAAGAGGTAGTCTTAGCTGAGTGGCAGTAGAAGAGGTAGTCTTAGCTGAGTGACAGTAGAAGAGGTAGTCTTAGCTGAGTGCCAGTAGAAGAGGCAGTCTTAGCTGAGTGACAGTAGAAGATGTAGTCGTAGCTGAGTGACAGTAGAAGAGGCAGTCTTAGCTGAGTGACAGTAGAAGATGTAGTCGTAGCTGAGTGACAGTAGAAGATGTAGTCATAGCTGAGTGACAGAAGAGGTAGTCTTAGCTGAGTGAGAGTAGAAGATGTAGTCTTAGCTGAGTGACAGTAGAAGGTGTAGTCTTAGCTGAGTGACAGTACAAGATGTAGTCTTAGCTGAGTGACAGTAGAAGAGGTAGTCTTAGCTGAGTGACAGTAGAAGATGTAGTCTTAGCTGAGTGACAGTAGAAGATGTAGTCTTAGCTGAGTGACAGTAGAAGAGGTAGTCTTAGCTGAGTGACAGTAGAAGATGTAGTCTTAGCTGAGTGACAGTAGAAGATGTAGTCTTAGCTGAGTGACAGTAGAAGAGGTAGTCTTAGCTGAGTGACAGTAGAAGATGTAGTCTTAGCTGAGTGACAGTAGAAGATGTAGTCTTAGCTGAGTGACAGTAGAAGATGTAGTCTTAGCTGAGTGACAGTAGAAGATGTAGTCTTAGCTGAGTGACAGTAGAAGATGTAGTCTTAGCTGAGTGACAGTAGAAGAGGTAGTCTTAGCTGAGTGACAGTAGAAGATGTAGTCTTAGCTGAGTGACAGTAGAAGATGTAGTCTTAGCTGAGTGACAGTAGAAGATGTAGTCTTAGCTGAGTGACAGTAGAAGATGTAGTCTTAGCTGAGTGACAGTAGAAGAGGTGGTCTCAGCTAAGAGTAAATATTAGTTGGCCATTATAGGTAGAATTTATAAAGTAAGAATTATCAATATTATAATAGTAATAATCGGCTGAGAGTCTCACATATGATGAACTGTTTACAATGAATAACAATTATTGTTTATCATAGTGAATTATTCATTTGATTCGTATCGATAAGTTCATGGTCTAGTTTATTTTTAGAACTTTCTTAATGTAAAGAACAGGATGGTGAGTGTCTCAGTGACTGTAACTCTGTGGTGAGAAACAGTATAAAATACCCACACGAAATAGAGAAATAGTATAAAACGCCCACACAGTGGGCGTTTTGCCCCAAAAACGTCATTATAGGATCTTTGTCAATCATAATACCTTGTGGTACAGATGGCAATCGTCTTGTATTCTCAGTTCATATGGGATCGTCACATCAGAAACTTTTTCAACATGAATGTACAAAAGGTGGCAACAATTACTTGACAACATATATGCAATAAATTTAATTAAAATGTTCAATATCCATGTTGATCTACATGTCTTTTAAAATTCATAGATGATCAACGACCGTCTTGATAATCATCTTAAAGTCTCAAGGGTGACAGTAACTCCGGTTGGATTATCAGTCTAGACACGTCAGAGGTTCAGTATCAGCTATAAATAATAATGTCATAAAATTCCAGACTTATAAATCTTTCGAAAAGAATACAAACTTTAGTTAGCTTCTTGCTGAGTATTCATTACATGCAGTTCCTGGTGTCTTTAACAGTAGTTCACAACTCAAAAATTCAAATCAAATCTTAGGATTTTGTCCAGTATGTATTCACTGGATTTTTAATCCTAAATTTCTTTTCATTCCATTAAGTATCATTTTTAACCACATGAAAATAATATTTAGAATATGTTTGTGTTTTGTCTATACCAAATGCATTTATGTTTTATAAAGGATATTTTAGTGTTGGGGGGGGGGCTAAGACGGTCTGGGAGTCAACAATCAGGCTGGAGGAACACTGCAGCAGGCCTACTGGCCCATACTAGGCAGGTCTTTCTCTAAACTAAGTATTCCCACCCACCCACTTATAGGATGGAAGATGATTCTCTGAGATCGTGCAGCGGCCAAAATACATCCAGTTTACCTTTGCTGTTCCTGTTCTCATCTTCAGATACATTATAGATTTAATAAAACTCCACTTAGAGTGAAACATTTTCCCAACAAAAACATGCTCAGTTCCTGTGTTTCTTCATTACTGTCTTCAGCACTTCTTTATTTACACCTAATTATTCCTTCATTCTCCACAGGAACTCCGGTGCTAGCCAGAGACATTCCCGGCAACGCCTCCGTGGTAAGTCATTGTGTGACAGGTGTTCTGTACTCTAGCCCAGACACCTTCCTCCAGGGACTAGATGCCCTCCTATGCCACCAACACTTCAGACACGCCCTCACTGCAGCTGCCAGAGTCCTCGTCACCCACAATCACTGCCCCCAGCACGAGCGAGATGGTATCTTCAAGGTTCTTCTTCGTGTATTAAGACAGTAGAATTCACAAGGTCCTTCCTAAGGTAGTAAGACAGTAGGAACCACAAGGTACTTCCTCAGGTACTAAGTAGGATCCACAAGTTACTCTCCCAGGAACTAAGACAGTAGGGTCAACAAGGTACTTCTACAGATAATAAGACAGTAGGATCCACGAGGTACTATCTCAGGTTCTAAGACAGTAGAATCCACAAGGTACTATCTCAGGCTCTAAAACAGTAGGAGCCACAAGGTACTATCTCACAGCACTATGGCAGTAGAATTCACATGGTACTATCTCAGTTTCTGAGACAGTAGGATCCACTAGGTAATATCTCAGGTTCTAAGACAGGATCCACAAGGTACTATCTCAGGTTCTAAGACAGGATCCACAAGGTACTATCTCACAGCACTAAGACAGTAGGATCCACAAGGTACTATCTCACAGCACTAAGACAGCAGGATCCACAAGGTACTATCTCACAACACTAAGACAGTAGGATCCACAAGGTACTATCTCACAGCACTAAGACAGCAGGATCCACAAGGTACTATCTCACAGCACTAAGACAGTAGGATCCACAAGGTACTATCTCACAGCACTAAGACAGTAGGATCCACAAGGTACTATCTCACAGCACTAAGACAATAGGATCCACAAGGTACTTCCTCAAGTACTCAGGTAGTAGCATCCTCCTCCAACACCTCCATGGAGAAATAAGGAATTAGAAGAGCAGAGTACTTCACCATTTATTTTCTTTTTACTCTTTCCTTTTTCTATTTAATCATGTGGTACAATTGAGGTTTTTTAGATATTTAACTCTACATCTACGACATAAAACATTGTTAATTTTCGCTACAGGTTGTCCTAAATAATTTGAAATGCTTCTCTTTTTATTTTGAGAAAATTAGTTTCCTTCACGTAGAGACATGTTAGCTTCTTGCATAAATTGTGATGACTTTATCGACTTTAGTCTCTTTTGCTCTGAATGCACATATATTTATAATTATTTCATTAATGGTTAGTTATTCAACCTGACAAGGATCATTACCGCAACAGTGACACATGTTTTGTAAGTAACTAAGAGTCCAGAGGTTGGCGAACTTTTGTCGGTATTATCCCTAAACAAATTTGTGTTCAGCGAAATTACCCACTCGAATAAAAATTATTTGCTTGAAAAAATATAACTCATAATTTGCCTCGCTTATTAAATAATATTTTTTTTTTTTTGCAATTTTATTTGTATGTTTGAGCCTTCATTACCACCAAGATTTTAATTTTTACCCCATTTGGGAAAATTTAGCCCAGTTCTCCGACCTCTGACTAGACTGTTACCTTCACTAAGTGCCAGATCATCATGTTGTTATGCCTATGAAGGCCTCTAGTCCACTTGCAGCAACAGCCTGGCTATCCAGGTGTTATGGGCAGGAGTTAGGGTATGGATATGGGTATGGTATGGGTGTATGCTTAGGGGTATGAATGGGAATGGGGCATATGAAATGGAGATTGAGAATGTTAGTTGCATAAATAATTATAACTATTATAAATAAAAAAACGAAGTTATCAACCTTTATTTATAATCCAGACATCAATATGCTGAATTCCTGACCTGGTGTGGTCGTGTTAGAAAATAAAATCTAGAAAAAGTTCAGTACAGTGCCTCACGAAATCGTAATGACACGATTGCAAACAAACCATACCACGGGTGAGGTTAGAACCCGCGGTCAGAGAGTCTGAAGTTTTGTGACTCTCTGATCGCGGGTTCTAACCCCACCCGTGGTATGGTTTTTTTTAGTACAGTGATATATAACAGCCCAAAATCTCAAACTTAAAAATCTAAAGGCTCCAGGTGGCACCAGTTCACCCATCACCTGGAAGCTACCAGAGGTCACCAGTTCACCCAACACGCAAGTCAAACATTTTACCAGTACACGTTTTAAAGCCAAGTACTTTTACAGTAGACTTTTACACCAGCTAGCTTCTAGGAGATATGTAAGTGTACCAAGGGGAAAAAATTGATGTGCGGGACAGTGAAACTATAAAAAAATACATAAAAGTATATCAAACACTGAAGACCACACAGGATGGGTATGGAGTGCATAATAAACATATTAAACTAACTAAACTAAGACTGAAAACTAAATACTTTTATAGTGGTGGTTTACACTAGCTAGCTAGGAGAGTTGTCAAGTGTGCCAGAAGTTCAGTGTGGTTTACACTAGCTAGCTAGGAGAGCTGTCAAGTGTGCCAAGAGTTCAGTGTGGTTTACACTAGCTAGCTAGGAGAGCTGTCAAGTGTGCCAAGAGTTCAGTGTGGTTTACACTAGCTAGCTAGGAGAGCTGTCAAGTGTGCCAGAAGTTCAGTGTGGTTTACACTAGCTAGCTAGGAGAGCTGTCAAGTGTGCCAAGAGTTCAGTGTGGTTTACACTAGCTAGCTAGGAGAGCTGTCAAGTGTGCCAGAAGTTCAGTGTGGTTTACACTAGCTAGCTAGGAGAGCTGTCAAGTGTGCCAAGAGTTCAGTGGGACACTGAAACTTATATATAATCTATAAAAATATATATTTCTTTCTTTTTTATGGAAATACAAGAAGTATACAGTAACTTGTGGAAATACATAAAAAATGTAGAGGTAACAGTGGTCGCAGTACACACAACAGAAAACCAAATATTTTTTCCAGTAAACTTTCTGTAAACTACTGGAGAGTTTACCTGGAGAGAGTTCCGGGGGTCAACGCCCCCGCGGCCCGGTCTGTGACCAGGCCTCCTACCAACAGAAAATCTGTGCAATCTGCATCGAGTGACAGACGTAGTCACACTTTGATTGCATGCAATCTCTGTGGTAAATGGTCCCATGGGTCATGTATGGACTTTAAGCAATCAGCCACTATTGATTTGAAATCAGGATAATGTTTTTGGGTCTTCCCAAGCGAGAAAGACCTGTGGAAGAAAATTACATCTGTACTAAAAGACAGGAACACCAACATAAAATATCTCTAGAAAACATGACAGTCTTGTATAACAGCAGGGAAAATAAAAGGAGTGGGTCAGATGGGGCTGTCACCCTTGGTACTGGTGCTGTCTTGGAGGACAGTTCACCAGAGGGTGCTGGTGTTCTCCTGGAGGAAAGTGCACCAGATGGAGATAGTGGCTCTGGTGATGAAATAGGTAAAGACACCATTATACAATTTCCAGAGGAACAAAATAGCAATACTGCTGGAAATTGAATAAAAGAGGATGACGCTTTGGGAAGTAGTGTTGACACATTGCCAGTAAAAACTGGTGGAAGCGCTGATGTTGGTACAGGGGCTGTAGGCAGTGGTAAGACAGGAAAACAGGTGCGACGTGCACTTTTAACCATCCCAAAAAATGCCTCACCCACATGACAACAGGAGAATGCAACTCTTCTAGTAACTTATTTTACTCGGGATTGTGTCACTCCTCAGTCCATGAAAGACAATGCTACAACATATATTGTCAGGCACACACCGTCTGAAGGGGACAAGAAAATACAGATGACCTAGACCATGGGAAACAAAAGAGGGGAGTCAAAACCACTCCAGCGATGGAGTTTTTTTTTTTTAGTGCCAGGAAGAAAAAAAGAATGGTAAGAAATAACAGAAATCTTACACCAACTGAAAACACTTCTAGAGTGGATGGGCAGTCATTGGCCTCCACTTCAGAATAACAGATATTATTGCCAGCAAACAAAGCCTCCCTACATTCCATCAATTTGACATTTATCTTTGCAAACATACGGGGTCTAAAGCCATCAACAAGCAACAAAATTCCTTTCATCAAGGTACTGCCCACAGAGTCAAATGCAATGTATGCAGCTTTCACAGAGACCCACATAAAGGATCGTTTTGACAACTAAATATGAATCCCAGTTTATAACCTATTCAGATGCGGCAGATCCAACAGCTCATTCGCTCAGAACTCTTAAGCACTTCAAATAGTGTAGTTGAAGTTTTGGCAGTAAAGATTGAAAATCTTCCCAGCAATTCCAGGAAAAGCTTTTGAAAACTGACCACTGTTTGGGAAATCTCCCAACTCCTGCCCACCAACATCCTGCTGCTGGGGGATTTCAACTTGAGAAACCTATAATGGAGGAATGTAACTAAAAAAAAGAGCTGGGAAGATTTCCTAATCATCATGGATCCGAACCTTTGCACAGAAAGAATTAATTCTGTGGCACTTGAGGTATGCTCAAGGCACATTCCTTTGAGGAAAAGAAAGAGAATATCTAAACGAGAAAGAGAGAGATGCTCCCAATACAGGCAAAGGCAAAGAATCACAGAGCTGTTGAGAGGGTCCAGTATATCCAAAATACGAAAAGAGGCACTGTTCAAAGAAATAGCAAATATCAAACTTAAGCTTAAGGAATCTTACAGGAGACAAGAATCTCAGGAAGAACTTAAAGCCATAAATGAAACCGAAAGAAACCCAATATACTTCCTTTCTTATGCCGGTACACAAATCTATGGAGAAAACAACATCCCTGCTTAAACGAGATGGGACTTACACAGGTGACAACAAAGAAATGAGTAAGATATGTGTGGAATTAAGGCAGTGTAAGTGTGGGCACGACTGTATAAGGTTATTGGTCCCTGGCTCAGTCGTAAATTGAGCCTGAAGCCTACCACTCCACTCCGGGGGTAACTTCATAGCAGGCAGTGTGTTGTGACAGGCAGCTGCTATGGCAATCTCTGGTCGTGGAGGTGCCACCTCTATAGACGTGTATACACCTGAATGAATTCACAAATACACTCATGTGGTAGTGCTGGGACGAGGGATACCTGAGAATACCTGTTGAGTCACGCAACTGCCTAGTCCAGCTAGTAAGTCCCTTGCCTGGGGTGATCATATGGTGTATGAATGTGAAAGTTAAGACACATGTGCAACATCTGGTTATCTTTATTGTAGACGTTTCGCCATCCAGTGGCTTTATCAATTCAAATTCTTGGACATAATTAGAAAACTGCAACATCATGGTATCTTGATTCAGAGGACATCTACATGACCTTCTTCACGACTACTACAACTAGCCCATCAATTTGGGAAGGACCTACTTCCACTGAGGAATCCCGCCTACCAGTGACTATGCCCTCGTCTGCTACACGTCTCTCTTCACTGACGCCTATATAAGCGCCAGCCTCCTTACCTGTGCTTCAGAATCTCTACAACCACAGTGTTGTAAACACCACCTCCAAGGCTGAGGGACTGATTACCTCATCTTTTGTATATAGTTCTCCAGTTCTCCTGTTTTCTAATTATGTCCAAGAATTTGTATTGATAAAGCCACTGGATGGCGAAACGTTTACAATAAAGATAACCAGATGTTGCACAAGTGTCTTAACTTTCATCTTGTCGGTATTGTATACCTGTCTTGCACAACGTGTATGAATGTATTTACCGTGCAAGGACGTGGAGGAGAGGGCGCCCTTCTCACAGCCGAAATGGGACTGCGGTTCCCATCCGCGGCTCGGCCTTCCTCAAGGTGCCTTTGGCGAGAAAGGAGGGGCCTAAGACCCCTCCTTTCCCGCCAAATGTAGAATTAAGTAGTAATTGGGCGTGTAAGTAGTCTAAAGAGTTACTAGTAAGTAAAAACTTGCATTTGTGGTCACAGTGGTGCCTATGCTAACTTTCCTATGATGCAGAAATATACCTAGTTGGATGAATCTTATTGAAGCTAGCTGGCCCAGTGGCTAACGCGACGGTCTGGAGTTTTGAGACTCTGTGATCGCGGGTTCTAACCCCACCCGTGGTATGGCTTGGTTGCTATCGTGTCATTACGTGAGTCGAGTTAAGAGCTGGAACCTTCAGGAGCCTGAATTCCTTCCATCCCCCCCCCACATGTGCTGTATTATCCTACGGGTTTAGCACTCCCCCATTATTATAATAATTGCGGCACTGGAAAGGCAGAAATGGCACAAACCTTAGCATCATTGGGAGCAACCTCATTTTGACCTATGCAAAAACCGAAATAGATACCCTTGGCTTGCCAAAAACTACACTTTGCAAAGTTCACAGTGAAGATGTAGTGTGCCAGCCTCTCAAACAATGTTTTGAGGCGTATTAAGTATTGTCCTCAGTCGTCACTATAAACAATGCTTTGAGGCGTGTTAAGTGTTGTCCTCGGTCGTCACTAAACTCCAGGAATGCTTCAACTCCAAGTTGTAGGTCACTTTGTGCATCAGGTGTTGGAACTTCGAGGCTGTGTTGCAAAATCAAATGGTGGGACTAGACAGTTCAACAGTTAATCTTTTACAGTGAATGCAGAGATGTCTTGAGCATGCTCAGTAAGTGCGATTTGATAGTATTCACGTAGATCTCAACGGCAACCATACAAAACTCCTGATACACGATTAATGAGGTAATCAGTGCATGGGAGGGTGTATCCATTAGGTATGGAAACTGCATTCCTCCTCTGATAATCAGTACACATCCTAAAACTGCCGTCAAGTACAAATATGCAAGGTGAAACCCAAGGACTTTTATTGTATTCTATCGACCCATGTGATAGCCGAAAGTCAGCTTTTTTCCTCGTTGCTTTGTGCTTCGTAGGACTCATCCTGTGATGAGGCTGCTGAATAGGGAATGCACCCTGTACATCCATGTCATGTACACTGTGAAAAATTATTATTATTATTATTATGATGATGATGATGATGATGATTATAGAATCACCTACAGGAGGTTTACAGGACATTACCTGAATTGTTACCTGTAAGTAATTTGGGTGAGGTAAGTGGGACTTAGTCACAGTAGGTCACTAAACTGTGACTCCTGTGAATGCCCACTTCTTCACCACTTTCACGTTAAATTAATGATATAAAATTAAAACCAGCCACTCTGGTACACTATGTTTAGTAGACTGTATGAGATTAGGCTTACTGGAGAGAGTTTATCTGGAGATAAACTCTCTCCAGTAAGCCTAATCTCACAGATACATAAAAAATATAACTATTAGAATAAAGAACTCTGTATTACCATTTACTGTTTAATAACTAGAAGATACTTAATGCTGATGGAACACACCCTAACCTAACCTCTGGCAGCTAGAATTTATGGTGGCCAATGCAAAAACTACTGTACACTATGGGTAGGCACTTGGCTAAGATGTGTTGTTGGGAACGATTCGTTGAAGTCCTCTATTTTTCTATCCTCCACACATAATTCTTGAGGTCCCGCAGATTTCTTGTCCCAATTCTTCAGCAGGGAACATTAATACGGGTTACCATTGCAAATTAAGGTCGAAATACCTCACTTAGGCCTCGGAAAACGCCGAATTACATTGCACCACCAAAGAACCAGCGTTCACAATAAATTCAACATGGTGTCTCCTCCGGCATCAGTCTCCGGCTCTTCCATGCCCCCTTCACTTCAGTTTCTACAAGGGCCCAAATAGCATCACATTTTAATACAATTATTATATTATTTATTTATATGTTGTACATTTAGGAAATTATGTAAAAATAATCACACTGCAGCCGGGGGAGGATCGTTAATAAACGACTTAATTAAAATTGTTATTGTATTCCTCTTTGCTTTACAATTTTTCAACACATTCGTAATTAAAATGATCAGGGCTTTGGTATAAAGATAGGATACATCACATATTCACACAATTCATTTGTAACCTATCTCTACACCTAATTACATCATCATCATTTAAATATAGCCCTAATTTATCTATTATTGAACCTTTTACATATTTCCCTTTTATCAACAATTTAGTTTCATCTCTCTATCCATTTATTAACACAATTATTAGATTATAAGAATAACAAATATTTACTGTTCCATTTATTTATTAATTATTAGAGCAAGGAAGCTTACCACATATTACATGGCCTCCTGCTGTTTTTGGAAGAGTGACACCACATTTCCTTACCATACAAGACGGGAAAATGATTTGTGAAGAGTGGAAATTTCAAATTAAAAAACTGAGGATCACAAATGCGGAGAGCACGGAGAAAGGGGGATAATTCATTTTCCCGTCTTGGCTACACTTCCCATTTCATAAACTCTGCCTTCTCACGTGCTAAACGTAATTTCTTCTCTCCCAAACTCTTTACTCCTGGGAACTCTTCTGTCCTCTGCCTTCCCTACATTTCCGGTGTTTCTAATCTCAACAACTTTCTCCGTTCCTCAGACATCAAACTTACTTTCCGCCAGACTAACACTCTTCGCACTAATCTTGTTCATACCTCTCCTCCCTCTACAGATGGTCCTGGTGTCTACTCTATTTCTTGTTCCTCCTGTCCCCTTCAATACTTTGGAGAAACTGGTCGATCTCTTTCTGACAGACTTAGGGAGCACAAAAATAGTGTTACGCTTGCCGACACTAACAATGCTTTTTTTCTGTCACGTCAGAAATCACAGCCATTCTATTGACTGGTCTTCTGCTAAAACTATCTTCCCTACTTCCAACTTTAACAGTCGCCATCTGGTTGAGTCCTCCCTTAGTTTTGGCTTCGTCTCTGTAGATGCCTTCCTCTCCCACTACATTGTAAAATGCTTCAAACTTCAGAACACTCGTGACTTAACCTGATTCCTCCTTTTTCTTCTTCTCCCTCTTCCCCTTTCCTCTTTCCTTTTTCTTCTTTGAGTTGTCTTTCTTCTGCCTTGTATATTTGTTCCTCTTTATTTATTTATTTATTTTCTCCCCTCTGTATTCTTGCTCTTACCCTCTGTGGGCACCTAGCTCCCTCGCAGTGCACCTCTTTCTTAGTATTTGACTGGCTCCTCCTCCTTCTTACTACCTACCCACTACTACTACTTTCTACCTCCACTACTACTACTACTACTACTACTACTACTACTACTAATAATAATAATAATAATAATAATAATAATAATAATAATAATAATAATAATAATAATACCACCGCCTGCCTATATGTGCCATTCCTTCTTTCGTTAGTGTGACTTTGTAAATGGCCCAAGTCGGATCGAAACGTTGTCGTAAGTTCCTCTCTTCTATGTGCGGGTTATTTGTGTGCATTATTATCGTGATTATCATTATCATCATAATTATTATCATTATACAAACCCTTACACATTATTACATGCTGCCTTCCTTTGTGGCATTGATAACAGTTATTCAGTTTGGCATAACAATCCTTTACATTATTATTAAGTAAACATCTGATACATCTGTTAAGTTCTTCTAATCTTTCCACCTTAACATCCCATTACAATTCTTGGACAATTACAAAAGGGACAATCCTTCTTTTGTTTGACTTGCCCATTATTAACTAGGCCACTCTTGTTAAGGTACTTATTCCTCTTAATTTGATGTGGAGAACCATTATTTTTGGTTCCAGCCATTTGATATGTGCCTATGTAACCCTTTTTATGGGATAAATTATGATGATTATTAATATTAGGATATTTTTTTCCATTTGTGAGACCTGACAGAAACATCATAGTCATCATGTGTTACATTCTTAGAATTATTTGGTTGGCTGGTCTGTAACTGAAGAATTAATTCTTATAGACCTAATCTTATTTCCTCCAATGCAAAATAACCTTTGTGGTATTTATTAGACAATCACTCTATAGTTTTGCTGACCAATTTATGTTGTAAGACAGCACTTAATATTCAGTCTGATTCCCCCAAATCAAACCTATTACTCAAGAACTTGAGTGCTTTCTAATTTGACCCTAAATTGTTACAAATTATGGTAATTGTGTTCTGGAGTTCTTAAATTTATCACAATATTTACTAGGTCTAACCTACTGTGCTCCCTATTACCATAGGTCACAAGTCAGCTGCCTGCAGGTAACTGCAGTCTGTATTTTGGAATCCTTGATTTAAGGCATGAGCATTGCCTTTAACCTTTCCTTTGAGATAAAATAATTTTGTAACATCTGCTAGGTCATTCCTCACATGTACAGCAGCCTTAAATACTGACTAGAATTCCTCCCAATTGTCTCCTGGATTAAATGTTGGTAGACATAATTCTGGGAATTTGGGCAAAGACCTGGCATTTACATTTCTAGATTGATCAACTGCAGTATTGACTCATTTTAATTTATTTAATAACTCACTTTTACATGACGGTATTTTCTCTTCCAGTTCATAATATTGATTAATTAATAATTCCCTTTCATTATCACCCGGACAATTCACCAGCAGATCACCTACATATTCTGTGTAATACAATTTATATGACATACCTATTCTCTAATGATTCCAAATATAATTCTAAATTAACCTTATTCACAGTCGTCTGCCACTAATTTCTTTTTTTTTTTTGCATTTAATGAGACCTTTATAGCTTTAATTCCCATGGACCTTCCATTCACGTTAAATACATTACCTTCATCCATGGCTCCTTTATGTATTAGACTCAGTTAATTAACACTGCTGATTGTACAAATACAATGAGACACTGGTATAATTATTACAATATGCACAAAATATCCTAGCTAAATATTTCCTGGCTTGGCAAATTAATTATAATTTTTGTAATATGAACCAAATATCCTAGCCAAATATTTCCTGGCTTAGCAAAATAAAATATCCTAGCCAAATATTTCCTGGCTTCGCAAAATAATTATACTTAGTATTATCATAATAAAAAAAGAAGACAATTATCATTCCTAGCCCAAACTGGGCTAGGCAAATTAACAATTATAGTAATTACAATCCTAGCTTCAGTGGGTGTAGCAATTAATTTATATAATAATTACACAAATCCATTAATATTGTAAGAAATAAATATCCCTGCTTGAACCTCATCATTACATTCACGTAAGTAATTTGATCAGAAGTCAACAATAATATATTTCTTACATTTGTTGCACCTCTGAGGTATGTGGGGAAACTTTTGATACTCTCCGGGTCACAAGGAGAGTGTCTCCTTTCGACACCCACTACTCTCTATACACATCCAACCTGGACCAAAATATTTATATTTAAACAACACCAATAATTATGATATTAATATTTATATAGAAATTGTGGATTGTGTGATTAGATTAGTCTGATAGAAGGACGGGGGGTGGGTACACATATTATATTTTCATTACATAACGGCTGTTTCCCACCAAGGGAGGGTGGCTTGAAAAAGAAAAGCTTTCAACATTATTCACTCCATCACTGTCTTGCTGGAGGCATGCCTACACTACAGCTATAAAACTGCAACATTAACACTCATCCTTCAGGTTGCAGACACAGTACTTCCCTTCCAGGACTCATGTCCGGCCTGCCGGTTTCCCTGAATCCCTTCATAAATATTACCTTGCTTACACTCCAACAGTACGTCAAGTCCTAAAAACCATTTGTCTCCATTCGCTCCTGTCTAACACACTCACGCCCGCTGCTGGAAGTCAAAGCCCCTCGCACTCAAAACCTCCTTTACCCCCTCCCTCCAACCTTTTCTAGGCCATCCCCTACCCTGCCTTTCCTCCACTACAGACTTGTATACTCTCAAAGTCATTCTATTTTGTTCCATCCTCTCTACATGTAGAAACCATCTCAATAACCCCTCCTCAGCATTCTGGATAATAGTTTTGGTAATCCCACACCTCCTCCTAATCTCTAAACTACGGATCTCTGCATTATATTCACACCACACATTGCCCTCAGACATGACATCTCCACTGCCTCCAGCCATCTCCTTGTTGCAACATTCACAACCCATGCCTCACACCCATACAAGAGCATTAATATAACTATACTCTCATAGATTCCCCTCTTTGCTTTCATGGATAAAGTTCTTTGTTTCCACAGACTTCTCGGTGCACCTCTCACCTTTTTCCCCTCGTCAATTCTATGATTCACCTCATCTTTCATAGACCCATCTGCTGACACGTCCACTCCCAAATATCTGAACACATTCACCTCCTCCATACTCTCTCCCTCCAATCTGATATCCAATTTTCCATTACCTATTTTTTTTATCCTCATCACCTTACTCTTTCCTATATTCACTTTTAATTTCCTTCTTTTACATACCCTACCATACCTCCTCCACCAACCTCTGCATCGTCTCTTCAAAATCTCCCAAAAACACAGTGTCATCAGCAACTGTGCAACTGTGACAACTTCCACTTTGTGTTAGATTCTTTATCTTTTAACCCCACACCTCTTGCCAGCACCCGAGCATTCACTTCTCTTACAACTCCATCTACAAATACATTGAACAGCCATGGAGGCATCACACATCCTTGTCTAAGGCCGACTTTTACTGGGAAATAATCCCCCTCTCACCTACATACTCTAACCTAAGCCTCACTATCCTCGTAAAACTCTTCACTGCTTTCAATAACCTACCTCCTATTCCATACATTTTCAACATCTGTCACATTACCCCCCTATCCACCCTATCATATGCCTTTTCCAAATCCTCTTTACCCTTATCTAAATACTGTTCACCTATGTATTTCACTGCAAACATTTGGTCTACACACCCCCTGCCTTTCCTAAAGCCTCCTTGTTCATCTGCTCTCCGTCTCACTCTTAATTCATTCAATAATAACTTTACCATACACTTTACCTGGTATACTCGACAGACTTATTCTCCTATAATTTTTACACTCTCTTTTGCCTTTATACAAAGGAACTATGCATGCTCTCTGCCAATCCCTAGGTACCTTACCCTCTAGCTCCCGTAGCTCGATAGCTAGTGCACTCAGCTCATACTCTGAGGTCCGAAGATCGAATCTCCTCCGGTACGGCTGGATAACATTAGAGACGTGTTTTCATAAGACACCTGCTGTCCCTGTCCCTGTTCACCCATCATTTTAAAATGGGTAACTAGGTGTTAGTCGACTAGTGTGAGTCGAATCCTGGGACAAAAACCGACCTAACTTGCCCTAAATGCTCAGCATAACAAGGGGGCTTTCTATGTAGTAGTATGTCATTGATGTCAGCTAGGCCTGTTTACCATGTGCATGTACTTGTAGTAATTAAAGATATTATTATATCATTATTATTATTATTATTAAATAAAAACACTAACCACTCCAAAACTATATCCCCACCTGCTTTTAACATTTCCGTCTTTATCCCATCAATCCCAGCTGCCTTACCCCCTTTCATTCTGCCCACTGCCTCATGCACTTCCCCACACTCACATGGTTCTTCCTCACTCCTACAAGATGT
Source organism: Cherax quadricarinatus (assembly GCF_038502225.1). NCBI lineage: Eukaryota > Metazoa > Arthropoda > Malacostraca > Decapoda > Parastacidae > Cherax > Cherax quadricarinatus. Next base: position 44,126,874 of record NC_091296.1, read on the forward strand.
TATTCCTCCTTGCCCTATACATGAAATCACAGCTTCCCTATCTTCATCAGCATTTAACAGTTCCTCAAAATATTCCCTCCATCTTCCCGATACCTCTAACTCTCCATTTAAATAAGTGTTTACAGTAGAGACAGGAAGGGTTGTGGGAAGACAGCACAGAAGGGAACATCAAGAGGGAATATACCAACAAGTGTTGGATGACATACGAACAACTGAGGAGGAGGTGAAGAAGCTCCTAAGTGACCTTGACACCTCAAAGGCGATGGGACCGGACAACATCTCCCCATGGGTCCTTAGAGAAGGAGCAGAGATGCTGTGCGTGCCTCTAACCACAATCTTCAACACGTCCCTTGAAACTGGACAACTACCTGAGAAATGGAAGACAGCTAATGTAGTCCCCATATTTAAGAAAGGAAACAGAAACGAGGCGCTAAACTACAGACCTGTGTCTCTGACATGTATTGTGTGCAAAGTCATGGAGAAGATTATCAGGAGGAGAGTGGTCGAACACCTGGAAGGAACAAGATTATAAATGAAAACCAGCATGGGTTCATGGAAGGCAAATCTTGTATCACAAACCTCCTGGAGTTTTATGACAAGGTAACAGAAGTAAGACACGAGAGAGAGGGGTGTTTAGATTGCGTTTTCCTAGACTGCAGGAAGGCCTTTGACACAGTTCCCAACAAGAGATTAGTGCAGAAGCTGGAGGATCAGGCGCATGTAAAAGGGAGGGCACTGCAATGGATCAGGGAATACCTGACAGGGAGGCAGCAACGAGTCATGGTACGTGAAGAGGTATCAGAGTGGGCGCCTGTTACGAGCGGGGTCCCACAGGGGTCAGTTCTAGGACCAGTGCTATTTTTGATATATGTGAACGACATGATGGAAGTGTCCCTGTTCGCAGATGATGTGAATTTGATGAGAAGAATTAAATCGGACGAGGATGAGGCAGGACTGCAAAGAGACCTGGACAGGCTGGACATGTGGTCCAGTAACTGGCTTCTCGAATTCAATCCAGCCAAATG
>NC_091296.1:44132898-44187898 GCF_038502225.1 Cherax quadricarinatus
GGCAGAAACTGAGAGAGATGGTACAAAGGCGAAAGGAGGAAAGAGAGGGGATGGAGAAGACAGACAGGAGATCCCAGACACAGGAAGATCAAATACAGCCTCCCCCACAACTTCCTATAGAATCCTCCCAACCATGTCAACCCCAGTGCAACCAAACACTCTAAACCAAAACACCCATGCCACATCCAATACCCCCACCCACTGCATTACAAACTCCACCCCCACAGCAACCAACCATAGTTCCTTATCAGGTCTCCCACTTCCCCAACCCCAATACACGTCCCAGACCAAAATCTTAGAAAAGAAGTTGAAGGTGTGGTATACAAATGCAGATGGAATAACAAATAAGTATGAGGAGTGGCACGAAAGAATCAAGGAGACATCCCCAGACATAATAGCACTCACAGAAACAAAACTCACCAGAATAATAACAGATTCAATCTTTCCATCCGGATATCAAATCCTCAGGAAAGACAGAGGGAGGAGAGGGGGAGGAGGAGTTGCACTGCTCATTAAAAACCAGTGGGGGTTTGAGAAAATGGAAGGAATGGATGGCATGGGCGAAAGGGACTACTTAGTAGGAACAATCCAGTCTGAGGGACATAAGGTGATAATTGCAGTAATGTACAACCCACCACAGAACTGCAGGGGGCCAAGAGAAGAATACGATGAGAGCAACAGAGCAATGGTCGACACACTAGCCGAGGTGGCCAGGAGAGCACACATGGGGGAGCAAAGTTACTAGTTATGGGTGATTTCAATCACAAGGAGATTGCCTGGGAAAACCTGGAGCCCCATTGGGGTCCCGAAACATGGAGAGCCAAGATGATGGATGTGGTACTGGAAAACCTCATACATCAACATGTTAGAGACACTACCAGAGAGAGAGGAGAGGATGAACCAGCAAGACTGGACCTTGTATTCACCTTGAGTAGTTCTGACATCGAGGATATCATGTATGAAAGGCCCCCTGGGAGCTAGTGATCATGTGGTTCTGTGCTTCGACTACATAGTTGAGCTCCAAGTGGAGAGAGCAGCAGGAATAGGGTGGAAAAAACCAAACTACAAAAGGGGAAACTACTCAGGCTTGAGGAACTTCTTTCAAAACATTCAGTGGGAGAGGGAACTGACAGGAAAACCAGTACAAGAAATGATGGACTATGTGGCAACAAAATGCAAGGAGGCAGAGGAGAGGTTTGTTCCCAAGGGAAACAGAAATAATGGGAAGAACAGAACGAGTCCTTGGTTCACCCAAAGGTGTAGGGAGGCAAAAACTAGGTGTACTAGAGAATGGAAAAGGTACAGAAGACAGAGAACTCAGGAAAATAAAGAGATTAGCCGAAGAGCCAGAAACGAATATGCACAGATAAGAAGGGAGGCTCAGCGGCAATACGAAAATGACATAGCATCGAAAGTCAAGACTGACCCGAAGCTGTTGTACAGCCACATCAGGAGGAAAACAACAGTCAAGGACCAGGTAATCAGACTGAGGAAGGGTGATGAGGAATTCACAAGAAACGACCGGGAGGTATGTCAGGAGCTCAACACAAGATTTAAAGAAGTATTTACAGTGGAAACCAGTAGGACTCCAGGAAATCAGAGCAGGGGGGTGCACCAGCAAGTGCTGGATGAGGTACATATAACCAAGGAGGAGGTGAAGAAGCTGCTATGCGAACTTGACACCTCAAAGGCGGTGGGACCAGACAACATCTCTCCGTGGGTCCTTAAAGAGGGAGCAGAGATATTGTGTGTACCGTTAACAAAGATCTTCAACACATCATTTGAAACTGGGCAACTCCCTGAGGTATGGAAGATGGCAAATGTAGTCCCAATTTTTAAAAAGGGAGACAGACATGAGGCACTAAACTACAGACCTGTATCACTAACGTGTATAGTATGCAAGGTCATGGAGAAGATCATCAGGAGGAGAGTGGTGCAGCACCTGGAAAGAAACAAGTGTATAATTGACAACCAGCATGGTTTCAGGGAGGGAAAATTCTGTGTCACAAACCTACTAGAATTTTATGACAAGGTGACAGAAGTAAGACAAGAGAGAGAGGGGTGGATTGACTGCATTTTTTTGGACTGCAAGAAGGCTTTCGACACAGTTCCTCACAAGAGGTTACTGCAAAAGCTAGAGGATCAGGCACACATAACAGGAAAGGCACTGCAATGGATCAGAGAATACCTGACAGGGAGGCAACAACGAGTCATGGTACGTGACGAGGTGTCAGAGTGGGCGCCTGTGACAAGCGGGGTTCCACAGGGGTCAGTCCTAGGACCTGTGCTGTTCTTGGTATATGTGAATGACATAACGGAAGGGATAGACTCAGAAGTGTCCTTGTTTGCGGACGATGTGAAGTTAATGAGAAGAATCAAATCGGATGAGGATCAGGCAGGACTACAAAGAGACCTGGACAGGCTACAAGCCTGGTCCAACAACTGGCTCCTTGAGTTTAACCCTGCCAAATGCAAAGTCATGAAGATTGGGGAAGGGCAAAGAAGACCGCAGACACAATATAGTTTAGACGGCCAAAGTCTGCAAACCTCACTCAAGGAAAAAGATCTGGGGGTGAGTATAACACCGAGTATATCTCCCGAGGCGCACATCAATCAGATAACTGCTGCAGCATATGGGCGCCTGGCAAACCTTCGGATAGCGTTCCGATACCTCAGTAAGGATTCGTTCAAGACTCTGTATATCATTTACGTCAAGCCCATACTGGAGTATGCAGCACCAGTTTGGAATCCACACCTAGTCAAGCACGTCAAGAAATTAGAGAAAGTGCAAAGGTTTGCAACAAGACTAGTCCCAGAGCTACGGGGATTGTCCTACGAAGAAAGGTTGAGGGAAATCGGCCTGACGACACTGGAGGAAAGGAGGGTCAGGGAAGACATGATAACGACATATAAAATACTGCGCGGAATGGACGAGGTGGACAAAGACGGGATGTTCCAGAGATGGGACACAGACACAAGAGGTCACAATTGGAAGTTGAAGACTCAGATGAATCAAAGAGATGTTAGGAAGTATTTCTTCAGTCATAGAGTAGTCAAGCCGTGGAATAGCCTAGAAAGTGAAGTAGTGGAGGCGGGAACCATACATAGTTTTAAGGCGAGGTATGATAAAGCTCATGGAGCAGGGAGAGAGAGGACCTAGTAGCAATCAGTGAAGAGGCGGTGCCAGGAGCTATGAATCGACCCCTGCAACCACAAATAGGTGAGTACAAATAGGTGAGTACACACACACACACACACATACACACACACACACACACACACACACACACACACACACACAAACATACACACACACACACACACACACTCACATACACACACACACACACACACACACACACACACACACACACACACACACACACACGCGCGCGCGCGCGCGCGCGCACACGTTGATTGCATTTTCCTAGACTGCAGGAAGGCCTTTGACACAGTTCCCCACAAGAGATTAGTGCAGAAGCTGGAGGATCAGGTGCATATAACAGGGAGGGCACTGCAATGGATCAGGGAATACCTGACAGGGAGGCAACAACGAGTCATGGTACGTGAAGAGGTATCACAGTGGGCGCCTGTGACGAGCGGGGTCCCACAGGAGTCAGTTCTAGGACCAGTGCTATTTTTGATATATGCGAACGACATGATGGAAGGAATAGACTCTGAAGTGTCCCTATTCGCAGATGATGTGAAGCTGATGAGAAGAATTAAATCTTATGAGGATGAGGCAGGACTGCAAAGAGACTTGGACAGGCTGGACATGTGGACCAGAAACTGGCTTCTCAAATTCAACCCTGCCAAATGCAAAGTCATGAAGATTGGGATGGGCAAAGAAGACTGCAGACAGAGTATAGGCTAGGTGGACAAAGACTACAGACCTCACTCAGGGAGAAAGATCTTGGGGTGACCATAACACCAAGCACGTCACCGGAGGCACACATCAACCAAATAACTGCTGCAGCAGTTATTTGTTGAGTACACACATACACACACACACACACACACACACACACACACACACACACACACACACACACACACACACACACACACACACACACACACACACACACACACACAACCCACACACACACAACCCACACACACACACACACACACACACCCCACCTAAACCAAGAAAGGATAGTGAAAACGAGGATGATGATGAAGAGCAAGTTATTGCAAAAAGTCCTCCAAGAGCTCCAGTAGTGGTGTCTGGTGTAGTTGGGAAAGTAGAGAGAGACTTCCCAACAGCAGCAGTCAAGCACACTCATGAGAAACCAGTACCCACTCATGAAGTACGTTCTTCCCATAACAGCAAACCTCCCATCATCCAGCAGCCCAGGAAGTAGATGAGATAGTGTTCATACACATCCATGTCATTCAGGATGTCAGCCTGTTTCTAGCTGCATATGACAATGAAACTACAAGAGCCATTACCATTGGGGAATAGTCTAGTAGTTGGTGAAGACTGAAATATTTGAGTGATGTTAGAAAAATAGGCTGACACTGTATTGATGAAATTGTTTGGCAAAAAAGAATATAAAATTCTTGAATGATTTAGGTACTGGCAGTCGTTTTCTATGATAAATATTTTTTTGAAACAATAGTTTAACTGTTATAACACACTTAGATTCGCTCAAATATTCAGGGTATGATTGCCAGGTTGTTGTTGTTAGGAATGGTGATATAAAAATAGGTACTTTTTTCTTATTTAATAGATGTATTATTCTCAGTGAGGAGGATTGATCATGCCAAGATGTTCTGAAGTGTTCACTGCCTAAGTACATTTGGTGTGGGAGTGGGCACATTTATACTTGGTTAGGTTATTGTACTTAATAGTACAGTAAATGATGTGACTTTCAAGAAGTACAAATACACTGGGTGCATCATAACTAAAAGGATCAACAAAGCAGTTGTTCACCTATCGCTAATAATTTAAGATTTTATTAGTTTTAAAGGAAATTTTGGACTTATTGGTGCACACTCAAGTATGGTGCAAAAATGTTAGCAATAATGAATTCAAACTCTATCCTCAGTGGAATATTATGGATAAATTTATTATGTTTGGATGACAAAGTATTGTTTATTGCAGTACAGTATATAGTAATTTGATTAGATACCTGTATATACAAATGTATTTGTTAAAATGAGGTCAGCATTATCATCTGTTAATGACACTTATAAATAACATACAGTATTAAAGTGGCTGAGACATTTTTCATTTGCATTACATTTGAAGTATGATTCACTTTATTATATGAAAGTCAAAATGGAAATAGCTTAAAATTACTTATTTTGTGTTACTTGAGTAGCAAGGCCAAAATTAGTTATTAATTTGGGCTGTGAAAAAAATTAATGAACAGTTCTTGTTTGGAAAGCTGTGATAATGTTATCAGGTATTATATTGTACCCTTACAGCTGGTTATTTATTATCAATCTTTGGCATATACTTGCCAGTCTACTACTGCTTGGGATTGTTACCGGGAAACCTTCTGGTACATACTCGCCAGTCTACTGGTTCTTGGGATTAATAATGGGAAGGCTTTAGAAGTTCATCTAATTTAATTTTAGTTAGTATTTTGCTATAAACCATGAAACATTTTCCTGTCTCAAGTTTATATTTGCACTGATTTTTTACACACACACACACACACACACACACACACACACACACACACGTACAAAGGTTTGCAACAAGGTTAGTTCCAGAGCTAAGGGGAATGTCCTATGAAGAAAGATTAAGGGAAATCGGCCTGACGACACTGGAGGACAGGAGGGTCAGGGGAGACATGATAACGACATATAAAATACTGCGTGGAATAGACAAGGTGGACAAGGACAGGATGTTCCAGGGAGGGGACACAGAAACAAGAGGCCACAATTGGAAGTTGAAGACACAAATGAGTCAGAGAGATAGTAGGAAGTATTTCTTCAGTCATAGAGTTGTAAGGCAGTGGAATAGCCTAGAAAATGACGTAGTGGAGGCAGGAACCATACACAGTTTTAAGACGAGGTTTGATAAAGCTCATGGAGCGGGGAGAGAGAGGGTCTAGTAGCAACCGGTGAAGAGGCGGGGCCAGGAGCTAGGACTCGACCCCTGCAACCACAAATAGGTGAGTACAAATAGGTGAGTACACAGGACTACAAAGAGACCTGGACAGGCTACAAGCCTGGTCCAGCAACTGGCTCCTTGAATTTAACCCTGCCAAATGCAAAGTCATGAAGATTGGGGAAGGGCAAAGAAGACCGCAGACACAATATAGTTTAGATGGCCAAAGACTGCAAACCTCACTCAAGGAAAAAGATCTGGGGGTGAGTATAACACCGAGCATATCTCCTGAGGCGCACATCAATCAGATAACTGCTGCAGCATACGGGCGCCTGGCAAACCTACGGATAGCGTTCCGATATCTCAGTAAGGAGTCGTTCAAGACTCTGTATACCATTTACTTCAGGCCCATACTGGAGTATGCAGCACCAGTTTGGAATCCACACCTAGTCAAGCACGTCAAGAAATTAGAGAAAGTGCAAAGGTTTGCAACAAGACTAGTCCCAGAGCTACGGGGATTGTCCTACGAAGAAAGGTTGAGGGAAATCGGCCTGACGACACTGGAGGACAGGAAAGTCAGGGGAGACATGATAACGACATATAAAATACTGCGCGGAATAGACAAGGTGGACAAAGACGGGATGTTCCAGAGAAGGGACACAGACACAAGAGGTCACAATTGGAAGTTGAAGACTCAGATGAATCAAAGGGATGTTAGGAAGTATTTCTTCAGTCATAGAGTAGTCAGGCCGTGGAATAGCCTAGAAAGTGACGTAGTGGAGGCGGGAACCATACATAGTTTCAAGGCGAGGTATGATAGAGCTCATGGGCCATGGAGAGAGAGGACCTAGTAGCAATCAGCGAAGAGGCGGGGCCAGGAGCTGTGACTCGACCCCTGCAACCACAAATAGGTGACTACAAATAGGTGAGTACACACACACACACACACACACACACACACACACACACACACACACACACACACACAGGAGCTAAGACTCGACCCCTGCAACCACAAATAGGTGAGTACACACACACACACACGACCCCTGCAACCTCAACTAGGCGAGTACGTACGTACACACACACACACACACACACACACACACACACACACACACACACACACACACACACACACACACACACACACACACACACACACACACACACACTCACTCACTCACTCTTATATACAACAGGCCAAGTGTCTAATCGACGTGCCTAGGACAAAATGGTAACACACACACACACACACACACACACACACACACACACACACACACACACACACACACACACACACACACACTCACACACACTCTCACTCACTCTTATATACAACAGGCCAAGTGTCTAATCGACGTGCCTAGGACAAAATGGTAACTAACACACACACACACACACACACACACACACACAATCTTATATATAACAGGCCAAGTGTCTAATTGACATGTGCCTAGGACAAAATGGTAACTAACTAACAGACACACACACAGACACACACTCACTCACTCACACACACACACACACACACACCACACACACACACACACACACACACACACACACACACACACTCACTCACACACTCACACACACACACACACACACACACACACACACACACACACACACACACACACACACACACACACACACACACACACACACACACTCAAGAAGAGGTATGATAAATCTCAAGGAACCGGGAAGAGTGACCGAGTAGCAGCCAGTGAAGAGGCGGGGCCAGGAGCTGTCATTCGACCCCTGCAACCATATGTAGGTGAGCACACACACACACACACACACACTCATGACGGAAGGGATAGACTCAGAAGTGTCCTTGTTTGCAGATGATGTGAAGTTAATGAGGAGAATTAAATCGAATGAGGTTCAGGCAGGGCTAGGTGAGTACACGCATACACACACACACGCACACACACACACACACACACACACACACACACACACACACACACACACACACACACACACACACACACACACACACACACACATACACACACACAGCGACAGTATGAAACAGTATGAAAACGACATAGCATCGAAAGTCAAATCTGACCCGAAACTGTTGTATAGCCACATTAGGAGGAAGACAACAGTCAAGGACCAGGTGATAAGGCTGAGGAAAGAAGGTGGAGAACTCACAAGAAACGATCAAGAGGTATGTGAGGAGCTCAACACGAGATTTAAGGAAGTATTTACAGTAGAGACAGGAAGGACTCTGGGGGGACAGACCAGATGGGGACACCAGCAAGGAATACACCAACAAGTGTTGGACGACATACATACAGATGAGGAGGAGGTGAAGAAACTGCTAAGGGACATCGATACCTCAAAGGCAATGGGACCGGACAACATCTCCCCGTGGGTCCTTAGAGAGGGAGCAGATATGTTGTGCGTGCCACTTACCACAATCTTCAACACATCCCTGGAAACTGGGCAACTACCTGAGGTATGGAAGACGGCAAATGTAGTTCCCATTTTTAAAAAAGGAGACAGAAAAGAGGCACTAAACTATAGACCTGTGTCATTGACGTGTATAGTATGCAAAATTATGGAGAAGATTATCAGGAGGAGAGTGGTGGAGCACCTGGAACGGAACAGGAGTATAAATGCCAACCAGCACGGATTCACGGAAGGCAAATCCTGTGTCACAAACCTTCTGGAGTTTTATGATAAAATAACAGAAGTAAGACACGAGAGAGAGGGGTGGGTTGATTGCATCTTCTTGGACTGCAAGAAGGCCTTTGACACAGTTCCTCACAAGAGATTAGTGCAGAAGCTAGAGCATCAGGCACATATAACAGGAAGGGCACTGCAATGGATCAGAGAATACCTGACAGGGAGGCAACAACGAGTCATGGTACGTAATGATGTATCACAGTGGGCACCTGTGAAGAGCGGGGTCCCACAGGGGTCGGTCCTAGGACCAGTGCTATTTTTGGTATATGTGAACGACATGACGGAAGGGTTAGACTCAGAAGTGTCCCTGTTTGCAAATGATGTGAAGTTAATGAGGAGAATTAAATCTGATGAGGACCAGGCAGGACTTCAAAGAGACCTGGACAGACTGGACACCTGGTCCAGGAAATGGCTTCTCGAATTTAATCCTGCCAAATGCAAAGTCATGAAGATAGGGGAAGGGCACAGAAGACCACAGACAGAGTATAGGCTAGGTGGCCAAAGACTGCAAACCTCACTCAAGGAGAAAGATCTTGGGGTGAGTATAACACCGAGCATGTCTCCGGAAGCACACATCAATCAGATAACTGCTGCAGCATATGGGCGCCTGGCAAACCTGAGAACAGCATTCCGATACCTTAGTAAGGAATCATTCAAGACACTGTACACCGTGTATGTCAGGCCCATACTGGAGTATGCAGCACCTGTTTGGAACCCGCACTTGATAAAGCACGTCAAGAAACTAGAGAAAGTACAAAGGTTTGCGACAAGGTTAGTTCCAGAGCTAAGGGGAATGTCCTATGAGGAAAGATTAAGGGAAATCGGCCTGACGACACTGAAGGACAGGAGGGTCAGGGGAGACATGATAACGACATATAAAATACTGCGTGGAATAGACAAGGTGGACAAAGACAGGATGTTCCAGGGAGGGGACACAGAAACAAGAGGCCACAATTGGAAGTTGAAGACACAAATGAGTCAGAGAGATAGTAGGAAGTATTTCTTCAGTCATAGAGTTGTAATGCAGTGGAATAGCCTAGAAAATGACGTAGTGGAGGCAGGAACCATACACAGTTTTAAGACGAGGTTTGATAAAGCTCATGGAGCGGGGAAAGAGAGGGCCTAGTAGCAACCGGTGAAGAGGCAGGGCCAGGAGCTGGGACTCGACCCCTGCAACCACAAATAGGTGAGTACAAATAGGTGAGTACACACACACACACTCACACACTCACACTCACACACACACACACACACACACACACACACACACACACACACACACACACACACACACACACACACACACACACACACTACAAGAGAGAGAGGAGAGGATGAACCAGCAAGGCTGGACTTAGTATTCACCTTGAGTAGTGCAGATATCGAGGACATCACATATAAAAGACCCCTTGGGGCCAGTGACCATGTGGTTTTAAGATTCGAATACACAGAGCTACAAGTGGAGGGAGAAGCAGGAAGGCCAGGACGAATGAAGCCAAACTTCAAGAAAGGGGACTACACAGGAATGAGGAACTTCCTGAACGGGGTTAAGTGGGACATAGAACTGGCAGGGAAGCCAGTTAATGAGATGATGGAATATGTAGCAACAATGTGCAAGGAGGCTGAGGAGAGGTTTGTACCCAAGGATAACAGGAATAATGAAAAAGCCAGGATGAGCCCATGGTTTACCCAAAGGTGAGGGAGGCAAAATCCAAGTGTACTAGGGAATGGAAGAAATATAGAAGGCAAAGGACCCAGGAGAATAAGGAGAGCAGTCGTAGAGCCAGAAACGAATATGCATAGATAAGAAGGGAGGCCCAAAGACATTATGAAAATGACATAGCAGCGAAAGCCAAATCTGACCCGAAACTGTTGCACAGCCACATCAGGAGGAAAACAACAGTCAAGGACCTGGTAATCAGGCTAAGGAAGGAAGGAGGAGAGACAACAAGAAATGACCGTGAAGTATGTGAGGAACTCAACAAGAGAATCAAAAAAGTGTTCACAAAGGAGACAGAAGGGGCTCCAGAAAGACGGAGAGGTGGGGCACGCCACCATGTGCTAGACACAGTGCACACAACCGAGGAAGAAGTGAAGAGGCTTCTGAGTGAGCTAGATACCTCAAAGGCAATGGGGCCAGATAACATCTCCCCATGGGTATTGAGAGAGGGAGCAGAGGCGCTATGTGTACCCCTAACAACAATATTCAATACATCTATCGAAACAGGGAGATTGCCTGAGGCATGGAAGACAGCAAATGTAGTCCCAATCTTTAAAAAAGGAGACAGACATGAAGCATTAAACTACAGACCACTGTCACTGACATGTATAGTATGCAAAATCATGGAGAAGATTATCAGAAGAGTGGTGGAACACCTAGAAAGGAATGATCTCATCAACAGCAGCCAACATGGTTTCAGGGACGGGAAATCCTGTGTCACAAACCTACTAGAGTTCTATGACATGGTGACAGCAGTAAGACAAGAGACAGAGGGGTGGGTGGATTGCATATTCTTGGACTGCAAGAAGGCGTTTGACACAGTTCCACACAAGAGATTGGTGCAAAAACTGGAGGACCAAGCAGGGATAACAGGGAAGGCACTACAATGGATCAGGGAATACTTGTCAGGAAGACAGCAGCGAGTCATGGTACGTGGCGAGGTGTCAGAGTGGGCACCTGTGACCAGCGGGGTCCCACAGGGGTCAGTCCTAGGACCAGTGCTGTTTCTGGTATTTGTGAACGACATGACGGAAGGAATAGACTCTGAAGTGTCCCTGTTTGCAGATGACGTGAAGTTGATGAGAAGAATTCACTTGATCGAAGACCAGGCAGAACTACAAAGGGATCTGGACAGGCTGCAGACCTGGTCCAGCAATTGGCTCCTGGAGTTCAATCCCACCAAGTGCAAAGTCATGAAGATTGGGGAAGGGCAAAGAAGACCGCAGACGGAGTACAGTCTAGGGGGCCAGAGACTACAAACCTCACTCAAGGAAAAAGATCTTGGGGTGAGTATAACACCAGGCACATCTCCTGAAGCGCACATCAACCAAATAACTGCTGCAGCATATGGGCGCCTAGCAAACCTCAGAACAGCATTCCGACATCTTAATAAGGAATCGTTCAGGACCCTGTACACCGTGTACGTTAGGCCCATATTGGAGTATGCGGCACCAGTTTGGAACCCACACCTATCCAAGCACGCAAAGAAACTAGAGAAAGTGCAAGACTAGTCCCAGAGCTGAGAGGTATGTCCTATGAAAAGAGGTTAAGGGAAATCAACCTGACGACACTGGAGGACAGGAGAGATAGGGGGGACATGATAACGACATACAAAATACTGAGAGGAATTGACAAGGTGGACAAAGACAGGATGTTCCAAAGATTGGACACAGTAACATGGGGACACAGTTGGAAGTTGAAGACACAGATGAATCACAGGGATGTTAGGAAGTATTTCTTCAGCCACAGAGTAGTCAGTAAGTGGAATAGTTTGGGAAGTGATGTAGTGGAGGCAGGATCCATACATAGCTTTAAGCAGAAGTATGATAAAGCTCACGGTTCAAGGAGAGTGACCTAGTAGCGATCAGTGAAGAGGCGGGGCCAGGAGCTCGGACTCGACCCCCGCAACCTCAACTAGGTGAGTACAACTAGGTGAGTACACACACACACACACACACACACACACACACACACACACACACACACACACACTCACACACACTCTCACTCACTCACTCACTCACTCTTATATACAACAGGCCAAGTGTCTAATCGACGTGCCTAGGACAAAATGGTAACTAACACACACACACCCACACCCACATACACACACACACACACACACACACACACTCCCAAACCCACACACACACACACACACACACACACACACACAATCTTATAAATAACAGGCCAAGTGTCTAATTGACATGTGCCTAGGACAAAATGGTAACTAACTAACACACACACACACACACACACACTCACTCACACACACACACACACACACACCACACACACACACACACACACACACACACACACACACACACACACTCACTCACACACACACACACACACACACACACACACACACACACACACACATACACACACACACACACACACACTCACTCACACTCACACACACACACACACACACACTGAAAACCTCATGCATCAACATGTCAGGGACACAACCAGAGAGAGAGGGGAGGATGAGCCAGCAAGACTGGATCTTGTGTTCACCCTGAGCAGTTCAGACATCGAGGACATCACTTACGAGAGGCCCCTTGGAGCTAGCGATCATGTGGTTCTGAGTTTTGACTATATAGTAGAGTTACAAGTGGAGAAGGTAACAGGAACTGAAGGGGACAGGCCAAACTATAAAAGGGGGGACTACACAGGTATGAGAAACTTCCTGCAGGAGGTTCAGTGGGACAGAGAAATGGTAGGAAAATCAGTAAACGAGATGATGGAATATGTGGCAACAAAGTGCAAGGAGGCAGATGAAAGTTTTGTTCCCAAGGGAAACAGAAATAATAGGAAGACCAAGACGAGTCCTTGGTTTACCCGAAGGTGTAGGGAGGCAAAAGCTAAGTGCAACAGAGAATGGAAAAGGTACAGGAGGCATAGGACCCAGGAAAACAAGGAGATTAGTAGAAGAGCCAGAAACGAGTATGCGCAGATAAGGAGGGAGGCCCAGAGACAGTATGAAAACGACATAGCATCGAAAGTCAAATCTGACCCGAAACTGCTGTATAGCCACATTAGGAAGAAGACAACAGTCAAGGACCAGGTGATAAGGCTGAGGAAAGAAGGTGGGGAACTCACAAGAAACGATCAAGAGGTATGTGAGGAGCTCAACACGAGATTTAAGGAAGTATTTACAGTAGAGACAGGAAGGACTCTGGGGGGACAGACCAGATGGGGACACCAACAAGGAATACACCAACAAGTGTTGGACGACATACATACAGATGAGGAGGAGGTGAAGAAACTGCTAAGGGACATCGATACCTCAAAGGCAATGGGACCGGACAACATCTCTCCATGGGTCCTTAGAGAGGGAGCAGATATGTTGTGCGTACCACTTACCACAATCTTCAACACATCCCTGGAAACTGGGCAACTACCTGAGGTATGGAAGACAGCAAATGTAGTTCCCATTTTCAAAAAAGGAGACAGAAAAGAGGCACTAAACTATAGACCTGTGTCATTGACGTGTATAGTATGCAAAATTATGGAGAAGATTATCAGGAGGAGAGTGGTGGAGCACCTGGAACGGAACAGGAGTATAAATGCCAACCAGCACGGATTCACGGAAGGCAAATCCTGTGTCACAAACCTTCTGGAGTTTTATGATAAAATAACAGAAGTAAGACAAGAGAGAGAGGGGTGGGTTGATTGCATCTTCTTGGACTGCAAGAAGGCCTTTGACACAGTTCCTCACAAGAGATTAGTGCAGAAGCTAGAGCATCAGGCGCATATAACAGGAAGGGCACTGCAATGGATCAGAGAATACCTGACAGGGAGGCAACAACGAGTCATGGTACGTAATGATGTATCACAGTGGGCACCTGTGACGAGCGGGGTCCCACAGGGGTCGGTCCTAGGACCAGTGCTATTTTTGGTATATGTGAACGACATGACGGAAGGGTTAGACTCAGAAGTGTCCCTGTTTGCAGATGATGTGAAGTTAATGAGGAGAATTAAATCTGATGAGGACCAGGCAGGACTTCAAAGAGACCTGGACAGACTGGACACCTGGTCCAGCAAATGGCTTCTCGAATTTAATCCTGCCAAATGCAAAGTCATGAAGATAGGGGAAGGGCACAGAAGACCACAGACAGAGTATAGGCTAGGTGGCCAAAGACTGCAAACCTCACTCAAGGAGAAAGATCTTGGGGTGAGTATAACACCGAGCATGTCTCCGGAAGCACACATCAATCAGATAACTGCTGCAGCATATGGGCGCCTGGCAAACCTGAGAACAGCATTCCGACACCTTAGTAAGGAATCATTCAAGACACTGTACACCGTGTATGTCAGGCCCATACTGGAGTATGCAGCACCTGTTTGGAACCCGCACTTGATAAAGCACGTCAAGAAACTAGAGAAAGTACAAAGGTTTGCAACAAGGTTAGTTCCAGAGCTAAGGGGAATGTCCTATGAAGAAAGATTAAGGGAAATCGGCCTGACGACACTGGAGGACAGGAGGGTCAGGGGAGACATGATAACGACATATAAAATACTGCGTGGAATAGACAAGGTGGACAAGGACAGGATGTTCCAGGGAGGGGACACAGAAACAAGAGGCCACAATTGGAAGTTGAAGACACAAATGAGTCAGAGAGATAGTAGGAAGTATTTCTTCAGTCATAGAGTTGTAAGGCAGTGGAATAGCCTAGAAAATGACGTAGTGGAGGCAGGAACCATACACAGTTTTAAGACGAGGTTTGATAAAGCTCATGGAGCGGGGAGAGAGAGGGTCTAGTAGCAACCGGTGAAGAGGCGGGGCCAGGAGCTAGGACTCGACCCCTGCAACCACAAATAGGTGAGTACAAATAGGTGAGTACACACACACACACACACACACACACACACACACACACACACACACACACTCACACACACACACACACACACACACACACACACACACACACACACACACACACACACACACACACGGGGCCAGGAGCTGAGTCTCGACCCCTGCAACCACAATTAGGTGAGTACACACACACACACACACACTCAAGAAGAGGTATGATAAATCTCAAGGAACGGGAAAAGTGACCGAGTAGCGGCCATTGAAGAGGCGGTGTCAGGAGCTGTGATTCGACCCCTGCAACCATATGTAGGTGAACACACACACACACACACACACACACACACACACACACACACACACACACACACACACACACACTTGACAAAAGGGATAGACTCAGAAGTGTCCTTGTTTGCAGATGATGTGAAGTTAATGAGGAGAATTAAATCGAATGAGGTTCAGGCAGGACTACAAAGAGACCTGGACAGGATGGACGGGTGGTCCAGCAACTGGCTCTTCAAACTTAACCCCACCAAATGCAAAGTCATGAAGTTCGGGGAAGGTCAAAGAAGATCGCAGGCAGAGTATAGGCTAGGAGGACAAAGACTGCAACCCTCACTCAAGGAGAAAGATCTTAGGGTGAATATAATACCGAGCACGTCTCCGGAGGCACACATCAACCAGATAACTGCTGCAGCATATGGGCGCTTGGCAAGCTTGAGAAT
Organism: Cherax quadricarinatus; assembly: GCF_038502225.1. Classification (NCBI taxonomy): domain Eukaryota; kingdom Metazoa; phylum Arthropoda; class Malacostraca; order Decapoda; family Parastacidae; genus Cherax; species Cherax quadricarinatus. The sequence continues at coordinate 44,148,960 of NC_091296.1, forward strand.
AGCGTTCCAGTACCTTAGTAAGGCTTTCTTTTTTTTTTTTACCTTAGTAAGGAATCGTTCAAGACTGTACACTGTGTACGTCAGGCCCATACTGGAGTATGCAACACCAGTTTGGAACCCGCACCTGGTCAAGCACGTCAAGAAATTAGAGAGAGTGCAAAAGTTTGCAACAAGACTAGTTCCAGAGCTAAGGGGAATGTCCTACGAAGAAAGGTTAAATGAAATCGGCCTGACGACACTGGAGGACAGAAGGGTTAGGGGAGACATGATAACAACAAACAAAATATTGCGAGGAACTGACAAGGTGGACAAAGACAGGATTTTCCAGAGATGGAACACAGAAACAAGGGGTCACAATTGGAAGTTGAGGACTCAGATGAGTCAAAGAGCTGTTAGGAAGTATTTCTTTAGTCATAGAGTTGTTAGGAAGTGGAATAGTCTGGCAAGTGATGTAGTGGAGACAGGAACCATACATAGTTTTCAGACGATGTATGATAAAGCTCATGGAGCAGGGCGAGAGAGAGGACGTGGTAGCAGTTAGCGAAGAGGCGGGGCCAGAAGCTGTCTCGACCCCTCCAACCACAACTAGGTGAGTATACACACAAACACATATTCTTCTACGAACTTACTGATGATGTCAGTATGAACGGAAACTCCTCTAAACTGTTTAGTATTTGATTGACGCTACACGCGGCTTACTGCGTCACCTCTGACTGTCATATTTTCCCAAGTCAAGGTGAACCTACCTCACGTCATTGTTTTCCTACTGATATGAGTCACTGGTAGATGAAAGAGGCTGTGACCCGAGAAGTGATGAAGAGAGGCATAGCGAAGGTGAGTGTCAGGTAACACTGCAGGCAAACTTTATCCATACAGGAGCAAATTATATTAACAAGTTACATGTTAATTTGCAGTTGCTGGACCCACTCACAGCATCCGGGAATGGCTGGGATAACTTCCAAAATTCTCAGCGAAGTATCTTTTCACTTTAAGAAAAGATACCTATTAATTCGACGACGGTGGTGAGTGAAATTATTATCATCAAAGGGAGAGCTAAACCCATAGGGATTATACAGTGCCTGTGGAGGTGGGGAATTGATGGCATTCAGGATTAATTCAGGAAATTGAAGCACAGATCAGATCCCTGGAACAAGAGCCGCTCACCAGCATCTAGGAACCTCCCTGAGGGTTGTAGTGGTGAGTCAACTGTATAAGATTGCACCATATTTTGTGTAAAATGGTGTGAAATTTTTACTCCCCTTAAATCACGTTAAATAATTCTCAGTTTTATCTCTTCTGAACGGTTCCAGTATTTAATCCCGCTTACCAGTAACAATGTCTTCGTCGGTGCTCTTCATCAACTCCAAGGCTGAGGGACAGATTACCTCGTGTTTTGTATATAGTTCCACAGTCTTCTCATTACGTCCTTGAATTTATTTTCATAAAGCCACTGGATGGCGAAGGTCTACAAATGAAGATACCCAGATATCCCACATGTATCTAATTCTTCAATATTCAGTAGCTGATGCAGCTTACGGCCAGATATTACCCATTAAGTTTTGTTTGCGTGCAAATTAGTGAATACAGAATAACAGTTAAAATTACTTAGAATTATTGGAAACCGTAGCTAACCGGGGAATGGTGATCAGCTTCAAGTGTCCACCACTGGAGAAGCTTCCTGGTCGTTAGATTCACGCTCTTGCTGCCATTAATCCCAGTTTGCCAATTTTGTTGAATAAATATTGATATTTATTTATATTCACTAACTAAAGAATGAGTCTTCTGATAGGATTCAGAATATTAAGGATGATGCATATCATAAGAAGGATGATTCCTCTAAGCTGATGCATATTTGAAAGCTTATCGAAAATGTTTAAACAAACTTGGAATCATTAGAATCATATTACTTATTGGAGAAAATCTTTTCTGATCGGCTTAAAATTTTCATCGTTTTTGTGTTCTGTTAAAAATAATGAATAATGCATTATGATAAACAATAATTGTTAGTCATTGTTAACATTTCATTTTATGTCAGACAGCCGATTATAACTAATATAATATTAATAATTCTTGCCTAATTAATTCTAGTAATAATGGCACCTAATGTGTATACTCTCAGCTAAGATGTGTAGACCAAGTGTTTACAGCGAAGATGTTTTCTTTGCATTTATGGATTCGGAAGAGGCATATGATAGGGTGGATAGAAGTGCAATGTGGCAGATGTTGCAAGTGTATAGAATAGGTGGTAGGTTACTGAAAGCTGTGAAGAGTTTTTACGAGGATAGTGAGGCTCAGATTAGGATATGTAGGAGAGAGGGAGATTATTTCCCAGTAAAAGTTGGCCTCAGAATGGGATGCGTGATGTCACCATGGTTGTTCAATATATTCATTAATGGAGTTAAAGAGAAGTGAATATTCGGGTGTTTGGAAGAGGTGGGGGATTAAAAGATAAAGAATTAACTACAAGAGGGTCATTTAAGGTTGAAAGCCACCTGTTCACCATCAGACAGGCATAGTTTTATAATTAAAACAGGGATTAAAGTAAACTCAGTGTATATACAGTGAGAGATATACATCTTTCGGTGTATACATCCTGTACTCTCACCATCACATTATCATCCTCCGTCTCGTTGTGGTCAGGAGTGTACCAGTTATCACCACACTGGGGGTGAGTAAGTCTTCCTCAGTGCTCAAGTACTAATTCACCCCTGCCAAGGCCACCACAGCTGCATACTTGGGTATGGCGTGTGTCATCATGGTAATACAGTGGTAGACCACACTGACAGTATGTACATCAGACACAACGCAGGTTTTGGCATTTGTTTGTGAAGGCATTTCGTCCACACAATAATAATTTATCTTTATTTACTACAAGTACATATACATGGTATACAGTCCTAGCTGACATCAATGACATACAACTAATTTGCTCGAAATGCAGAGCATTTCGGGCAAATTAGGACCTTGTACCAGGATGCGACCCACACCAGTTGACTAACTCCTAGGTACCCATTTTACTGATAGACAACCGGTGTAAAGAAACACGCCCAGTGTTTCTACCCGCGCTGGGAATCCAACGCGGACCCTCCGTGGCCTGATCGCTGACCAGAAACTTCATCTCACACATACCTAAAGCACACTTGGAGGGTATTTTGAGGGTAAACCCCCAGAGGCCCGGTCCATGACCAGAGCTCGGTGGATCAGGGCCTGATCAACCTGGCTGTTACTGCTGACCGTAAGCAAACCGACGAGCGAACCACAGACCGGCTGGTCAGGTACTGACTTTAGGCGTCTGTCCAGCTTCCTCTTGAAGGCAGCTAGGAGTCTATTGGTAATCTTCTTTATGTATGCTGGAAGGCAGGTGAGCAGTCTTGGGCCCCTGACACTTATTGTGCTGCTTTTCATTGGATTGGTGGTGCACCGCTTGCCGAGGCTTTTGATTTCACAGGGAGTGATTTCCGTGTGTATATATGGGACTAGTGCCTGTAGAATTTTCCAAGTGTATATTATCATGTATCTTTCTCGCCTGTGTTCCAAGGAGTACAGGTCAAGGGCCTTCAACCGTTTCCAGTAATTTGGGTGCTTTATGGTACTTATACGTGCAGTAAAAGTTCTCTGTATAATCTCCAGGTCTGTAGTTTCGCCTGCCTTGAAAGGGGCCGTTAGTGTACAGCAACATTCCAGCCTAGGGAGATCAAGCGATTTGAAGAGAATGATCATCATTATTGGCTTGGCATCCCTAGTTTTGAAGGTTCTCATTATCCAAACTATCATTTCTCTAGCAGATGTGGTAGATACACTGTTGTGATCTTTGAAAGTGAGATTCTCGAACATTACCACTTCGAAGTCTTTCACATTAGTTTATCGCTCTATTACGTGATTGGAATTCATTTTATACTCCGATACAGGTTTTATTTCCTCGAGTTTTCCATAGCGAAATAATTGAAATTTGTCTTCAGTGAACTTCAAATTGTTTCTGACGCCCATTTAAAAAGCTTGGTTAATATCCGCTTGGATATTAGCAGTGTTCTCGATGGATGACACTGTCCTGCAAATTCTGGTATCATGAACAAAGGAGGACACGGTGCTGTGGCTTACATCTCTGTCTGTGTCAGATAGGAGGATGAGGAAAAGGATGTGGGCGAGTACTGTGCCTTGTGGAACAGAGCTTTTCACTATAGCCTATAGAGAGTTCCTGAAGTGACTGTAGCTCGGTTGGTGGCTCAGTTCACACACTGAGGGTCTGTTGTTCAGTCACTGGGTGGAAATGTTGGGCATGTTTCCTAACACCTGCTTTGTTCCTAACTCCTTCTGCCCCTGTTCACTTATCACTAAGTAGATACTACATGGGTGTTAGTCGACTGCCGTGGGTTGCTAAAGCTCCCGCTTCACACACGGAGGGCCCGGGTTCGATTCCCGGCGGGTGGAAATTCCGACACGTTTCCTTACACCTATTGTCCTGTTCACCTAGCAGCAAATAGGTACCTGGGTGTTAGTCGACTGGTGTGGGTCGCATCCTGGGGGACAAGATTAAGGACCCCAATGGAAATAAGTTAGACAGTCCTCGATGACGCACTGACTTTCTTGGGTTATCCTGGGTGGCTAACCCTCCGGGGTTAAAAATCCGAACGAAATCTTATCTTATCTCTTATCTTAGCCCTTAGAGCCGGTCTCTGAATAAGCCGAGGTTGGATGACAGGTCTTACCTTGTAATATTTATCTGAGTAAGGAAAAAAGACCGAGGTCAGTCACGAGTAGGTGAGGTTAGGTGATCGCTGTATCAGGTATAGAGCGCAGGCATCGTTAGTGTCATCGCTTCGGCATACATTAATATTCTTTGACTCTGGTATGTACAAGGAGACACAAACTCAGAATAACGCAATCCTTTATTGACAATTTCTCGCTCACAGGATGGGATTTACCAGACCACAAACAGATTTACCTGGGGAGAGAGAGCGTGCATGTATATGTAATGAGCGTATGACGTGAAGGATCAGGTGGGAAATGTTGAAGCTGACGGCTGAGAAGAGGTTGAATTTGAAAAGGACCTACCAGTAAGCCTGCTGCTATGATACTCTAGTGTTATGACCTGTTGCTATGCAGGATAACGATAAAGTTTCCTGGCAAGAGGTTTAGCTATAATGTAGAAGCCGTTGTTCTGATTGAAACTGTTTAATATACAGATAAGTGAAAATCCCAAGATCCTGCGACACTGTCTTCTTCCCTGGAGATGAGTCTTGTGTCTCGGTACTTACTTAAATGGTTATGGGAACTTCGGTGTAAAACACAGAACTTCTTCAAGTCACTCATTCTGCCGGCGAACTGGTAATAATAAGAAGAATATTTATTTTTACAAGTACATCTACGAGGTATACAGACCTAGCTGACCTGGCATCAATGACATGTTATATGAAAAGCTCCTTTGACCAGACCGCGGGGGCGATGACCCCCGAAACCCTCTCCAGGTATACTCCAGGTATTATGCATAGCATTTCAGGCAATTTAGCTTAATTTTATCCCCAGGATGAGACTCACATCAGTCAGCTAACGCCCAGGTACCTATTTACTCCTAGGTGAACAGAGACAGGTGTCTTAAGGAAACAACCCCTAATGTTTCCAACTGTACCGGGGATCAAACCGTGGACCTCAATGTGTGAGCTGAGTGTGCTACCAACCGAGATACGAAATATGCGTTTGGAGAACTCTGGATGCTTTAGATGCAATCTTTACAAGGAAATATGTACATCCTCCATGCAGAGGATTGATCATAGTGCTATCTCTCACTGATGATGTCTTAGATTATAGTGGATGCAATACTTGTGTGTGTGTACTCACCTAGTTGGGGCTGCAGGGGTCGATTCACAGCTCCTGGCCCCGCCTCTTCACTGGTAGCTACTAGGTCACTCTTCCTGCTTCATGAGGTTTATCATACCTTTTCTTGAACACACTATGTATGGATCCTGCCTTCACTATATCACTTCCCAAACTATTCCACTTCGTGACAACTCTGTGACTGAAGAAATACTTCCTAACATCCCTGTGATTCATCTGAGTTTTCAACTTCCAATTATGACCTATTGTTGCTGTGTCCCATCTCTGGAACATCATGTCTCTGTCCAACATGTCATTTCCTCTCAGTATTTTATATGTCGTTATCATATCTTCCCTATCTATCCTGTCCTCCAGTGGTGTCAGGTAGATTTCCCTTAACTTCTCCTCGTAGGACATACCCTGTAGCTCCGGGACTAGTCTCGTTGCAAACCATTGCACTTTCTCTAATTTCCTTACATGCTTGGCAAGATGTGGGTTCCAAACTAGCGCCGCATACTCCAATATGGGCCTAACGTACACAGTGTACAGGGTTTTGAACGATTCCTTATTGAGATGTCGGAATACTATTCCTAGGTTTGCTAGGCGCCTACATGCTGCAGCAGTTATTTGGTTAATTTGCGCCCCAGGAGATGTGTCTGGTGTTATACTCACTGCAAGATCCTTTTACTTGAGTGAGTTTTGTAGTCTCTGGCCCCTCTAGACTGTACTCCGTCTGCGGTCTACTTTGCCTTTCCCCAATCTTCATGACTTTACACTTGTTGGGGGTTGAACTCCAGGAGACAGTTGCTGGACCAGGCCTGCAGTCTGTCCAGATTCCTTTGTAGTTCTGCCTGGTTCTCGTCCTATTGAATTCTTCTCATCAACTTCACATCATCTGCAAAGAGAGACACTTCGGAATCTATTCCTTCCGTCTTGTCTTTCTCAAATACCAGAAACAGCACCGGTCCTAGGACTGACCCCTGTGGATTCCCTTACTCAGTTGTGGTTGTAGGGGTCGAGTCATAGCTCCTGGCCTCTCCTCTTTAGTGGCCGCTACTGGGTCACTCCCTGCACCATGAGCTTTATCATACCTCTGCTTAAAGCTATGAATGGATCCTGTCTCCACTACATCGCTTCCCAAACTATTCCACTTCCTGACTACTCTGTGACTGAAGAAATACTTCCTAACATCCATGTGATTCATCTGTGTCTTCAACTTCCAACGGTGTCCCATCTCTGGAACATTCTGTCTCTGCCCACCGTGTCAATTCCTCTCAGTATTGTATATGTCGTTATCATGTCCCTCCTGTCTTCCAGTGTCGTCAGGTCGATTTCCCTTAACCTCTCCTCGTAGGACATACCCCTTAGCTCTGGGACTATTCTTGTTGCAAGCCTTTGCACTTTCTCTAGTTTCTTTACGTGCTTGGCTAGATGTGGGTTCCAAACTGGTGCGGCATACTCCAATATGGGCCTAACGTACACAGTGTACAGAGTCCTGAACGATTCCTTAGTAAGATGGTGGAATGCTGTTCTTAGGTTTGCTAGGCGCCCATATGCTGCAGCAGTTATTTGGCTGATGTGCGCCTCAGGAGAAGTGCTTGGTGTTATACTCACCCCAAGATCTTTTTCCTTGAGTGAGGTTTGTAGTCTCTGGCCCCCTAGACTGTACCCCGTCTGCGGTCTTCTTTGCCCTTCCCCAATCTTCATGATTTTGCACTTGATGGGGTTGAACTCCAGGAGCCAATTGCTGGACCAGGCCTGCAGCCTGTCCACATCCCTTTGTAGTTCTGCCTGGTCCTCGTCCGATTGAATTTTTTTCATCATCTGCAAACAGGGACACTTCGGAGTCTACTCCTTCCGTCATGTCGTTCACAAATACCAGAAACAGCACTGGTCCTAGGACTGACGCCTGTGGAGCCCCACTCGTCACAGGTGCCCGTTCTGACACCTCGCCTCGTACCATGACTTGCTGCTATCTTCCTGACAGGTATTCCTTGATCCATTGTAGTGCCTTCCCTGTTATCCCTGCCTGGTCCTCCAGTTTTTGCACTAATCTCTTGTGTGGAACTGTGTCAAACGCCTTCTTACAGTCCAAGAAAATGCAATCTACCCACCCCTCTCTCTTTTATCTTACTGCTGTCACCTTGTCATAGAACTCTAGTAGGTTTGTGACACAGGATTTCCAGTCCCTGAAACCATCCTGAAAATCTTCTCCATGACTTTGCATACTATACATGTCAATGACACTGGTCTATAGTTTAGTGCTTCTTGTCTGTCTCCTTTTTTAAAAAATTGGGACTACATTTGCTGTCTTCCATACCTCAGATAATCTCCCTGTTTCGATAGATGTGTTGAATATTGTTGTTAGGGGTACACATAGCACCTCTGCTCCCTCTCTCAGGACCCATGGAGAGATGTTATCCAGCCCTATCGCCTTTGAGATATTTAGCTCGCTCAGCAGCCTTTTCACTTCTTCCTCGGTTGCATGTATTGTGTCCAACACTTGATGGTGTACCCCACCTCTCCGTCTTTCTGGAGTCCCTTCTGTCTCCTCTGTGAACACTTCTTTGAATCTCATGTTGAGTTCCTCACATACTTCACGGTCGTTTCTTGTGATCTCTCCTCCTTCCTTCCTTAGCCTGATTACCTGGTCCTTGACTGTTGTTTTCCTTCTGATGTGGCTGTACAACAGCTTTGGGTCAGATTTGGTTTTCGCTGCTATGTCATTTTCATATTGTCGTTGGGCCTTCCTTCTTACATGTGCATATTCATTTTTAGCTATACGACTGCTCTCCTTATTCTCCTGGGTTCTTTGCCTTCCATACTTCTTCCATTCCCTAGCACACTTGGTTTTGGCCTCCCTGCACCTTAGGGTGAACCACGGGCTCATCCTGGCTTTTTCGTTATTCCTGTTACTCTTGGGTACAAACTTCTCCTCTGCTTCCTTGCATAATGTTGTCAAATATTCCATCATTTCCTTTACTGACTTCCCTGCCAGTTCTCTGTCCCACTGAACCACGTTCAGGCAGTCCTCCTTCTTGTAGTTTGTCCTCATTCGTCCAGCTCTTCCTGCTCCTCCCTCCATTTGTAACTCTACTGTGTATTCGAATCTTAAAACCACATGATCACGGGCCCCAAGGGGTCTTTCATATGTGATGTCCTCAATATCTGCACTAGTCTAGGTGAATACTAGGTCCAGTCTCGCTGATTCATCCTCTCTTCTCTCTCTGGTAGTGTCCCTTACATGTTGGTACATGAAGTTTTCCACTACCACCTCCATCATCTTAGCCCTCCATGTTTCTTGGCGCCCATGTGGCTCCAAGATCTCTCAGTCAATTTCCTAGGGGTTGAAGTCACCCATGATCAGCCGGGCTGTGGCTCGTACGTTGGTTTGCGTGCAGCCAGCAGCAACAGCCTGGGTGATCAGGGGCTGATCCACCAGGAGGCCTGGTCACAGACCGGGCCGCGGGGGCGTTGACCCCCGAAACTCTCTCCAGGTAACTCCAGATCAGTAGCTTTGCCCTGCTTGCATGAACCCTTCTTGCCACTTCAGCCAGTGTGTCAACCACCGCTCTATTATTCTCATCATACTCTTGCCTTGGCCTTCTGCTGTTCTGTGGTGGGTTGTACATCACTGCAATTGCCACCTTGGGACGTCCAGACTGAAGCGTTCCTATTATGTAATCCCTTGCTTCTCCAATGTTTCCTCTCTCCAGCTCATCAAAATCCCATCGGTTTTTGACCAGCAGTGCCACTCCTTCAAACCCTCTGTTCTCTCTGTCTTTCCTCAGGATCTGATATCCCGTTGGAAAGATAGCATCTGTTATCATACCTCTAAGCTTGATTTCTGTGAGAGCTATGAAGTCCGGTGATGCCTCTTTGACTCTTTCGTGTCACTCCTCCGTCTTATTTGTTATTCCATCAGCGTTTGTGTACCATACCTTCAGTTTCCTCTCCAACACTGTGGTTTGGGGGGCCTGTGAGGGTGGGAGACCTGGTAGTGTACTGTGGGATTCTATAACTGAGTGTTGGGTGGAAGCTGTGAGTGTGGATTGTAGTTTGTGTTGGGATGGTGTGATAGGTTGTGGGGTTCTGGGAATGGTTCTGTGTGTGTGTGTGTGTGTGTGTGTGTCTGTGTGTCTGTGTGTCTGTGTGTCTGTGTGTCTGTGTGTGTGTGTGTGTGTGTGTGTGTGTGTGTGTGTGTGTGTGTGTGTGTGTGTGTGTGTGTGTCTGTGTGTGTGTGTGTGTGTGTGTGTGTGTGTGTGTGTGTGTGTGTGTGTGTGTGTGTGTGTGTGTGTGTGTGTGTGTGTGTGTGTGTGTCATGCCTGGTCGGTGAGCTTACCCAGAATGACGGGAAGTGAATAGATTATTCTAGTTCTGCTTTTGTTGCACAAGAGTTTGTGAGTTCAGAGAAGTGCAGCCACTTGATCTTCCACGGCCACTCCAGAATATGAAATGACTTGAAGTGAGCTTTGCCTTGAGACCCTGATAGCCCATTTAATAATTAAGTTCAGATACTGATTATACTCTGCACAGTTACACATGATGACTCATACTCTACTGACAGCCGGACTGCGCTGCGGCTTAAGCCGCTGCGCACACATCCTTCCATCTGTCAGGATCCAGAGTTCGTAAGAAGACTAAACAAGGATCCTTAAAAAAAGAATTAGTAAATAATAATATGAAAGAGTGCTTGAGTATACACTCAGGTGAGACACTAAGTTAGATTTATTGTATGATTGAAATACTTGAGAACAACTACACACAGCACAAGACTTAAAATAATGAATTATCACACAAATATACAATAATATTAAGTCAGCAAGATCAGGGCACTAGGCAAAGGTTATTATATTAGACATGTTTAGCCATGGGCCACAGAAGGTTATCAAAATATATATATGTATACTTTTTGAAATTGCACTCACTGTTTTTGGACAAAACAAGACTTAGAATTAACATTATGTAGACATTACATGTACCGTATATGTTAAGTACACTGAGTGGACCAAACTCTTTCCTTTCATAGTGTTATAAGCGGAGTAAGTCTCGTATTAAATAATGAGATTTACAGATGCTACATCTGTAAGTGACACAGCACACAGCAACGCAGCGTGACACACAGTCACACAGCAACGCAGCGTGACACACAGTCACACAGCAACGCAGCGTGACACACAGTCACACAGCAACGCATGGTAACACACAGTCACACAGCAACGCAGGGTGACACACAGTCATACAGCAACGCAGGGGGACACACAGTCACACAGCAACGCATGGTAACACACAGTCACACAGCAACGCAGGGTGACACACAGTCATACAGCAACGCAGGGGGACACACAGTCACACAGCAACGCATGGTAACACACAGTCACACAGCAACGCAGGGTGACACACAGTCATACAGCAACGCAGGGGGACACACAGTCACACAGCAACGCAGGGGGACACACAGTCACACAGCAACGCATGGTAACACACAGTCACACAGCAACGCAGGGTGACACACAGTCACACAGCAACGCAGGGTGACACACAGTCACACAGCAACGCAGCGTGACACACAGTCACACAGCAACGCAGCGTGACACACAGTCACACAGCAACGCAGCGTGACACACAGTCACACAGCAACGCATGGTAACACACAGTCACACAGCAACGCAGGGTGACACACAGTCATACAGCAACGCAGGGGGACACACAGTCACACAGCAACGCAGGGGGACACACAGTCACACAGCAACGCATGGTAACACACAGTCACACAGCAACGCAGGGTGACACACAGTCACACAGCAACGCAGGGTGACACACAGTCACACAGCAACGCAGCGTGACACACAGTCACACAGCAACGCAGCGTGACACACAGTCACACAGCAACGCAGCGTGACACACAGTCACACAGCAACGCAGCGTGACACACAGTCACACAGCAACGCATGGTAACACACAGTCACACAGCAACGCAGGGGGACACACAGTCACACAGCAACGCAGGGTGACACACAGTCACACAGCAACGCAGGGTGACACACAGTCACACAGCAACGCAGCGTGACACACAGTCACACAGCAACCCAAGGTGACACACAGTCACACAGCAACGCAGCGTGACACACAGTCACACAGCAACCCAAGGTGACACACAGTCACACAGCAACGCAGCGTGACACACAGTCACACAGCAACGCAGGGGGACACACAGTCACACAGCAACGCAGGGTGACACACCGTCACACAGCAACGCAGGGTGACACACAGTCACACAGCAACGCAGGGTGACACACAGTCACACAGCAACGCAGGGGGACACACAGTCATACAGCAACGCAGGGGGACACACAGTCACACAGCAACGCAGGGTGACACACAGTCACACAACAACGCAGGGGGACACACAGTCACACAGCAACGCAGGGTGACACACAGTCATACAGCAACGCAGGGGGACACACAGTCACACAGCAACGCATGGTAACACACAGTCACACAGCAACGCAGGGTGACACACAGTCACACAGCAACGCAGGGTGACACACAGTCACACAGCAACGCATGGTAACACACAGATTGGTGCAAAAACTGGAGGACCAAGCAGGGATAACAGGGAAGGCACTACAATGGATCAGGGAATACTTGTCAGGAAGACAGCAGCGAGTCATGGTACGTGGCGAGGTGTCAGAGTGGGCACCTGTGACCAGCGGGGTCCCGCAGGGGTCAGTCCTAGGACCAGTGCTGTTTCTGGTATTTGTGAACGACATGACGGAAAGAATAGACTCTGAGGTGTCCCTGTTTGCAGATGACGTGAAGTTGATGAGAAGAATACACTCGATCGAAGACCAGGCAGAACTACAAAGGGATCTGGACAGGCTGCAGAACTGGTCCAGCAATTGGCTCCTGGAGTTCAATCCCACCAAGTGCAAAGTCATGAAGATTGGGGAAGGGCAAAGAAGGCCGCAAACGGAGTACAGTCTAGGGGGTCAGAGACTACAAACCTCACTCAAGGAAAAAGATCTTGGGGTGAGTATAACACCAGGCACATCTCCTGAAGCGCACATCAACCAAATAACTGCTGCAGCATATGGGCGCCTAGCAAACCTCAGAACAGCATTCCGACATCTTAATAAGGAATCGTTCAGGACCCTGTACACCGTATACGTTAGGCCCATATTGGAGTATGCGGCACCAGTTTGGAACCCACACCTAGCCAAGCACGTAAAGAAACTAGAGAAAGTGCAAAGGTTTGCAACAAGACTAGTCCCAGAGCTAAGAGGTATGTCCTACGAGGAGAGGTTAAGGGAAATCAACCTGACGACACTGGAGGACAGGAGAGATAGGGGGGACATGATAACGACATACAAAATACTGAGAGGAATTGACAAGGTGGACAAAAACAGGATGTTCCAGAGATTGGACACAGTAACAAGGGGACACAGTTGGAAGCTAAAGACACAGATGAATCACAGGGATGTTAGGAAGTATTTCTTCAGCCACAGAGTAGTCAGTAAGTGGAATAGTTTGGGAAGCGATGTAGTGGAGGCAGGATCCATACATAGCTTTAAGCAGAGGTACGATAAAGCTCACGGCTCAGGGAGAGTGACCTAGTAGCGATCAGTGAAGAGGCGGGGCCAGGAGCTCGGACTCGACCCCCGCAACCTCAACTAGGTGAGTACAACTAGGTGAGTACAGTCACACAGCAACGCAGGGTGACACACAGTCATACAGCCAGGCAGGGGGACACACAGTCACACAGCAACGCAGGGGGACACACAGTCACACAGCAACGCATGGTAACACACAGTCACACAGCAACGCAGGGTGACACACAGTCACACAGCAACGCAGGGGGACACACAGTCACACAGCAACGCAGGGTGACACACAGTCACACAGCAACGCAGGGTGACACACAGTCACACAGCAACGCAGGGTGACACACAGTCACACAGCAACGCAGGGTGACACACAGTCACACAGCAACGCAGGGGGACACACAGTCACACAGCAACGCATGGTAACACACAGTCACACAGCAACGCAGGGTGACACACAGTCACACAGCAACGCAGGGTGACACACAGTCACACAGCAACGCAGGGGGACACACAGTCACACAGCAACGCATGGTAACACACAGTCACACAGCAACGCAGGGGGACACACAGTCACACAGCAACGCAGGGTGACACACAGTCACGCAGCAACGCAGGGTGACACACAGTCACACAGCAACGCAGGGTGACACACAGTCACACAGCAACGCAGGGTGACACACAGTCATACAGCAACGCAGGGTGACACACAGTCACACAACAACGCAGCGTGACACACAGTCACACAGCAACGCAGGGGGACACACAGTCACACAGCAACGCAGCGTGACACACAGTCACACAGCAACGCAGGGTGACACACAGTCACACAGCAACGCAGGGTGACACACAGTCACACAGCAACGCAGGGTGACACACAGTCACACAGCAACGCAGGGTGACACAGTCACACAGCAACGCAGGGTGACACACAGTCACACAACAACGCAAGGTGACACACAGTCACACAGCAACGCAGGGTGACACACAGTCACACAGCAACGCAAGGTGACACACAGCCACACGGTAATGCAAGGTGACACAGTCACACAGTAACGCAAGGTGACACACAGTCACACAGCAACCAAAGGTGACACACAGTCACACAGCAACCCAAGGTGACACACAGTCACACAGCAACCAAAGGTGACACACAGCCACACGGTAATGCAAGGTGACACAGTCACACAGTAACGCAAGGTGACACACAGTCACACAGTAACACAAGGTGACACAGTCACACAGTAACGCAAGGTGACACAGTCACACAGTAACGCAAGGTGACACACAATCACACAGTAATACAAGGTGACACAGTCACACAGTAACGCAAGGTGACACAGTCACACAGAAACGCAAGGTGACACACAGTCACACAGTAATACAAGGTGACACAGTCACACAGTAACGCAAGGTGACACAGTCACACAGCAACGCACGGTGACACACAGTCACACAGTAATGCAAGGTGACACACAGTCACACAGTAATGCAAGGTGACACAGTCACACAGCAATGCAAGGTGACACAGTCACACAGCAATGCAAGGTGACACAGTCACACAGCAATGCAAGGTGACACAGTCACACAGCAATGCAAGGTGACACAGTCACACAGCAATGCAAGGTGACACAGTCACACAGTAATGCAAGGTGACACAGTCACACAGTAATGCAAGGTGACACACAGTCACACAGTAATGCAAGGTGACACACAGTCACACAGTAGTGCAAGGTGACACACAGTCACACAGTAATGCAAGGTGACACACAGTCACACAGTAATGCAAGGTGACACACTGTTATTCAGCAATACAAGGTGACACACTGTTATACAGCAATACAAGGTGACACACTGTTATACATCAATACAAGGTGACACACTGTTATACAGCAATACAAGGTGACACACTGTTATACAGCAATACAAGGTGACACACTGTTATACAGCAATACAAGGTGACACACTGTTATACAGCAATACAAGGTGACACACTGTTATACAGCAATACAAGGTGACACACTGTTATACAGCAATACAAGGTGACACACTGTTATACAGCAATACAAGGTGACACACTGTTATACAGCAATACTAGGTGACACACTGTTATACAGCAATACAAGGTGACACACTGTTATACAGCAATACAAGGTGACACACTGTTATACAGCAATACTAGGTGACACACTGTTATACAGCAATACAAGGTGACACACTGTTATACAGCAATACAAGGTGACACACTGTTATACAGCAATACAAGGTGACAAACTGTTATACAGCAATACAAGGTGACACACTGTTATACAGCAATACAAGGTGACACACTGTTATTCAGCAATACAAGGTGACACACTGTTATACAGCAATACAAGGTGACACACTGTTATTCAGCAATACAAGGTGACACACTGTTATACAGCAATACAAGGTGACACACTGTTATACAGCAATACAAGGTGACACACTGTTATACAGCAATACAAGGTGACACACTGTTATTCAGCAATACAAGGTGACACACTGTTATACAGCAATACAAGGTGACACACTGTTATACAGCAATACAAGGTGACACACTGTTATACAGCAATACTAGGTGACACACTGTTGTACAGCAATACAAGGTGACACACTGTTATTCAGCAATACAAGGTGACACACTGTTTTACAGAGCAATACAAGGTGACACACTGTTATACAGCAATACAAGGTGACACACTGTTATACAGCAATACAAGGTGACACACTGTTATACAGCAATACTAGGTGACACACTGTTGTACAGCAATACAAGGTGACACACTGTTATTCAGCAATACAAGGTGACACACTGTTTTACAGAGCAATACAAGGTGACACACTGTTATACAGCAATACAAGGTGACACACTGTTATACAGCAATACTAGGTGACACACTGTTATACAGCAATACTAGGTGACACACTGTTATACAGCAATACAAGGTGACACACTGTTATACAGCAATACTAGGTGACACACTGTTATACAGCAATACAAGGTGACACACTGTTATACAGCAATACAAGGTGACACACTGTTATACAGCAATACAAGGTGACACACTGTTATACAGCAATACTAGGTGACACACTGTTATACAGCAATACAAGGTGACACACTGTTATACAGCAATACAAGGTGACACACTGTTATACAGCAATACAAGGTGACACACTGTTATACAGCAATACAAGGTGACACACTGTTATACAGCAATACTAGGTGACACACTGTTATACAGCAATACAAGGTGACACACTGTTATACAGCAATACAAGGTGACACACTGTTATACAGCAGTACAAGGTGACACACTGTTGTACAGCAATACAAGGTGACACACTGTAATACAGCAATACAAGGTGACACACTGTTATACAGCAATACAAGGTGACACACTGTAATACAGCAATACAAGGTGACACACTGTAATACAGCAATACAAGGTGACACACTGTTATACAGCAATACACAGTGGCTTCATCAGTCTATACAAAGGAGAATCTTAAAGAACAGGAGGAGAATGAGGTAATCAGTCCCTCGACATTGAGTCGATGTGGTCAGTCCATCAATCTTGAATAGAATACGGCATAAGTGCGGAGAAGGAGCTTATAAACCTCTCCTGCCTACGGTTTATAAGCAACTTCTCCGCAAATATGCCGTATTATATTCAAGATTGATGGACTGACCACATCGACTCAAGCTTGAGGGACTGATTACCTCATTCTCCTCCTGTTCTTCAAGATTCTCTTTTGTATGGACTGATGAAGCCACTGTGTGGCGAAACGTTTCCTCAATAAAGATATCCAAGAGTTGCACATGTGTCTAATTTATCAAGAGTCACCGTCAACGGCTTCATGACCGCCTGAGAAGTGACTCATAATAACTAACACCTACAGTGGTTGCAGAGGTCCGGGCTCATAACCTAACTCTTTGAAAAGAAATCTAAAATTTATAAATATCAAAAAGACACAATACCGAGACTGGAACAATACACAAATAACCCGCACATAGGACGGAAGAGCTTACGACGACGTTTCGGTCCGGCTTGGACCATTTACAGTCACTTTGTGCAAAACTAAAATTTGTTTTCGAATTTTCAAAGCGTTTTAAATTTAATGTAGACTTCCCTATTTTGAGGATTTTGGTCTTTCTGAGATAAAAAGAGAATGCCTCTTCAGTTTAGCTTCAAATCTAATGTTTCTTAATGAGAAGCTGGAATTGTAATTTTCCTTGTTTTCTTGTGAAATTGGGATTTTAATTTAAATACGATGATTACCTTCTTCTCTTTAACGCTGATGTTTACCTGCATTACACACGTATTCCACTCTGCGCCATTCCAGTCGCAGGAATACTTTTCTTCGATCCCGCAGTGACTAACATATCTGGTTAATAAGGAAATATTCAGTAACGTTCTTCAGTCAAACTATGAATGACGTTTGTCAGACCCATGGCAGCGTACACTACACCAGCCTGGAGACAACCCTCCTTACGAGCCTGGAGACAACCCTCCTTACCAGCCTGGAGACAACCCTCCTCACCAGCCTGGAGACAACCCTCCTTACCAGCCTGGAGACAACCCTCCTCACCAGCCTGGAGACAACCCTCCTTACCAACCTGGAGACAACCCTCCTTACCAGCCTGGAGACAACCCTCCTTACCAGCCTGGAGACAACTCTCCTTACCAGCCTGGAGACAACCCTCCTTACCAGCCTGGAGACAACCCTCCTTACCAGCCTGGAGACAACCCTCCTCACCAGCCTGGAGACAACCCTCCTTACCAGCCTGGAGACAACCCTCCTTACCAGCCTGGAGACAACCCTCCTTACCAGCCTGGAGACAACCCTCCTTACCAGCCTGGAGACAACCCTCCTTACCAGCCTGGAGACAACCCTCCTTACCAGCCTGGAGACAACCCTCCTCACCAGCCTGGAGACAACCCTCCTTACCAGCCTGGAGACAACCCTCCTTACCAGCCTGGAGACAACCCTCCTTACCAGCCTGGAGACAACCCTCCTTACCAGCCTGGAGACAACCCTCCTTACCAGCCTGGAGACAACCCTCCTTACCAGCCTGGAGACAACCCTCCTTACCAGCCTGGAGACAACCCTCCTCACCAGCCTGGAGACAACCCTCCTTACCAGCCTGGAGACAACTCTCCTTACCAGCCTGGAGACAACCCTCCTTACCAGCCTGGAGACAACCCTCCTTATCAGCATGGAGACAACCCTCCTTACCAGCCTGGAGACAACCCTCCTTACCAGCCTGGAGACAACCCTCCTCACCAGCCTGGAGACAACCCTCCTTACCAGCCTGGAGACAACCCTCCTTACCAGCCTGGAGACAACCCTCCTTACCAGCCTGGAGACAACCCTCCTTACCAGCCTGGAGACAACCCTCCTCACCAGCCTGGAGACAACCCTCCTCACCAGCCAGGAGACAACCCTCCTTACCAGCCTGGAGACAACCCTCCTTACCAGCCTGGAGACAACCCTCCTTACCAGCCTGGAGACAACCCTCCTTACCAGCCTGGAGACAACCCTCCTTACCAGCCTGGAGACAACCCTCCTTACCAGCCTGGAGACAACCCTCCTTACCAGCCTGGAGACAACCCTCCTCACCAGCCTGGAGACAACCCTCCTCACCAGCCTGGAGACAACCCTCCTCACCAGCCTGGAGACAACCCTCCTCACCAGCCTGGAGACAACCCTCCTCACCAGCCTGGAGACAACCCTCCTTACCAGCCTGGAGACAACCCTCCTTAAAAGCCTGGAGACAACCCTCCTCACCAGCCTGGAGACAACCCTCCTTACCAGCCTGGAGACAACCCTCCTTACCAGCCTGGAGACAACCCTCCTTACCAGCCTGGAGACAACCCTCCTTACCAACCTGGAGACAAACCTCCTTACCAACCTCGAGACAAACCTCCTTACCAGCCTGGAGACAAACCTCCTTACCAGCCTGGAGACAACCCTCCTTACCAACCTGGAGACAAACCTCCTTTCCAGCCTGGAGACAACCCTCCTTACCAACCTGGAGACAACCCTCCTTACCAGCCTGGAGACAACCCTCCTTACCAGCCTGGAGACAACCCTCCTTACCAGCCTGGAGACAACCCTCCTTACCAGCCTGGAGACAACCCTCCTTACCAGCCTGGAGACAACCCTCCTTACCAGCCTGGAGACAACCCTCCTTACCAGCCTGGAGACAACCCTCCTTACCAGCCTGGAGACAACCCTCCTCACCAGCCTGGAGACAACCCTCCTCACCAGCCTGGAGACAACATTCCTCACCAGCCTGGAGACAACCCTCCTCACCAGCCTGGAGACAACCCTCCTCACCAGCCTGGAGACAACCCTCCTTACCAGCCTGGAGACAACCCTCCTTAAAAGCCTGGAGACAACCCTCCTCACCAGCCTGGAGACAACCCTCCTTACCAACCTGGAGACAAACCTCCTTACCAACCTGGAGACAAACCTCCTTACCAACCTGGAGACAAACCTCCTTTCCAGCCTGGAGACAACCCTCCTTACCAACCTGGAGACAACCCTCCTTACCAGCCTGGAGACAACCCTCCTTACCAGCCTGGAGACAACCCTCCTTACCAGCCTGGAGACAACCCTCCTTACCAGCCTGGAGACAAACCTCCTTACCAGCCTGGAGACAACCCTCCTTACCAGCCTGGAGACAACCCTCCTTACCAGCCTGGAGACAACCCTCCTTACCAGCCTGGAGACAACCCTCCTCACCAGCCTGGAGACAACCATCCTCACCAGCCTGGAGACAACCCTCCTTACCAGCCTGGAGACAACCTTCCTCACCAGCCTGGAGACAACCCTCCTCACCAGCCTGGAGACAACCCTCCTTACCAGCCTGGAGACAACCCTCCTTAAAAGCCTGGAGACAACCCTCCTCACCAGCCTGGAGACAACCCTCCTTACCAGCCTGGAGACAACCCTCCTTACCAGCCTGGAGACAACCCTCCTTACCAGCCTGGAGACAACCCTCCTTACCAACCTGGAGACAAACCTCCTTACCAACCTGGAGACAAACCTCCTTACCAGCCAGGAGACAAACCTCCTTACCAGCCTGGAGACAACCCTCCTTACCAGCCTGGAGACAACCCTCCTTACCAACCTGGAGACAAACCTCCTTACCAACCTCGAGACAAACCTCCTTACCAGCCTGGAGACAAACCTCCTTACCAGCCTGGAGACAACCCTCCTTACCAACCTGGAGACAAACCTCCTTTCCAGCCTGGAGACAACCCTCCTTACCAACCTGGAGACAACCCTCCTTACCAGCCTGGAGACAACCCTCCTTACCAGCCTGGAGACAACCCTCCTTACCAGCCTGGAGACAACCCTCCTTACCAGCCTGGAGACAACCCTCCTTACCAGCCTGGAGACAACCCTCCTTACCAGCCTGGAGACAACCCTCCTTACCAGCCTGGAGACAACCCTCCTTACCAGCCTGGAGACAACCCTCCTCACCAGCCTGGAGACAACCCTCCTCACCAGCCTGGAGACAACATTCCTCACCAGCCTGGAGACAACCCTCCTCACCAGCCTGGAGACAACCCTCCTCACCAGCCTGGAGACAACCCTCCTTACCAGCCTGGAGACAACCCTCCTTAAAAGCCTGGAGACAACCCTCCTCACCAGCATGGAGACAACCCTCCTTACCAACCTGGAGACAAACCTCCTTACCAACCTGGAGACAAACCTCCTTACCAGCCTGGAGACAAACCTCCTTACCAACCTGGAGACAAACCTCCTTTCCAGCCTGGAGACAACCCTCCTTACCAACCTGGAGACAACCCTCCTTACCAGCCTGGAGACAACCCTCCTTACCAGCCTGGAGACAACCCTCCTTACCAGCCTGGAGACAACCCTCCTTACCAGCCTGGAGACAAACCTCCTTACCAGCCTGGAGACAACCCTCCTTACCAGCCTGGAGACAACCCTCCTTACCAGCCTGGAGACAACCCTCCTTACCAGCCTGGAGACAACCCTCCTCACCAGCCTGGAGACAACCCTCCTCACCAGCCTGGAGACAACCCTCCTTACCAGCCTGGAGACAACCTTCCTCACCAGCCTGGAGACAACCCTCCTCACCAGCCTGGAGACAACCCTCCTTACCAGCCTGGAGACAACCCTCCTTAAAAGCCTGGAGACAACCCTCCTCACCAGCCTGGAGACAACCCTCCTTACCAGCCTGGAGACAACCCTCCTTACCAGCCTGGAGACAACCCTCCTTACCAGCCTGGAGACAACCCTCCTTACCAACCTGGAGACAAACCTCCTTACCAACCTGGAGACAAACCTCCTTACCAGCCAGGAGACAAACCTCCTTACCAGCCTGGAGACAACCCTCCTTACCAACCTGGAGACAAACCTCCTTTCCAGCCTGGAGACAACCCTCCTTACCAACCTGGAGACAACCCTCCTTACCAGCCTGGAGACAACCCTCCTTACCAGCCTGGAGACAACCCTCCTTACCAGCCTGGAGACAACCCTCCTCACCAGCCTGGAGACAAACCTCCTTACCAGCCTGGAGACAACCCTCCTTACCAGCCTGGAGACAACCCTCCTTACCAGCCTGGAGACAACCCTCCTTACCAGCCTGGAGACAACCCTCCTTACCAGCCTGGAGACAACCCTCCTAACCAGCCTGGAGACAACCCTCCTTACCAACCTGGAGACAAACCTCCTTACCATCCTGGAGACAACCCTCCTTACCAGCCTGGAGACAACCCTCCTTACCAGCCTGGAGACAAACCTCCTTACCAGCCTGGAGGCAACCCTCCTTACCAACCTGGAGACAACCCTCCTTACCAGCCTGGAGACAACCCTCCTTACCAGCCTGGAGACAACCCTCCTTACCAGCCTGGAGACAACCCTCCTTACCAGCCTGGAGACAACCCTCCTTACCAACCTGGAGACAAACCTCCTTACCAGCCTGGAGACAACCCTCCTCACCAGCCTGGAGACAACCCTCCTTACCAGCCTGGAGACAACCCTCCTCACCAGCCTGGAGACAACCCTCCTCACCAGCCTGGAGACAACCCTCCTCACCAGCCTGGAGACAACCCTCCTCACCAGCCTGGAGACAACCCTCTTCACCAGCCTGGAGACAACCCTCCTCACCAGCCAGGAGACAACCCTCCTTACCAGCCTGGAGACAACCCTCCTTACCAGCCTGGAGACAACCCTCCTCACCAGCCTGGAGACAACCCTCCTTACCAGCCTGGAGACAACCCTCCTCACCAGCCTGGAGACAACCCTCCTTACCAGCCTGGAGACAACCCTCCTCACCAGCCTGGAGACAACCCTCCTTACCAGCCTGGAGACAACCCTCCTCACAAGCCTGGAGACAACCCTCCTCACCAGCCTGGAGACAACCCTCCTTACCAACCTGGAGACAACCCTCCTTACCAGCCTGGAGACAACCCTCCTCACCAGCCTGGAGACAACCCTTCTTACCAGCCTGGAGACAACCCTCCTCACCAGCCTGGAGACAACCCTCCTCACCAGCCTGGAGACAACCCTCCTTACCAACCTGGAGACAACCCTCCTTACCAGCCTGGAGACAACCCTCCTTACCAGCCTGGACACAACCCTCCTTACCAGCCTGGAGACAACCCTCCTCACCAGCCTGGAGACAACCCTCCTCACCAGCCTGGAGACAGCCCTCCTCACCAGCCTGGAGACAACCCTCCTCACCAGCCTGGAGACAACCCTCCTCACCAGCCTGGAGACAACCCTCCTTACCAGCCTGGAGACAACCCTCCTCACCAGCCTGGAGACAACTCTCCTCACCAGCCTGGAGACAACCCTCCTCACCAGCCTGGAGACAACCCTCCTCACCAGCCTGGAGACAACCCTCCTCACCAGCCTGGAGACAACCCTCCTCACCAGCCTGGAGAAAACCCTCCTCACCAGCCTGGAGACAACCCTCCTTACCAACCTGGAGACAACCCTCCTTACCAGCCTGGAGACAACCCTCCTCACCAGCCTGGAGACAACCCTCCTTACCAGCCTGGAGACAACCCTCCTCACCAGCCTGGAGACAACCCTCCTCACCAGCCTGGAGACAACCCTCCTTACCAACCTGGAGACAACCCTCCTCACCAGCCTGGAGACAACCCTCCTCACCAGCCTGGAGACAACCCTCCTCACCAGCCTGGAGACAACCCTCCTCACCAGCCTGGAGACAATCCTCCTTACCAGCCTGGAGAGAACCCTCCTCACCAGCCTGGAGACAACTCTCCTCACCAGCCTGGAGACAACCCTCCTCACCAGCCTGGAGACAACCCTCCTCACCAGCCTGGAGACAACCCTCCTCACCAGCCTGGAGACAACCCTCCTCACCAGCCTGGAGACAACCCTCCTCACCAGCCTGGGGACAACCCTCCTCACCAGCCTGGAGACAACCCTCCTTACCAGCCTGGAGACAACCCTCCTTAAAAGCCTGGAGACAACCCTCCTCACCAGCCTGGAGACAACCCTCCTTACCAGCCTGGAGACAACCCTCCTTACCAGCCTGGAGACAACCCTCCTTACCAGCCTGGAGACAACCCTCCTTACCAACCTGGAGACAAACCTCCTTACCAACCTGGAGACAAACCTCCTTACCAGCCAGGAGACAAACCTCCTTACCAGCCTGGAGACAACCCTCCTTAACAACCTGGAGACAAACCTCCTTTCCTGCCTGGAGACAACCCTCCTTACCAACCTGGAGACAACCCTCCTTACCAGCCTGGAGACAACCCTCCTTACCAGCCTGGAGACAACCCTCCTTACCAGCATGGAGACAACCCTCCTCACCAGCCTGGAGACAAACCTCCTTACCAGCCTGGAGACAACCCTCCTTACCAGCCTGGAGACAACCCTCCTTACCAGCCTGGAGACAACCCTCCTTACCAGCCTGGAGACAACCCTCCTTACCAGCCTGGAGACAACCCTCCTAACCAGCCTGGAGACAACCCTCCTTACCAACCTGGAGACAAACCTCCTTACCATCCTGGAGACAACCCTCCTTACCAGCCTGGAGACAACCCTCCTTACCAGCCTGGAGACAAACCTCCTTACCAGCCTGGAGACAACCCTCCTTACCAACCTGGAGACAACCCTCCTTACCAGCCTGGAGACAACCCTCCTTACCAGCCTGGAGACAACCCTCCTTACCAGCCTGGAGACAACCCTCCTTACCAGCCTGGAGACAACCCTCCTTACCAACCTGGAGACAAACCTCCTTACCAGCCTGGAGACAACCCTCCTCACCAGCCTGGAGACAACCCTCCTTACCAGCCTGGAGACAACCCTCCTCACCAGCCTGGAGACAACCCTCCTCACCAGCCTGGAGACAACCCTCCTCACCAGCCTGGAGACAACCCTCCTCACCAGCCAGGAGACAACCCTCCTTACCAGCCTGGAGACAACCCTCCTTACCAGCCTGGAGACAACCCTCCTCACCAGCCTGGAGACAACCCTCCTTACCAGCCTGGAGACAACCCTCCTCACCAGCCTGGAGACAACCCTCCTTACCAGCCTGGAGACAACCCTCCTCACCAGCCTGGAGACAACCCTCCTTACCAGCCTGGAGACAACCCTCCTCACAAGCCTGGAGACAACCCTCCTCACCAGCCTGGAGACAACCCTCCTTACCAACCTGGAGACAACCCTCCTTACCAGCCTGGAGACAACCCTCCTCACCAGCCTGGAGACAACCCTTCTTACCAGCCTGGAGACAACCCTCCTCACCAGCCTGGAGACAACCCTCCTCACCAGCCTGGAGACAACCCTCCTTACCAACCTGGAAACAACCCTCCTTACCAGCCTGGAGACAACCCTCCTTACCAGCCTGGACACAACCCTCCTTACCAGCCTGGAGACAACCCTCCTCACCAGCCTGGAGACAACCCTCCTCACCAGCCTGGAGACAGCCCTCCTCACCAGCCTGGAGACAACCCTCCTCACCAGCCTGGAGACAACCCTCCTCACCAGCCTGGAGACAACCCTCCTTACCAGCCTGGAGACAACCCTCCTCACCAGCCTGGAGACAACTCTCCTCACCAGCCTGGAGACAACCCTCCTCACCAGCCTGGAGACAACCCTCCTCACCAGCCTGGAGACAACCCTCCTCACCAGCCTGGAGACAACCCTCCTCACCAGCCTGGAGAAAACCCTCCTCACCAGCCTGGAGACAACCCTCCTCACCAGCCTGGAGACAACCCTCCTCACCAGCCTGGAGACAACCCTCCTCACCAGCCTGGAGACAACCCTCCTCACCAGCCAGGAGACAACCCTCCTTACCAGCCTGGAGACAACCCTCCTCACCAGCCTGGAGACAACCCTCCTTACCAGCCTGGAGACAACCCTCCTCACCAGCCTGGAGACAACCCTCCTCACCAGCCTGGAGACAACCCTCCTTACCAACCTGGAGACAACCCTCCACACCAGCCTGGAGACAACCCTCCTCACCAGCCTGGAGACAACCCTCCTCACCAGCCTGGAGACAACCCTCCTCACCAGCCTGGAGACAATCCTCCTTACCAGCCTGGAGAGAACCCTCCTCACCAGCCTGGAGACAACTCTCCTCACCAGCCTGGAGACAACCCTCCTCACCAGCCTGGAGACAACCCTCCTCACCAGCCTGGAGACAACCCTCCTCACCAGCCTGGAGACAACCCTCCTCACCAGCCTGGAGACAACCCTCCTCACCAGCCTGGAGACAACCCTCCTCACCAGCCAGGAGACAACCCTCCTCACCAGCCTGGAGACAACCCTCCTCACCAGCCTGGAGACAACCCTCCTCACCAGCCTGGAGACAACCCTCCTCGCCAGCCTGGAGACAACCCTCCTCACCAGCCTGGAGACAACCCTCCTCACCAGCCTGGAGACAACCCTCCTCACCAGCCTGGAGACAACCCTCTTCACCAGCCTGGAGACAACCCTCCTCACCAGCCTGGAGACAACCTTCCTCACCAGCATGGAGACAACCCTCTTCACCAGCCTGGAGACAACCCTCCTCACCAGCCTGGAGACAACCCTCCTCACCAGCCTGGAGACAACCCTCTTCACCAGCCTGGAGACAACCCTCCTCACCAGCCTGGAGACAACCCTCCTCACCAGCCTGGAGACAACCCTCCTCACCAGCCTGGAGACAACCCTCCTCACCAGCCTGGAGACAACCCTCCTCACCAGCCTGGAGACAACCCTCCTCACCAGCCTGGAGACAACCCTCCTCACCAGCCTGGAGACAATCCTCCTCACCAGCCTGGAGACAACCCTCCTCACCAGCCTGGAGACAATCCTCCTCACCAGCCTGGAGACAATCCTCCTCACCAGCCTGGAGACAACCCTCCTCACCAGCCTGGAGACAACCCTCCTCACCAGCCTGGAGACAACCCTCCTCACCAGCCTGGAGACAACCCTCTTCACCAGCCTGGAGACAACCCTCCTTACCAGCCTGGAGACAGCCCTCCTCACCAGCCTGGAGACAACCTTCCTCGCCAGCCTGGAGACAACCCTCCTCACCAGCCTGGAGACAACCCTCCTCACCAGCCTGGAGACAACCCTCCTCACCAGCCTGGAGACAACCCTCCTCACCAGCCTGGAGACAACCCTCTTCACCAGCCTGGAGACAACCCTCCTCACCAGCCTGGAGACAACCCTCCTCACCAGCCTGGAGACAACCCTCCTCACCAGCTTGGAGACAACCCTCCTCACCAGCCTGGAGACAACCTTCCTCACCAGCCTGGAGACAACCCTCCTCACCAGCCTGGAGACAACCCTCCTCACCAGCCTGGAGACAACCCTCCTCACCAGCCTGGAGACAACCCTCTTCACCAGCCTGGAGACAACCCTCCTTACCAGCGTGGAGACAACCCTCCTCACCAGCCTTTAGACAACCCTCCTCACCAGCCTGGAGACAACCCTCCTCACCAGCCTGGAGACAACCATCCTCACCAGCCTGGAGACAACCCTCCTCACCAGCCTGGAGACAACCCTCCTTACCAGCCTGGAGACAACCCTCCTCACCAGCCTGGAGACAACCCTCCTTACCAGCCTGGAGACGACCCTCCTCACCAGCCTGGAGACAACCCTCCTTACCAGCCTGGAGACAACCCTCCTCACCAGCCTGGGGACAACCCTCTTCACCAGCCTGGAGACAACCCTCCTCACCAGCCTGGAGACAACCCTCTTCACCAGCATGGAGACAACCCTCCTCACCAGCCTGGAGACAACCCTCCTCACCAGCCTGGAGACAACCCTCCTCACCAGCCTGGAGACAACCCTCCACACCAGCCTGGAGACAACCCTCCTTACCAGATTGGAGACAACCCTCCTCACCAGCCTGAAGACAACTCTCCTCACCAGCCTGGAGGCAACCCTCCTCACCAGCCTGGAGACAACCCTCCTCACCAGCCTAGAGACAACTCTCCTCACCAGCCTGGAGACAGCCCTCCTCACCAGCCTGGAGACAGCCCTCCTCACCAGCCTGGAGACAACTCTCCTCACCAGCCTGGAGGCAACCCTCCTCACCAGCCTGGAGACAACCCTCCTCACCAGCCTAGAGACAACTCTCCTCACCAGCCTGGAGACAGCCCTCCTCGCCAGCCTGGAGACAGCCCTCCTCACCAGCCTGGAGACAACCCTCCTCACCAGCCTGGAGACAACCCTCCTCACCAGCCTAGAGACAACTCTCCTCACCAGCCTGGAGACAGCCCTCCTCACCAGCCTGGAGACAGCCCTCCTCACCAGCCTGGAGACAACCCTCCTCACCAGCCTGGAGTCAACTCTCCTCACCAGCCTGGAGACAACCCTCCTCACCAGCCTTGAGATAGACAACCCTCCTCACCAGCCTGGAGACAACTCTCCTCACCAGCCTGGAGACAATCCTCCTCACCAGCCTTGAGACAGACAACCCTCCTCACCAGCCTGGAGACAACCCTCCTCACCAGCCTTGAGACAGACAACCCTCCTCACCAGCCTGGAGACAACCCTCCTCACCAACCTGGAGACAACTCGCCTCACCAGCCTGCAGACAACCCTTCTCGCCAGCCTGGAGACAGACAACCCTCCTCACCAGCCTGGAGACAACCCTCCTCACCAGCCTGGAGACAACCCTCCTCACCAGCCTGGAGACAACCCTCCACACCAGCCTGGAGACAACCCTCCTCACCAGCCTGGAGACAACCCTCCTCACCAGCCTGGAGACAACCCTCCTCACCAGCCTGGAGACAACCCTCCTCACCAGCCTGGAGACACCCCTCCTCACCAGCCTGGAGACAGACAACCCTCCTCACCAGCCTGGAGACAACCCTCCTCACCAGCCTGGAGACAACCCTCCACACCAGCCTGGAGACAACGCTTCTCACCAGCCTGGAGACAACCCTCCTCACCAGCCTGGAGACAACCCTCCTCACCAGCCTGGAGACAACCCTCCTCACCAGCCTGGAGACAACCCTCCTCACCAGCCTGGAGACAACGCTCCTCACCAGCCTGGAGACAACCCTCCTCACCAGCCTGGAGACAACCCTCCTCACCAGCCTGGAGACAACCCTCCTCACCAGCCTGGAGACAACCCTCCTCACCAGCCTGGAGACAACGCTCCTCACCAGCCTGGAGACAACCCTCCTCACCAGCCTGGAGACAACGCTCCTCACCAGCCTGGAGACAACCCTCCTCACCAGCCTGGAGACAACCCTCCTCACCAGCCTGGAGACAACCCTCCACACCAGCCTGGAGACAACGCTTCTCACCAGCCTGGAGACAACCCTCCTCACCAGCCTGGAGACAACCCTCCTCACCAGCCTGGAGACTACCCTCCTCACCAGCCTGGAGACAACCCTCCTCACCAGCCTGGAGACAACGCTCCTCACCAGCCTGGAGACAACCCTCCTCACCAGCCTGGAGACAACGCTCCTCACCAGCCTGGAGACAACCCTCCTCACCAGCCTGGAGACTACCCTCCTCACCAGCCTGGAGACAACGCTCCTCACCAGCCTGGAGACAACGCTCCTCACCAGCCTGGAGACAACCCTCCTCACCAGCCTGGAGACAACCCTCCTCACCAGCCTGGAGACAACCCTCCTCACCAGCCTGGAGACAACGCTCCTCACCAGCCTGGAGACAACCCTCCTCACCAGCCTGGAGACAACCCTCCTCACTAGCCTGGAGACAACCCTCCTCACCAGCCTGGAGACAACCCTCCTCACCAGCCTGGAGACAACGCTCCTCACCAGCCTGGAGACAACCCTCCTCACCAGCCTGGAGACAACCCTCCTCACCAGCCTGGAGACAACCCTCCTCACCAGCCTGGAGACAACCCTCCTCACCAGCCTGGAGACAACCCTCCTTACCAGCCTGGAGACAACCCTCCTCACCAGCCTGGAGACAACCCTCCTCACCAGCCTGGAGACAACCCTCCTTACCAGCCTGGAGACAACGCTCCTCACCAGCCTGGAGACAACCCTCCTCACCAGCCTGGAGACAACCCTCCTCACCAGCCTGGAGACAACCCTCCTTACCAGCCTGGAGACAACCCTCCTCACCAGCCTGGAGACAACCCTCCTCACCAGCCTGGAGACAACCCTCCTTACCAGCCTGGAGACAACCCTCCTCACCAGCCTGGAGACAACCCTCCTCACCAGCCTGGAGACAACCCTCCTCACCAGCCTGGAGACAACCCTCCTCACCAGCCTGGAGACAACCCTCCTCACCAGCCTGGAGACAACCCTCCTCACCAGCCTGGAGACAACCCTCCTCACCAGCCTGGAGACAACCCTCCTCACCAGCCTGGAGACAACCCTCATCTCCACTACCACACATCCTCACAACTTATGTTAGCAAAAAGTTAAGAAAGTCGACAGATTAGCCACAAGAACAGTGTTGAAGCAGAGAGGAATTACCTGTCAGGAGCAGCTACAAGAACTAGACATTATAACACTGAAAGATGTGACAACCAAGGTAGATATGATTACGAAGAACAGAATAAATAAGTAAATACGGAAAATAAAAAGAGTTTAGATGGAGGGAAAAAGAAAAACACACTTAGATTAATGTTAAGGACACAAACAAGTCACAGAGACGCAAGAAAGCTACTTCATTCTGATGATGGCTCGGTAATGGAGCGATCTGAATAAATAAAACAGTGAAAAAAGACCCCTACACAGCTTTAAGTATAGGTATGGTAAGGCCCTGAAATCAGCAACAGCTCGCTACCGTCAGTAATTGACTGAGGTCAAGAGCCGAGACTTAATATCCTCAACCACAACGAGGTGATTGCGGTTTAGGAACATCTTACCAAGTGTTCTCGCTCAGTGACAGGCGAGACACAGTGTAGAGTCACACAGAGTCCAACACAGGTAAACCAATGGTCGCTGCTGCCGTGGCCCACTATAGGGCTACTCTATCTTCATGTGTTACTCTGCTTCACCATACAGACGAGCACCAGTGAATGTGTCATTTTATGGCAGACTCATGGCAGGTTGTTACCCCTATGATTAACTAACAACAGTCACACACAGACAAGACAGACAAGGTACCAACACAACAGTGAGACAACACAAGGTACCAACACAACATTGAGACAACACAAGATACCAACACAACACTGAGACAACACAAGGTACCAACACAACAGTGAGACAACACAAGGTACCAACACAACATTGAGACAACACAAGATACCAACACAACACTGAGACAACACAAGGTACCAACACAACAGTGAGACAACACAAGGTACCAACACAACATTGAGACAACACAAGATACCAACACAACACTGAGACAACACAAGGTACCAACACAACAGTGAGACAACACAAGGTACCAACACAACATTGAGACAACACAAGATACCAACACAACACTGAGACAACACAAGGTACCAACACAACAGTGAGACAACACAAGGTACCAACAAAACAGTGAGACAACACAAGGCACCAACACAACTTTGAGACAACACAAGATACCAGCACAACACTGAGACAACACAAGGTACCAACACAACAGTGACACAACACAAGGTACCAACAAAACAGTGAGACAACACAAGGTACCAGCACAGCAGTGAGACAACACAAGGTACCAACACAACAGTGAGACAACACAAGGTACCAACACAACAGTGAGACAACACAAGGTACCAACACAGCAGTGAGACAACACAAGGTACCAACAAAACAGTGAGACAACACAAGGTACAAGCACAACAGTGAGACAACACAAGGTACCAACAAAACAGTGAGACAACACAGGGTACCAGCACAACAGGGAGACAACACAAGTTACCAACACAACAGTGAGACAACACAAGGTACCAACACAACAGTGAGACAACACAAGATACCAACAAAACAGTGAGACAACACAAGGTACCAACACAACAGTGAGACAACACAAGGTACCAACACAACACTGAGACAACACAAGGTACCAACACAACAGTGAGACAACACAAGATACCAACAAAACAGTGAGACAACACAGGGTACCAACACAACAGTGAGACAACACAAGCACCAGCTACACACTTCACAAACTCTGCAGGAAGAAGTGAGAAAAGCTCTTGTCTCACCACGAGATAATTATTTAACACAACGAAGCGGAATTATTGATCTCAAATGTTATAATTCCCTCTCTTAAAAGAAAATGCAAAGTGTTCAGGACACTCGTCATCCGTTACTGTCTTGCTATATATAACACCCGCTCTGTTTTCATACTAGACTTATAATGTAAAAGATAACTCCTTCTGCACATGGTGGCCTGGTGGCTAAAGCTCTCCTTCACACGGCGATGGTCTGGGTTCGATTCTCAGCCAGGGTAGAAACTTGGGCGTGTTTCTTTACATCTGTTGTCTATGTTCACCCATCAATAAAATGGGTACCTGGGTGTTAGTGGACTGGTGTGGGTCGCATCCTGGGGAAAAAATTAAGTTGGCCGAAATGCTCTGCATAACCAGGGGTTTTCTGTGTAGTAGTATATCATTGATGTCAATTATGGTCTGTATAAGTTGAATCATGTACTTGTAGAAATAAAGATTATTATTATTATTATTATTATTATTATTATTATTATTATTATTATTATTATTATTATTATTATTATTATAGTTAGCTATGACACTGATCTCTGGCACTTAGTCGTCCTTGACACAGCTCGACCCACCTTCTGACACTGTTGACACTTTCTGACACTGTCTGACACTGACACTGTCTGACACTGTCTGACACTGTCTGACACTGTCTCACACTGTCTCACACTGTCTGACACTGACACTGTCTGACACTGACACTCTGACACTGCCTCTTCTCTTCTCTCAAGTTCTATCTTCTCAATTTTTTTCACTTGAATTTACCTGCACTAAAATTTTAATGTTGTATATATTATATATTATTCTGATCATATATACTCTAAATACTGTAATACTCGTACACTGGCAATATAGAAAGCAGCTTGTTATGCTGAGCGTGGACGGTGACAAAGCATGGCTTGCTTCTGCAGTGTTTTAAAAACTGAGGTTGGAGAGTTGAAGGAGGAGGTCTTGCTTCTCCAGGAGGAGATTAGGAGGCTGAAGGTCCACCTCAATGGGTCTGGGAGAGAGTGTGAGGTGGCTGGAGTTGTGGGGAATGAGACTTCTAGCAGTGAGGTGCAGTCTGTCTCTCGCTGTAAGGAGGCTGTAGTTGGGGAGGTAGCAACGGCTACCAGCAGTGAGGTGCAGCCCAGCACCTGCTACAAGTGGCGAGTTGTTCACAGTAATGGGAGGCGCATCAGAATAAGGAAAGTTAAGAGTGAAGATCTGAAGGTAGGAAATCGCTTCTCTGTTCTCCAGGATGAATGTACTTCAGTGGCCAGTGAAGGTAAGGGTACTACTGCCCCTGCTAATGAAGGTAAGCGCATTCTTGTGGTTGGTGACTCTCAGGTAAGATATATTGACCGTGCTTTTTGTAATAGGAATAAGAAGATGAGAGATAGAGTGTGCTTCCCTGGAGCTGGTGTTGGGGACATTGTCAACAGGCTGGATAATATCATGTCAGGTAATGGGAACAAGCCCATTATCTGTCTCAGTGCTGGTGGAAATGATATTGGGAAGGGTAGGAGAGAAGAGCTGCTAGATAAGTACAGGTCAGCTATAGATTTCATTAAGTCTAAGGGAGGGATCCCAATCATATGTAGCATCTTGCCTAGAAGGGGAGTAGGAAATGAATGGTTGTCTAGGGCAATTGGTGTAAATTGCTGGCTAGACAGATACTGCAAGGAACTTGCAATCCCATTCATTGACAACTGGAACAACTTTTATGGCAAACATGATATGTATGCAAGGGATGGGGTACATCTCTCTGGGTCAGGGGTGGTAGCACTTGCAGACTCGATTGAGAAGGCCATTGGTGAAATGCCTATGATTTTAAACTGATGGAAGATAGAGGTATGGGTGTGTGTGGGAAACAAGCAGGTTGCAACACTAGGGTTGAAAACAGTAAATGTATAAAAGGCATTCAGCATGAAGTTATAAATAAAGACAATAGAACAGGTCAGCAAACAAAGGGGGACAGCAGAGGGCAGCAAGGGACTAGCTCCCTTAAGGTTTACTATACTAATAGCAGGAGTGTTAGAAATAAGATAGATGAGCTAAGATTAATTGCAAGTGCAGGAAACATAGATATTATTGCTATAACAGAGACCTGGCTCAATCTGAAAGATAGAGAGATGCCCTCTGAATGTCACATACAAGGCTATAAATTATTCCACACTGACAGGGTCAACAGGAAAGGTGGTGGAGTAGCGATGTATGTCAGAGACAATTTAAATTGTTGTGTTAGACAAGATATTAAATTAGAAGCGTCAGCCACTGAATCTGTTTGGTTACAGCTTCTCGAGGGCCGAGAAAAACTAATTTTGGGTGTGATTTACAGGGCCCCAAATCTTGATAGGGAGTGCAGTAAACTTCTATGGGACGAAATTCGTAAGGCATCTACATACGAAAATGTTGTGCTAATGGGAGATTTCAACTATAGACAGATTGACTGGAGCAATTTGACAGGAAATTTAGAGTCGGGTGACTTTCTTGATACGATCCAGGATTGTTTTTTAAAACAGTTTGTGACAGAGCCAACTAGGGGAAATAACCTCCTTGACTTGGTTCTTGCCAGTAGGGAAACACTAATTAATAATCTTGAGGTTAATGATGAGCTTGGGGAGAGTGATCACAAATCACTCAGTTTTAATATATCATGGAATTCCCCTAATAATGGCAATCAAGTCTCCGTCCCTGACTTTCGCTTGGCTGATTTCATAGGACTGAAAAATTACTTAGGTGGGCTGAACTGGAATGACCTGACTAAGGGTCAGGTAGGTGGTGATGGTTGCCGATATGATGCTTTCCAGGGCATAGTTCTAGCTGCTCAGTCAAATTATGTTCCAAATAGGGAAATCAGATCAAACAAAAATGATCCTAAATGGATGAACAATAGATTAAAATATCTGATTGGTCAAAAGAGAGGCATATATAGGC
Organism: Cherax quadricarinatus; assembly: GCF_038502225.1. Taxonomy (NCBI): domain Eukaryota; kingdom Metazoa; phylum Arthropoda; class Malacostraca; order Decapoda; family Parastacidae; genus Cherax; species Cherax quadricarinatus. Next base: position 44,183,931 of record NC_091296.1, read on the forward strand.
AAATCAAAAGAGGAGAGGGGCAATTAAGAAATCGATATATTCAGTTAAAGAGAGAAATAAAAAAGGGAATTAGAAAAGCAAAAAGAGATTATGAGGTTAAAGTTGCAAAAGAATCGAAGACTAACCCAAAAGGATTCTTTCAGGTATACAGAAGTAAGATCAGGGACAAGATAGGCCCACTCAAAAGTTCCTCGGGTCAGCTCACTGACAGTGATAAGGAAATGTGTAGAATTTTTAACACATACTTCCTCTCAGTTTTTACACAGGAGGATACCAGCGATATTCCAGTAATGATAAATTATGTAGAACAGGACGATAATAAACTGTGCACTATTAGGGTCACAAGTGACATGGTCCTTAGGCAAATAGATAAATTAAAACCTAACAAATCCCCAGGCCCTGATGAACTGTATGCAAGGGTTCTAAAGGAATGTAAAGAGGAGCTTAGCACACCTTTGGCTAATCTTTTCAACATATCACTACAAACTGGCATGGTGCCAGATAAGTGGAAAATGGCAAATGTGATACCTATTTTCAAAACAGGTGACAGGTCCTTAGCTTCGAACTATAGACCAATAAGCCTAACCTCCATAGTGGGAAAATTTATGGAATCAATAATTGCCGAGGCAGTTCGTAGCCATCTTGAAAAGCATAAATTAATCAACGAATCTCAGCATGGTTTTACAAAGGGGCGTTCCTGCCTTACGAATTTATTAACTTTTTTCACTAAGGTATTTGAGGAAGTAGATCATGGTAATGAATATGATATTGTGTATATGGACTTCAGTAAGGCTTTTGACAGGGTCCCACATCAGAGACTATTGAGGAAAATTAAAGCACATGGAATAGGAGGAGAAATTTTTTCCTGGATAGAGGCATGGTTGACAAATAGGCAGCAGAGAGTTTGCATAAATGGGGAGAAATCAGGGTGGGGAAGCGTCACGAGCGGTGTTCCACAGGGGTCAGTGTTGGGCCCCCTGCTGTTCACAATCTACATAAACGACATAGATGAGGGCATAAAGAGCGACATCGGCAAGTTTGCCGATGACACCAAAATAGGCCGTCGAATTCATTCTGACGAGGACATTCGAGCACTCCAGGAAGATTTGAATAGACTGATGCAGTGGTCGGAGAAGTGGCAGATGCAGTTTAATATAGACAAATGCAAAGTTCTAAATGTTGGACAGGACAATAACCATGCCACATATAAACTAAATAATGTAGATCTTAATATTACGGATTGCGAAAAAGATTTAGGAGTTCTGGTTAGCAGTAATCTGAAACCAAGACAACAGTGCATAAGTGTTCGCAATAAAGCTAATAGAATCCTTGGCTTCATATCAAGAAGCATAAATAATAAGAGTCCTCAGGTTGTTCTTCAACTCTATACATCCTTGGTTAGGCCTCATTTAGATTATGCTGCACAGTTTTGGTCACCGTATTACAGAATGGATATAAATTCTCTGGAAAATGTACAAAGGAGGATGACAAAGATGATCCCATGTATCAGAAACCTTCCCTATGAGGATAGACTAAGGGCCCTGAAACTGCACTCTCTAGAAAGACGTAGAATTAGGGGGGATATGATTGAGGTGTATAAATGGAAGACAGGAATAAATAAAGGGGATGTAAATAGTGTGCTGAAAATATCTAGCCTAGACAGGACTCGCAGCAATGGTTTTAAGTTGGAAAAATTCAGATTCAGGAAGGATATAGGAAAGTACTGGTTTGGTAATAGAGGTGTGGATGAGTGGAACAAACTCCCAAGTACCGTTATAGAGGCCAAAACGTTGTGTAGCTTTAAAAATAGGTTGGATAAATACATGAGTAGATGTGGGTGGGTGTGAGTTAGACCTGATAGCTTGTGCTAACAGGTCGGTTGCCGTGTTCCTCCCTTAAGTCAATGTGACCTGACCTGACTAGGTTGGGTGCATTGGCTTAAGCCGGTAGGAGACTTGGACCTGCCTCGCATGGGCCAGTAGGCCTTCTGCAGTGTTCCTTCGTTCTTATGTTCTTATGTTCTTATTTCCCGCAAATTAGGTCAGTTATGTCCCAGGATGCGACCCACACCAGTCGACTAACTCCCAGGTATCTATTTTACTGATGGGTGAACATAGACAACAGGTGTAAGGAAACACACCCAATTTTCAACCCTCGCCGGGAATCGAACCCGGACAATCAGCGTGTGAAGCGAGAGTTTTTGCCACCAGGCCACGGTGCACCATTTAATGCTACGTCGTTTTCTAGAGAACAACATAAAAATAGTTTATTAATATAAATATAATAATAATAATAATAATAATAATAATAATAATAATAATAATAATAATAATAATAATAATAATAATAATAATAATAATAATAATTATTATTATTATTATTATTATTATTATTATTATTATTAGAGTACAATACTAAACTAGTAAGGATCATACAGAGCCCATTATTAAAATATAATATGTAGACAGAACGCTGAATCCGTCTGGGTCAATTAGGTTTTAAGACGTAGAGGAAGACAGGTACCGTGTCCACTCATCAATTAGGTTTTAAGACGTAGAGGAAGACAGGTACCGTGTCCACTCATCAATTAGGTTTTAAGACGTAGAGGAAGACAGGTACCGTGTCCACTCATCAATTAGGTTTTAAGACGCAGAGGAAGACAGGTACCGTGTCCACTCATCAATTAGGTTTTAAGACGCAGAGGAAGACAGGTACCGTGTCCACTCATCAATTAGGTTTTAAGACGTAGAGGAAGACAGGTACCGTGTCCACTCATCAATTAGGTTTTAAGACGTAGAGGAAGACAGGTACCGTGTCCACTCATCAATTAGGTTTTAAGACGTAGAGGAAGACAGGTACCGTGTCCACTCATCAATTAGGTTTTAAGACGCAGAGGAAGACAGGTACCGTGTCCACTCATCAATTAGGTTTTAAGACGCAGAGGAAGACAGGTACCGTGTCCACTCATCAATTAGGTTTTAAGACGTAGAGGAAGACAGGTACCGTGTCCACTCATCAATTAGGTTTTAAGACGTAGAGGAAGACAGGTACCGTGTCCACTCATCAATTAGGTTTTAAGACGCAGAGGAAGACAGGTACCGTGTCCACTCATCAATTAGGTTTTAAGACGCAGAGGAAGACAGGTACCGTGTCCACTCATCAATTAGGTTTTAAGACGTAGAGGAAGACAGGTACCGTGTCCACTCATCAATTAGGTTTTAAGACGCAGAGGAAGACAGGTACCGTGTCCACTCATCAATTAGGTTTTAAGACGCAGAGGAAAACAGGTACCGTGTCCACTCATCAATTAGGTTTTAAGACGTAGAGGAAGACAGGTACCGTGTCCACTCATCAATTAGGTTTTAAGACGTAGAGGAAGACAGGTACCGTGTCCACTCATCAATTAGGTTTTAAGACGCAGAGGAAGACAGGTACCGTGTCCACTCATCAATTAGGTTTTAAGACGTAGAGGAAGACAGGTTCCATGTCCACTCATCAATTAGGTTTTAAGACGTAGAGGAAGACAGGTACCATGTCCACTCATCAATTAGGTTTTAAGACGTAGAGGAAGACAGGTACCGTGTCCACTCATCAATTAGGTTTTAAGACGTAGAGGAAGACAGGTACCGTGTCCACTCATCAATTAGGTTTTAAGACGTAGAGGAAGACAGGTACCGTGTCCACTCATCAATTAGGTTTTAAGACGTAGAGGAAGACAGGTACCGTGTCCACTCATCAACAGACAAACATTGAAGGATTCACAAGTAAAGTGTATTACCTAGGATATATTCATGTTGATACTCTGTTGACTTTGGTTATGACTCACGAAATCGTAATGACACGATCGCGGGTTCTAACCCCACCCGTGGAATGGTTTGACTTTGGTTATGTTGTTGTGGTAGAGTTTATATACATTGATGGTGCCTGGTTTATATACACTGTTTGAGCAGGGTTTATATACACTGATA
>NC_091296.1:44192898-44375398 GCF_038502225.1 Cherax quadricarinatus
TCATCCATTGACTTGTGCCATTTAATATAGAGTAACCTTTCCTGAAGACTGTCACAAATTAGTGAGTGGTAGTCAAAAAACTGTCATTTGTCTTGCAATTATTGTCTCAAGGATCTTACCAGTGATAAACAGGAGTGACACTGGTCTGTAGTTGCTGATTTCTACTCTGCTCTTTTTTTTTGTGAACAGGGACTACATTTACCTCTTTCCAAAGAGGTTATTTACACTGTACTAAGCAGTGCTGAAAGATGCGAGTTAGAAGTGCTGCTAGCTGGTCTGCACATCTTCTCAGCAATCTTGGGTTCAACTTATCTGGGCCCACAGCCTTTTCTTGGTCAAGCGATTTAAGAAGAAGATGCACCTCTTCCTGCCTAATTGTCGCCACTGACAGCTTTGACGGGGAGGGTCCCTTGCTGGATCAGGAACTTGCATTGTGGGAGCAAAGTGTTTAGCAAAGAGGCCCAATTTCTCTTGACTTCTAGTAGAGGTGGTCCAATCCTGTCGATTTAGGGATGGAAAAAATTCATCAGGCAGATAACCTTGTCTGTCCTTGACCAGGGACCACCGGGTTTGGGATCCCACTCTACCTGATGCTAGCTTTCTTTTTATGTCCGCCTTCCATTTAGAGATGTCCCACTTTTGAACTTCACCCATATGCCTACAGGTTTGCCTGTGCAAGTTCCTGTTATAGGTAGTGGGATGTCTCTTATACCATTGCCAAGCCTTGTACTTAGCATTAGCAGCCTCTGCAACGAAGATCTGAAGAAGAGAACAGGAACAGCAGAAGTAAACTGAATGCATTTCGGTTGCTGCACATTCTCAGAGAATTATCTCCCATTCGATAAGTGGGTGAGTGGAAATTGTTGGTTTAGAGAAAGACCTGCCTAGCATGGGCCAGTAGGCCTGTTGCAGTGCTCCATCATTGTTATGTTCAATAAAATCCAGCCCGTCTTAGCCCTCCCCCGCCAACACTCTAAAATATCTTATATAAAACATGAATGCATTTGATATACCTGGAGAGGGTTTCGGGGGTCAACGCCCCCGCGGCCCGGTCTGAGGCCAGGCCTCGTGGTGGATCAGGGTCTGATCAACCAGGCTCTTACTGCTGGCCGCACGCAAACTGACGTACAAACCACAGCCCGGCTGGTCTGACTTTAGGTGCCTGTCCAGTGCCTTCTTGAAGACAGCCAGGGGTCTATTGGTAATCCCCCTTATGCATGTTGGGAGACAGTTGAGCAGTCTTGGGCCCTTGACACTTATTGTGTTCTCTCTCAGTGTACTCGCGGCGCCCCTGCTTTTCACTGGGGAAATGTTGCATCTCCTGCCGAGTCTTTGCTTTCATGGGGAGTGATTTTCGTGTGATAGTTTGGTATTAATCCCTCTAGGATTTTCCAATTGTATATTATCATATCTCTCTCTCGCCTGCGTTGTTGAAGATTATGAATATGTTTGGTGAAAGCATTTACTTGGTTGTCAACACCCCCTTAGAGAAGAGCATTCCAATCGGTGGTGGTGAGCTCAGAGCAAAGGGCCAGCCAGTTTCCTCTTTCCCATAGACAGGTTGTGCGTGTGGATTCCTCACCTCGTTCTGTTGGGATCTACAGTGTCGTAAAAACAGCCTTGTGGTCGAACGATCCAACATAGTCGAGGGGTTGACAAGTCGAAGGAAGGGCAAGAAATGTGAGTAAGGAAATTAGCAAAGTTTCTCATGTCAAATACTGCAAGAAGGTTGTCAAAGTCCCTTTGTATACGATGTTGGCTGAGGCCACCAACAATTATAGTATGTTGATATTTGTGTTGGAGCAGAAGGGAATCCACATTTTCATTAGGAAGCGGATGGGGTCTGCATGTAGAAGCTAGTGTTTATACATAGCTTAAAGAACATCGTAGCCAGGTGAGTAGGGATGGCAGCATCAGTAAGCTGTGCATGCACGTGTTTAGAGAAGCACACAGCAACACCTTGTCCTTAAGTAAGTTAATTCAGATATACACAAATACAGTTACACAGATTATTATACATAGCAGCATATGTGTAGAAAACCTAGGATAACCCAAAAAAAAAGTCAGACAAAGTGACTAATTTCCATTGGGGTCCTTTTAATGCCTTATTATTATACCATGAAGGAGATAATATCTTATTATTATACTATAAAGGATATATACTAGGAATAAGGTAGAATGAATAAGGTAACAGCCTGGTTGATGAGACCCTGATCCACCATGAAGCCTGGTCTCAGACCAAGCCACGGGGGGAGGTTGACCCCCGAAACCCTCTCCAGGTAAACTCCAGGTGTGCTAGCTAAAAAAAAAAAGTAATCATTCTCCTCCCTTTCTATCGCTACATTCATCAGACACCTTTTGACTTTCTTCTTGAACTGGTTCATGCTATGACTGGCTTTGACATGTGCGGGAAATCTGTTCCATTTCTTTATTACTATACAATAAAAGGTGTTTGAAGCCTGGCTACTGACTGTGGCTACTACAAAGTTGTGCTCTCTCCCCCTAGTACTATGATTGCTTTGGTTCCCGACCTTGACAAAATTGGCAGCAAGATATTCTGGACACTGTGAGAAATTTTATAAACATGATTTAACTTCAGTTGTTTTACTCTGTCTTCAACATTCACCATATCCAGTTGTTGTAATTCATCCTGGCCTACATGTCCTCTTGGACCCAGGTCCAGGATGAATTTTACCATTTTGTTCTGGGTGATTTGTAGTCTGTCTTTCAGTATTTTTTGTCAAGGTAGAGTATCATGAAGAATTTTAAACGTAGTCCATATGACATTGTATAAAAGCTAGACATAGGGTCATGTGAGCCTCGGTAGGTAGACACTGTGCTTGTCTTAGACTTAGAGGAACTTCAGTCTGGCATTCACTTTCTTTACTACACTGTTCCTTATCAGTTCTCCTGTCATGCATGGGCTAAATGGGATTTCCAGATATTTTACTGAGGAAACTGAAGTGATGGGTTCCCCACTACTCTGAACATTAAAATTATTTACCCTTCTCAGTTTATGTTTCGTGCCTGAGTATGGCTTCCGTTTTCCCGAGGTGTAACGATAATTTGTTGTCTACTAACCATTTGCTGCAGGACTCCAGTTCCAGCGTTGTTACATTAACTATATCTTGTGGGTCTTTACCTGACACTAATAAAGCATTGCCATCTGCATACAGTAGGGGTTTCTAATTGACACTGATGGGCATATCGTTTACATAGCACAGAAATAATAAGGGACCCAGGATACTACCTTCGGGAACTATACATGCTATCGGCAGGGGTTCTGATTCCGTTTTGGTGATTTTGGCAATTTGTTTCCTATTGCTAAGATAGGACTTAAACCAGTCTACGGAACCTTTGCCGATAGCTTGAAGATTCTTACATAATATATTGTGGCTGACAGTATCGAAGGCCTTTTGCAAGTCTAAGGTTACCCTATCGATATTTCCGTTCTCATGTAATCTAAAGCCTGATTGATAGCTATGGAGAATGTTGTTGTCATTAAGGTACTTAACTACTTGACAGTACACCGCCCTCTCTAGAATTTTGGATATTACACTGAGTATACTAACAAACCTATAGTTGCTAACATCAGACTTACTATTTTTATTGAAGAGAGGAGTACCTCTTGCCCTCTTGAACCACCTGGTACGGTATTAGTGGTGATGGGCAGATTTATTATGTTAGCAATGGGGATTACAAATTCATAGGCATCATCTTTTAGGAACATGGACGGGATGTTATCTAGGCCAGTGCTCTTAGTTGGGTTTAACCTGCTTAGTTCTTTTCGCACGAAATCGTGAGATACACTTACTAGTTGACAACTGTTTGGGGTTACCCCTTTATTGGTATAGTATGTTTTAAATTTATCAGAGTCTGTGTTTCCTTGCCTGTCTCTTCTCATCCATGAGGCCTAGCCAGAAATACTTGCAAAATTTTTCCGGAATCCTGTCGTCCAAAAATGTTTGAACTACAGTGTCGGGACGCCTAGTTTTTACAAAACTGGCTGACAGGATACTGATAGCCTGGCCATGAATGTCATGACCTTCAAATCAATGTAAACAAAACTTGGTTCAAGCCAGATCTTCTGGCATATTTTGTAACTGAAGACCTTCAGAAACAAGCACTTAATAAAAATGCTTTGGTAGAATTTTTGAAATGAAATGAGAGAAAAGCTTGGTGATAAGATTCGGAGGCTTTATAAACAAAGAACATTGCTTAAGTAAAGACATTTTTCAATCACAGCAATTCTTTAGGCTTTCTTGAACCCTCACAGCAGATGGAGTTACCAAACAACTTGTTGTTGATAGCCTCCATAATGCTGAATGGGTTTAATAATAATCCGACTACCAACTATCTCTTAGCACAGCTCAGAACATTGTTTTTAATATGAAAAAGCGAATTATAAGCGCATGATCCAGTAATATTACTCGTCATAGTAGCTTTACAGAACTAGGATTCACCATTTATTAACCATTAAATGCACATGCCGCTTCCAGAAACAAGATATATATTGACCAGAAGTATAAATTTTGCTATAAATTAATTTACGACCGTGTTTTTCAGCTTGAAGCAACTTTGCCCTGTTGATGCGCAAACTGTTCAGTATAGAAAGAATTATCTGTTTATTCCATTTGAAGAAAGATATCTTTATTGTATGTGCTATGGACAATATTGATCATAATACCTCATCTGCTACATTCTGTGTCCTCTTGTTACATACGACGATGTTAACCAGCTTTTAACACTGCCATAGGAATATAATGTAGTTTTCGCTGTCAGATCAATCATACAGTCTCTGAATTTACCACAAACAAGTTCTTTTTCAGTGTCTAGTCACGGGTACGATATTTTTTGCTACGAAAGAAAGAAGAGATGACACATATAACTGATATCCTGAAGTCGGAATTGACTGATAAAAAAAAACAATAACATGGTCGGTTTTTTTATTCACAGAGAATACCAGATGACATAATAAAGCAAATTATGATAACAGGAATGCTGCCTCTATTCTATGAGAACACTGAGTCACCATCAACTTTCAAATAAAACATTAATTTTATCAAATCAGTCACCGAACACCTCAGCCCATGACAGTCCAATCACGGTCTGTGACTGATCCTGTCCGATCTTTACCAGTGTTAAGATGGTCCAGTGGGTTTGTTCACAAGAGTGACCTGCACATTGAGGTGGCTCTCTGGGCCACTATTTTTGGATGGGTCTGGCTGGATTTTGGCCTTGATAAAAGCTTATATTACAACCAGTGGGACTTCTGATGGTTTCCTCACAGCGCGTCACTTAACGAAAACAAGTCATACCCATAAACTAACAATGTTGACCTTGTGGAGTCTGTAGCAACAAGCATTCAACCTCAGAGAGGATGTCTGATAATTACAACTTCAGTTCTTGGAGAGATAGCATGATCAACCAGAGTCCAACTTTCCAGTATTGGGACTTACATTTCTCCTCAAGGGAATCACGGAGAAAATATGTACTATCAGAAAGTTTCCCCTTACTCGAATTATCAAGTACTTCCTGGGTGAGATATCTGGGAGGAGTAGAACATGCTGCGCAATACATTCATTCCTTTGTGAAGCAGCGTGGTGAGTTTCACTGCGGTCGGTCATTTCCTTGAGGTTAGACAGGCATTTTATTGTCGTGTTGTCAGTGTGTCGTGATTGTTTTTGTGTAACATAATGGATTCTTTAACAGAAAGAACAACTTTATATGTGTGAAATTCAGTTTCAAGCTCCGTAAAACGGTTAGTGAAACTCATACAATACCTGAAGAAACATTTGATGACGAACCAAAGGTCGGACACAGTGTTTTGAAAGGCTTTCTCGATCCAAAGCAGGACGAATATCAGTTGAGGATGATGAACATTGGTCGTCTATTAACGTCAAAAACAGACTCAAACATTAAAAAATGAGGAAGATTATTCACAAACTTAGTCATCAGAATATCTAGGATATTGCATGTGCTGTAGGAATTTTTTTATTGGTCGTTGTTAGGTAAGACACATATGCAACAGTTAGGTATCTTTATTATGAAACGTTTCGCCTACACACTAGGCTTCTTCAGTCAAGTACAGAAAAGTTGATAGAAGCAGAAGATACTTGAAGACGATGTAATCAGTCCATCACCCTTAAAGTTTTGAGGTGGTCAGTCCCTCAGTCTGGAGAAGAGCATTGTTCCATATTGGTCGTGCCAAAGCATATTGACATATTTCACGGCGAGTGGCCGTTAAATTTGTGCCCTGCTAGCTGACTCAAGACCAGAAAAAACATTTTTTTTTTCAGCCAAAACAACATGGTGGTCGTTCCCCACCCTCCCTACTCCCCAGATCTAGCTCCCTGTTACTTATTTATCTTCCCCCCAAAAAATAAAAATGGCACTCAATGGGTGGTGTTGTAGCAACGTGGAGATTCAAACAAAATAACAGGTCCTGCTAGTCACCGTGAGGATAGTAAGAGCTTCAGAAATGAAAGTTAAGACACATGTGCAACATCTGGATATCTTTATTGTAGACGTTTCGCCATCCAGTGGCTTTATCAATACAGATTCTAGGACATAATAGGAAGACAGTAGAACTATATACAAAAGATGAGGTAATCAGTCCCTCGCCCTTGGGACAGATATTGAAAAGAGAAATTCCGGTTCTTCTGTTGGGACTCCGGTGGGGTGAGCTGGGAGTAAGGGACTTGCGACCTTTAGAGCTAGAGAGGAGTGCAGAACTGAGTCATGTCTTAACCCAAAAAAGCTAAGGCGAACGTGGGTCAGAGAATGGTACCTGTGAGGAAATGGTATGGTGATACCGACAAGATGTGGAAAAAGACACTTATGTACAGTTCAGGACATTTATTAAAGGAAACGTTTCGCCACGAGTGGCGAAGTGGACTGAAGTAGCCACTCGTGGCGAAACGTTTCCTTTAATAAATGTCCTGAACTGTACATAAGTGTCTTTTTCCACAATGGTACCTGTCTTAGAAGGTACCTGTTAGCGGATCCAAGGTTATTTGTAAGTAGGGTTAGGAGCAGGATCATGCAAGGAGTAGAAAAGGTTGTGTTGGTTTGTGGGTCTGCGAATGTCTTCGTCAAGGAGAGAGGTCCAGTAGTCATGTCGTGTCTCAAGTTTGTCTATCTGTCTGTCACTGAGCCTCTTCCAGTACAGATTCAGCGCAGGGACGTCTAACTGGGCATGGAGAGACTCGCTTGTGGCGAAGTCCTCCCATCTGACATCAAGCACCCAGCGCAGCGCCTTGTTCTGGACACGCTGCAGTTTAAGTAAGTTTGTTTTTGCTGCAAGAGAGAGGGCTAGAGGAGAGTAAGTTATCAGAGGATGTATTAGGGATTTGTAGAGGTGTAGTTTGGTGCGTTGAGAGGCATGTTTCAGCTTGTAGAGGCCCGCAAGGGCCTTACTAGCTATTGCATGCCTTGAGTGAATGTGTCCGTGTAAACGAAGAAGGTAGTCAAGATTAACGCCAAGGACAGTGACAGATTGTGTGATAGGGAAGTAAGTGCGGGTGTCAGCTGTTCTGAGTTCGACAGGTAATGGAGGATCACGTTTCCTGTAGTTAAAATACGTAATGCTGGATTTTGCTGCATTGGTTTTGATCCTCCATTTTTGTTCCCAGATGGCTATCCTGTCAACCTCATTTTGTGTTTTGTGTGTGAGTGTATCTATATTGGCAAGAGTGATAAGTTGTGTAATGTCGTCTGCATAGGCTAGTGTGATGGAGTTGTGGTATATAGGTGTTGGAATGTCGTTAGTGTATAAAATGTAGAGGGTAGGGGAAAGGACAGATCCCTGGGGTACTCCAGCATTTAGTGTGAAGTAGTCAGAGTAACAGCCTTGGAATTTGATTCTCATGGTACGGCCGTCTAGGAAGTTGCAGAGGAGTTTACGAGTATTGAGAGGCAGGTTGAAGTTAGTGCAGAGTTTGTACTTGAGCCCCTCGTGTCACACAGTGTCAAAAGCTTTTTCAACGTCTTTTGCAACCAGGGCTGTCCTGTTTCTTTGTTTTGTGTTTATGTGGATGTAGTTGAGAATGATGTTAATGGCATCCTGTGTGGATCTGTGTGTTCTGAAGCCAAACTGGCCATCTGAAAGTAGAGAATTATGTTCCAGGTATCTGCGAAGGCGATGATTAATGAGTTTTTCAAAGAGTTTTCCTAAAGTTTCGAGGAGGCTGATAGGGCGATAGTTTCTAGGGTCAGAGTGGTCTTTATTGGGTTTAGGAAGGAGGATAGCAGTAGCAGCTTTGAAGAGGGAAGGGAAGTATCCAGAGGCAAGGGAGGCATTGAGGAGGTTTGTGTAGGCAGTAATGATAGAGTCAGGAAGGTGTTTCAGGATAATATGGTTTAGGCCAGAGGCACCAGGAGCCTTTGGAGGAAGGTGTCTGAGGAGAGTTTTAATGTCTGTGTTGGTGAAAGGAGTGTCGAGTTCTTGGGAGGAGGTAAGAGTGTCTAGATGTATATGGCTGTCTGGTGTTGTTTCTTGTGTGTGTGCAGTGTTCCAGTGTTCTATGTTCTGAATGTGTTGAATAACGTTAGGGTGAGGTGGGTGAGCGTGGAAGATGTTCTCCCAGATGTGTTTGAAGATGTTGGTAGCAGCCTGTGGGTCTGAGATGTGTGTGTTGTTGTGGGTGATGTGTTTGAATTTGTTGGTGGGAGTAGTGCCTCTGATTTTTTTGATAAAGTTCCAGAAGGCTTTAGTGTTTTTAACACGCTGCCTGTCCGCTTGTTGTATTAGTCGTGACCAGTGATTGTTGTGGTCTTGGTCTAGGCTGTGTAAAATGTTGTTTCTAAGGTAAGTGAGATCTAATCGGACTTGATTAAATCTATGTGTGTTGTAGAGGAAGCGGTTGTGGTAGCAGATAATTAGTCTTCTTGTTCTGAGTGACGGTTTGAATGAATAACGAGTGGTGTGAGTTTTCTTTGGTATTGCGATGTTGGCTGCTTGTGTAATGGTGTCCTGGATGAGATCAAGTTGAGTATCGATGTCAGAGATAGGTTTGTTGTTGTAGTCATAGGTGAGGTTAATATTGTCTATGTGTTGTTTGAAAGCATCCCAGTCAGCGTTCTTGTAGGAGAATGAAGGTGTGGTTGGAATGAGGATAGGGTTGGAGGAGATGTGTAAGATGACTGGGATGTGATCAGAGCCTGTAATAGGGCCAGGTGAGATGTAATGTTGAAATAGAGAGCTGGCTCGGTTTGCCAGAATGATGTCTGGTTTGCCTTGGCCCGTGTGGTTGAAGAATGTATTGAAGTCTGGGCCAAGATGAATTAGGTGTTTATGGTTTGTGAAGTTGAGTAATTGGTGACCAAGTTGGTTGTTACTGGTGTGATGAAAGGCAGTGTGTTTGGCATTCATGTCAGCTAGTAGGTAAGTTGGTGTGTTGGTGTAGTTGAAGACTAAGGAGGTCGTGTATGTTGAGAGTAGTGTTTGGGCGAGCATAGGTGGTGAAAAAGATAAAGGGGCCAAGGTGGGTGTGTATTCTGACCGCAAGACAGTGTTGGTGAATAAAAGGGATTGGGAGAAATTCATGTTTTATGTTGGAATTGACAAGGATGGCAACCCCATCGTGGGGATCATAGGGGGACTGTAGTGCAGTATAACCATAATGGCGGATACATTGAGGGGCTTTGAGGCAGGTACTGTTTAGCAAAACAATATCTGGCCTCTCTGCTTCAAGGAGCTCGGCCAGTAGGTGTCTAATTGTAAAGTAAGAACGTACGTTGAACTGAATCGCCTTAAACGTGATTTAATGGTCTCGTCTTAGCAAAGTTAATGTCGGGGGAGGAGTTTGGATTAAAGCCCGTGATAGTGGTGCCATCAGTGGATGTGTGTTTGTAGGTGCTACGGACCCGTTTCCTGGAGGGGGAGGAAGAGATGGATCTGTTTTTATGTTCTTTGGTCTGTCCGTTAGAAGTTGGGGTAGGTTTAGGTTTGAGTGGATTTTGTCTGGAGGAGGTGGAGTTGGACCTGGATGAGGTTTTGGTTGTGGTGGAGTGGGCGAAGGTGGATGCAGAGGAAGTGGAAGTTTTGGTAAGCTGTGAGGAAGTGGAAGCTTTGGAAGGGGATGAAGTGGGTAAGGAAGTGGGGGGAGGGGTGGTCGTAGCAGTAGCAGTAGGGGTGTTGGTGGGAGGTGTAGAAGTAGTGAAGTGAGGTAGTGGAGGAGGAGAGCTGGTGGGAGTAGGAAGTGGGGGGGGTGGGAGAGAGGAAGGAGGGAGAGGTTGTAGGAGGCTTGGAAGAGAAGCAGGAAGGAGGGATAATTAAAGAGGGAAGATTGTTAGCAGACAAGATTAGGTTAAGCTTGTGAGATTACCATCGCAGAGTGGGCAGCAGTGGCAAGTTGACAGTTAGTTTTGTAGTCTAGTGTGGGTGTAGAAGGAGAAGTGCTTGTAGTCTGTGTGTTGGTGTTTGATGTGTGTAGAGTAGAAGAGGTAGACCAAGTGCGTGGGGAGGCCCAGGCATTGGGGGTAGGGGAGGGAGGTGTGGAAGGGGAGGGAGGAGCAGGGAAGGGGTTGGGTAGGGAGGGAGGTTGGTTTGCTCTGAGGGAGGAGAGAATGTGCTTTCTAGAAGGGCAGGAATTTGCAACTGCAGTGTGTGACCCGCCGCAGTTAGAACATTTAAGGGGGAGGTTGCAAGTATTCCAGAAGTGGCCAGTTGCTGAACATCTGGAGCAGACTTGTGTAGATGTGCATGTGTTTTTGTCGTGGCAGAATTTGTAGCATTTAAGACATTGTGTGATTGGGTGGAAGTTCGGAGTGAAGAGAGCGTTTGGAGGAATGCGGATGGTCTTGGCAAAGATTCCTTGACTGAAGAGTGTAGAGGCGTCAGCAGGAGTAGAACAGCGTATTTTGAGAATGGTAGAGTTTTCTGGTCTGTAAATATCGTCAACAGAGACTTTGTTCTTAGTACTGATATCTTTTATTAAGTCTTCTTTGTCTGTGTCATAGGCTGTCAGGAGAGAGTAGTCTACGTGTTTAGCAATGACTGTGCTTTTGGCACGGTGCTCAGGAGTCCAAATAATGGTGAAGCCTGCGTTGAGAAGTTTTTGTCTGGTATCGCTTGAGGTGTACGCTTCGTAGGAATGTTTGTCAAGAAGGAGTTTGAAGCCTGAGTTGGTTTTGAAGACTTTAAGTTGAGGTGCACCAGTGATCTGATATAATAAATTTTCCGGACAGATAGTGGCATCAGGATTAGAAAATTTGAGGTTTAGCGAGAAGGAATTGGATTTAGTAGAAGCAGAGGCAGGTGTGGGAGGTTGGGGGAGAGTGGAAGGGGGGTGGGAGGTGGAAGGCAACGAAGGCATCGTCTAATTACGAAAAGATGTAATTGGAGGTGACAATCGGCCAAAAAGTGAGAGTACTCAGCTAGGCAAGTACGTGTAAGTAGACACACGTACTTGCCTGGCGCATGACACTGAGGAGGTGAACTGTAGCTTGATGGAGCACTGTATATCCTGAGTGGTGGCGAGACTGGCTGTATGGCGTGCAGTCAACAGGCGAAGAGAATTCAGGCAGCAAGAGGCTTCCTGCCCTTCGGTCGGCAACCACCGACGCACCAATCCTGATGGTGGAGAGGAAGACGAAGGTCCAGCAAGCACTACTCAAAGCACTACTCAACACGGGGTAATTTCGAGAGAGGCGAGATCGTCGATGTGTTAGGTAAGCACACGTCACCACTCGAGCTAAGTCGCTTGATCGCTTCTCACTGTCGAAGTGTTCTGGAGAAGAAGTGACAGGATGGAGCTTTTTATAGCGCCAAGAGGTGAGACGTAGGCCACTAGGAGAGGTAAGAACTCAGATGTTGAGAAGTCAGGTCCCTCTCAAATCCAGCCCCTCTCACTAGTGGCAGTTGTCGAAGTTGATTGCAGGTCTGTACCAAGATACCCTTGTGTTGCAGTGTCTGACAGATTGAACATTAAAATGGTATAAAATACCGACAGGTTGTTAGGTAAGACACATATGCAACAGTTAGGTATCTTTATTATGAAACGTTTCGCCTACACAGTAGGCTTCTTCAGTCAAGTACAGAAAAGTTGATAGAAGCAGAAGATACTTGAAGACGATGTAATCAGTCCATCACCCTTAAAGTTTTGAGGTGGTCAGTCCCTCAGTCTGGAGAAGAGCATTGTTCCATAGTATGAAACAATATGGAGAAGAAGTGACAGGATGGAGCTTTTTATAGCGCCAAGAGGTGAGACGTAGGCCACTAGGAGAGGTAAGAACTCAGATGTTGAGAAGTCAGGTCCCTCTCAAATCCAGCCCCTCTCACTAGTGGCAGTTGTCGAAGTTGATTGCAGGTCTGTACCAAGATACCCTTGTGTTGCAGTGTCTGACAGATTGAACATTAATTCAATCTGTCAGACACTGCAACACAAGGGTATCTTGGTACAGACCTGCAATCAACTTCGACAACTGCCACTAGTGAGAGGGGCTGGATTTGAGAGGGACCTGACTTCTCAACATCTGAGTTCTTACCTCTCCTAGTGGCCTACGTCTCACCTCTTGGCGCTATAAAAAGCTCCATCCTGTCACTTCTTCTCCATATTGTTTCATACTATGGAACAATGCTCTTCTCCAGACTGAGGGACTGACCACCTCAAAACTTTAAGGGTGATGGACTGATTACATCGTCTTCAAGTATCTTCTGCTTCTATCAACTTTTCTGTACTTGACTGAAGAAGCCTACTGTGTAGGCGAAACGTTTCATAATAAAGATACCTAACTGTTGCATATGTGTCTTACCTAACAACCTGTCGGTATTTTATACCATTTTAATGTTCAATGTCACATTAGTTGCACTTGTGTCCTTTTACTTTACATATTGTCGGTAATTCTACCAACTTTATCTCAATAAAGATACCCAAGAGTTGCACATGTGTCTAATTTATCAACATGTCGGTTCTCTGAACCATTCATCTACAAAGATCTGCTTGTGACTTGAAAAAGCTCACTATGTGGGTGAAACGTTGTCAATAAAGAATCACATTATACTGCATATGTGTTTATATTTCCATTGTGTCGGTATTTTATACCATTTATTTCCAGTGTGGGAATGATTGAGCTAATAAGAACATAAGAATGGAGGAACACTGCAGAAAGCCTACTGGTCCATACAAGGCAGGTCCTTATCAAAATGACCTCTACCCTAAGCTACCCAAGAATTAACTCCTGTATCCAATGAAACCAATCAAACCCAGCCATATATTTGTCCAATCTCTTTTTAAAGCTACCCAAGGTCCTAGCCTCTATCACCCTACTGGGAAGATTGTTCTACGCATCCATAACTCTGTTCAATCTGTTAGGTAAGACACATATGCAACAGTTAGACAACTTTATTCCGAAACGTTTCGCCTACACAGTAGGCTTCTTCAGTCGAATACAGAAAGTAGGCAGGAACAGTAGAGATGTGAAGACGATGTAATCAGTCCATCACCCTTAAAGTCGTAGAATTTGAGGTTGTCAGTCCCTCGGCCTGGAGAAGTTCAGTTCCATAGTCAGGAACTATCTGAAGATCAAGCGACAGTGCGGAGACTTAAATACTGTCGGAAGGAGAGGTGCAGGGTAGTAGTAGTAGTAGTAGTAGTAGTAGTAGTAGTAGTAGTAGTAGTAGTGAGAGGCAACTGAGAGGTCATGTCCCTCTCAGATCCAACCCTTCTCACTTGAAAAGCTTGTCCAAGGTGTTTTCTGTACCAAGATGCCACGTGTTGCAGTGGCTGACAAGATGAACATCAAAATGGTATACAATACCGACAGGTTGTTAGGTAAGACACAATTTGATGTTCATCTTGTCAGCCACTGCAACACGTGGCATCTTGGTACAGAAAACACCTTGGACAAGCTTTTCAAGTGAGAAGGGTTGGATCTGAGAGGGACATGACCTCTCAGTTGCCTCTCACTACTACTACTACTACTACTACTACTACTACTACTACTACTACTACTACTACTACTACTACTACTACCCTGCACCTCTCCTTCCGACAGTATTTAAGTCTCCGCACTGTCGCTTGATCTTCAGATAGTTCCTGACTATGGAACTAAACTTCTCCAGGCCGAGGGACTGACAACCTCAAATTCTACGACTTTAAGGGTGATGGACTGATTACATCGTCTTCACATCTCTACTGTTCCTGCCTACTTTCTGTATTCGACTGAAGAAGCCTACTGTGTAGGCGAAACGTTTCGGAATAAAGTTGTCTAACTGTTGCATATGTGTCTTACCTAACAACCTGTCGGTATTGTATACCATTTTGATGTTCATCTGTTCAATCTGTCAGACACTGCAACACAAGGGTATCTTGGTACAGACAACCTCTACTAGTGAGAACGGCTGGATTTGAGAGGGACCTGACCTCCCAGCATCTGAGTTCTTGCCTCTTCTAGTGACCTACGTCTCACCTCTTGGCGCTATATAAGTGCTCCATCCTGTCACTTCATCTCCATATTGTTTCATTCCATGGAACAATGCTTTTGTCCAGACTGAGGGACTGACCACCTCAAAACTTTAAGGGTGATGGACTGATTACATCGTCTTCAAGTATCTTCTGCTTCTATCAACTTTTCTGTACTCGACTGAAGAAGCCTACTGTGTAGGCGAAACGTTTCGAAATAAAGATACCTAACTGTTGCAACTCTGTTCTAAAACCAGTACTTACCTATGTCCTTTCTAAATCTAAATTTATCCAACTTAAATCCATTATTTCTGGTTGTTACCTGGTTCGACACCCTCAGTACTTTATTAATATCTCCTTTCTTTATGCCCGTCATCCACTTAAACACGTCAATTATATCTCCCGTCATTCTACGTCTTTCCAGAGAGTGAAGATTTATACGGGAGATTCGTTACACAGTAAATCATTTTAGTCATTCTTCTCTGTATGTTCTCCAATGAGTCTATATCCATCCTGTAGTAAGGAGACCAAAACTGAGCAGCATAATCTAAATGAGGCCTCACTAGTGATGTATAGAGCTGTAAAATAACTTTTGGGCTTCTGTTACTTATACTTCTTGAGATAAATCCAAGTAATCTGTTGGCCTTGTTGCACACACTTAGGCACTGCTGTCTTGGCTTTAGATTTCTGCTTACCATGACTCCCAAGACTTTTTCACATTCTGTATGATCAAGCTCTACTTCACCTAGATTATATCTTCGAGGGTTATTTTCATTACCAAGGACTAGTACCTTACACTTATCCACATTGAACTTCATCTGCCATTTTTCAGACCAAGACATTAATTTGTCCAAATCCTCCTGGAGTTCATTGCTATCCTCCTCAGAATGAATCATACGGCCTATCTTTGTATCATCAGCAAATTTGCTCATATCACTCGTAATCCCTTCATCAAGGTCATTAATGTAAATTATGAACAAGAGAGGGCCTAAAATTGATCCTTGTGGAATGCCACTAGTGACTAATCCTCATTCAGATTTGACCCCATTAATGGAAACTCTGCTTTCTATTGATAAGCCATGCCTCTCTCCATGCTAGAACTTTACCTCCTATACCATGAGCTGCCACTTTTCTTAAGAGTCTCTTGTGAGGTACTCTATCGAAGGCTTTACTAAAATCCAATTAACAATATCATATTCTTTATCACTGTCTACTGCTTCAAATGTTCTATTGAAGAACTTCAGTAAATTTGTCAGGCAGGAACGACCTCTCGTGAACCCATGCTGAGATTCATTAATCAAATTGTGTTCTTTAAGGCGACTTCTAATAATGTCAGCTATAATTGATTCTAGTAACTTGCCCACTATAAATGTCAGAGACTTATTGGACAGTAATTTGAAGGCACGGACTTATCCCCTGATTTGAAAATAGGAACCACATTAGCCATCTTCCACAACTCTGGCACAACACCAGTGTGGTGGGAATGGTTGAGGTAATAACAGGGTGGTGGGAATGGTTGAGGTAATAGCAGTGTGGGAATGGTTGAGGTAATAACAGTGTGGGAATGGTTAAGGTAATAACAGTGTGGGAATAGTTGAGGTAATAACAGTGGGGGAATGGTTGAGGTAATAACAGTGAGGGAATGGTTGAGGTAATAACAGTGAGGGAATGGTTGAGGTAATAACAGTGAGGGAATGGTTGAGGTAATAACAGTGAGGGAATGGTTGAGGTAATAACAGTGAGGGAATGGTTGAGGTAATAACAGTGAGGGAATGGTTGAGGTAATAACAGTGAGGGAATAGTTGAGGTAATAACAGTGTGGGAATGGTTGAGGTAATAACAGTGAGGGAATGGTTGAGGTAATAACAGTGAGGGAATGGTTGAGGTAATAACAGTGTGGGAATGGTTGAGGTAATAACAGTGTGGGAATGGTAGAGGTAATAACAGTGTGGGAATGGTTGAGGTAATAACAGTGTGGGAATGGTTGAGGTAATAACAGTGTGGGAATGGTTGAGGTAATAACAGTGGGGGAATGGTTGAGGTAATAACAGTGTGGGAATGGTTGAGGTAATAACAGTGGAGGAATGGTTGAGGTAATAACAGTGTGGGAATGGTTGAGGTAATAACAGTGTGGGAATGGTTGAGGTAATAACAGTGGGGGAATGGTTGAGGTAATAACAGTGTGGGAATGGTTGAGGTAATAACAGTGTGGGAATGGTTGAGGTAATAACAGTGGGGGAATGGTTGAGGTAATAACAGTGTGGGAATGGTTGAGGTAATAACAGTGGGGGAATGGTTGAGGTAATAACAGTGTGGGAATGGTTGAGGTAATAACAGTGGGGGAATGGTTGAGGTAATAACAGTGGGGGAATGGTTGAGGTAATAACAGTGTGGGAATGGTTGAGGTAATAACAGTGTGGGAATGGTTGAGGTAATAACAGTGGGGGAATGGTTGAGGTAATAACAGTGTGGGAATGGTTGAGGTAATAACAGTGGGGGAATGGTTGAGGTAATAACAGTGTGGGAATGGTTGAGGTAATAACAGTGTGGGAATGGTTGAGGTAATAACAGTGGAGGAATGGTTGAGGTAATAACAGTGTGGGAATGGTTGAGGTAATAACAGTGTGGGAATGGTTGAGGTAATAGCAGTGAGGGAATGGTTGAGGTAATAACAGTGAGGGAATGGTTGAGGTAATAACAGTGTGGGAATGGTTGAGGTAATAACAGTGTGGGAATGGTTGAGGTAATAACAGTGTGGGAATGGTTGAGGTAATAACAGTGTGGGAATGGTTGAGGTAATAACAGTGTGGGAATGGTTGAGGTAATAACAGTGTGGGAATGGTTGAGGTAATAACAGTGTGGGAATGGTTGAGGTAATAACAGTGGGGGAATGGTTGAGGTAATAACAGTGGAGGAATGGTTGAGGTAATAACAGTGTGGGAATGGTTGAGGTAATAACAGTGTGGGAATGGTTGAGGTAATAACAGTGGAGGAATGGTTGAGGTAATAACAGTGTGGGAATGGTTGAGGTAATAACAGTGAGGGAATGGTTGAGGTAATAACAGTGGAGGAATGGTTGAGGTAATAACAGTGTGGGAATGGTTGAGGTAATAACAGTGGGGGAATGGTTGAGGTAATAACAGTGTGGGAATGGTTGAGGTAATAACAGTGTGGGAATGGTTGAGGTAATAACAGTGGAGGAATGGTTGAGGTAATAACAGTGTGGGAATGGTTGAGGTAATAACAGTGTGGGAATGGTTGAGGTAATAACAGTGGAGGAATGGTTGAGGTAATAACAGTGTGGGAATGGTTGAGGTAATAACAGTGTGGGAATGGTTGAGGTAATAACAGTGTGGGAATGGTTGAGGTAATAACAGTGGAGGAATGGTTGAGGTAATAACAGTGTGGGAATGGTTGAGGTAATAACAGTGGAGGAATGGTTGAGGTAATAACAGTGTGGGAATGGTTGAGGTAATAACAGTGTGGGAATGGTTGAGGTAATAACAGTGGAGGAATGGTTGAGGTAATAACAGTGTGGGAATGGTTGAGGTAATAACAGTGAAGGAATGGTTGAGGTAATAACAGTGGGGGAATGGTTGAGGTAATAACAGTGGGGGGATGGTTGAGGTAATAACAGTGTGGGAATGGTTGAGGTAATAACAGTGTGGGAATGGTTGAGGTAATAACAGTGTGGGAATGGTTGAGGTAATAACAGTGTGGGAATGGTTGAGGTAATAACAGTGGAGGAATGGTTGAGGTAATAACAGTGTGGGAATGGTTGAGGTAATAACAGTGTGGGAATGGTTGAGGTAATAACAGTGGAGGAATGGTTGAGGTAATAACAGTGTGGGAATGGTTGAGGTAATAACAGTGTGGGAATGGTTGAGGTAATAACAGTGTGGGAATGGTTGAGGTAATAACAGTGGAGGAATGGTTGAGGTAATAACAGTGTGGGAATGGTTGAGGTAATAACAGTGGAGGAATGGTTGAGGTAATAACAGTGTGGGAATGGTTGAGGTAATAACAGTGTGGGAATGGTTGAGGTAATAACAGTGGAGGAATGGTTGAGGTAATAACAGTGTGGGAATGGTTGAGGTAATAACAGTGGAGGAATGGTTGAGGTAATAACAGTGGGGGAATGGTTGAGGTAATAACAGTGTGGGAATGGTTGAGGTAATAACAGTGTGGGAATGGTTGAGGTAATAACAGTGTGGGAATGGTTGAGGTAATAACAGTGTGGGAATGGTTGAGGTAATAACAGTGGAGGAATGGTTGAGGTAATAACAGTGTGGGAATGGTTGAGGTAATAACAGTGTGGGAATGGTTTAGGTAATAACAGTGGAGGAATGGTTGAGGTAATAACAGTGGGGGAATGGTTGAGGTAATAACAGTGTGGGAATGGTTGAGGTAATAGCAGTGAGGGAATGGTTGAGGTAATAACAGTGAGGGAATGGTTGAGGTAATAACAGTGTGGGAATGGTTGAGGTAATAACAGTGTGGGAATGGTTGAGGTAATAACAGTGTGGGAATGGTTGAGGTAATAACAGTGTGGGAATGGTTGAGGTAATAACAGTGTGGGAATGGTTGAGGTAATAACAGTGTGGGAATGGTTGAGGTAATAACAGTGGAGGAATGGTTGAGGTAATAACAGTGGGGGAATGGTTGAGGTAATAACAGTGTGGGAATGGTTGAGGTAATAACAGTGTGGGAATGGTTGAGGTAATAACAGTGGAGGAATGGTTGAGGTAATAACAGTGGAGGAATGGTTGAGGTAATAACAGTGTGGGAATGGTTGAGGTAATAACAGTGTGGGAATGGTTGAGGTAATAACAGTGTGGGAATGGTTGAGGTAATAACAGTGTGGGAATGGTTGAGGTAATAACAGTGTGGGAATGGTTGAGGTAATAACAGTGGAGGAATGGTTGAGGTAATAACAGTGTGGGAATGGTTGAGGTAATAACAGTGGAGGAATGGTTGAGGTAATAACAGTGGGGGAATGGTTGAGGTAATAACAGTGTGGGAATGGTTGAGGTAATAACAGTGGAGGAATGGTTGAGGTAATAACAGTGTGGGAATGGTTGAGGTAATAACAGTGGAGGAATGGTTGAGGTAATAACAGTGGGGGAATGGTTGAGGTAATAACAGTGTGGGAATGGTTGAGGTAATAACAGTGTGGGAATGGTTGAGGTAATAACAGTGGAGGAATGGTTGAGGTAATAACAGTGGAGGAATGGTTGAGGTAATAACAGTGGAGGAATGGTTGAGGTAATAACAGTGGAGGAATGGTTGAGGTAA
The DNA here is from genome assembly GCF_038502225.1 of Cherax quadricarinatus. Classification (NCBI taxonomy): domain Eukaryota; kingdom Metazoa; phylum Arthropoda; class Malacostraca; order Decapoda; family Parastacidae; genus Cherax; species Cherax quadricarinatus. The sequence goes on from NC_091296.1 coordinate 44,212,599, forward strand.
TAACAGTGAGGGAATGGTTGAGGTAATAACAGTGTGGGATTGGTTGAGGTAATAACAGTGTGGGAATGGTTGAGGTAATAACAGTGGAGGAATGGTTGAGGTAATAACAGTGGAGGAATGGTTGAGGTAATAACAGTGTGGGAATGGTTGAGGTAATAGCAGTGGAGGAATGGTTGAGGTAATAACAGTGGAGGAATGGTTGAGGTAATAACACTTGGACTCACTTTCCCAGTACAGCAAGATGACCACAACTCAAACACCAGAAATTTTAGAGTTGCTAATTCTACAACATATCTTATCATTATCAACATAGTGTGAAGCTGCAGGATTTTATCCAGCATGTCACATAAAATAGTTTGGCTGATCAGGAAGTGTCTGAAGAACATGTGTAGGTTAATATTATCATGTTCATGGCAAGTTGTAAACTGGCAGAGGTCATGAAGTGTATCAAGGTGGGGAGGTAATGAGGACTCAACTGGTAGAGGTCATGAAGTGTATCAAGGTGGGGAGGTAATGAGGACTCATCTGGTAGAGGTCATGAAGTGTATCAAGGTGGGGAGGTAATGAGAACTCAACTGGTAGAGGTCATGAAGTGTATCAAGGTGGGGAGGTAATGAGGACTCAACTGGTAGAGGTCATGAAGTGTATCAAGGTGGGGAGGTAATGAGAACTCAACTGGTAGAGGTCATGAAGTGTATCAAGGTGGGGAGGTAATGAGAACTCAACTGGTAGAGGTCATGAAGTGTATCAAGGTGGGGAGGTAATGAGAACTCAACTGGTAGACGTCATGAAGTGTATCAAGGTGGGGAGGTAGTGAGAACTCAACTGGTAGAGGTCATGAAGTGTATCAAGGTGGGGAGGTAATGAGAACTCAACTGGTAGAGGTCATGAAGTGTATCAAGGTGGGGAGGTAATGAGGACTCAACTGGTAGAGGTCATGAAGCGTATCAAGGTGGGGAGGTAATGAGGACTCAATTGGTAGAGGTCATGAAGCGTATCAAGGTGGGGAGGTAATGAGGACTAATCCCAAAAAAGGGGAAGACAGCATCAATTTCTTACATACAAGCATTTCATCATTGATCAGAGGTCAGTCGATAATTCCTTTTATACACGACCTTGATCCCTTCATATATTTTTTCACTTAGTGTCTTTATTGCTCCCTTTTCATTGTGAAGAGTGGGAGTCAAACAGTGCCGTCAAGAAGGTATTTCAGTGTGCAGAACATGAACCAGATTCTGGTATTTTCAACGTGTACATTATGACACAATTTTCTTGCCAGTGTTGCACCCACAACACTGGCAGCAATTTCAAGCATTCTCAATAATATAAATATTCTCTGTTGGCGAGGAGTAGGTATACATTGTCAGGTACGTGGTTTAGGTATACATTGTCAGGTACGTGGTTTAGGTATACATTGTCAGGTACGTGGTTTAGGTATACTTTGTCAGGCACTGAGTTTAGGTATACATTGTCAGGTATGTGGTTTAGGTATACATTGTCAGGTGCATGGTGTAGGTATACATTGTCAGGTACATTGTTTAATTATACACTATCAGGTACGTGGTTTAGTTATACATTGTCAGGTACTGAGCTTAGGTACACATTGTCATGTATATGGTTTAGTAATACATTGTCAGGTTCGTGGTTTAGGTATACATTATCAGGTACTGAGTTTAGGTATACATTGTCTGGTACATGGTTTAGTTATACATTGTCAGGTACGTGGTTTAGGTATACATTGTCAGGTACATTGTTTAGTTATACATTGCCAGGTACATCGTTTAGTTATACATTGTCAGGTACGTGGTTTAGTTATACATTGTCAGGTACTGAGTTTAGGTACACATTGTCATGTGTATGGTTTAGTAATACATTATCAGGTACTGAGTTTAGGCATACATTGACGGGTACGTGGTTTAGTTATACATTGTCAGGTATATGGTTTAGTTATAGATTGTCAGTTACGTGGTTTAGGTATACACTGTGAGGAACGGGGAGTGTGAACATGTTAGAAACAGGATGTTATTATCTGGCTCGTCAAGGTCACTCCTTGCACAGAATAAATAATTTCCACATGATTTGTTATTTAGTTAATGATCAAACTCCAAAATAAAACCAAGATGTAAATATAAAATACTTCATTTAATTAATTACAACTATTATTCATTAAAACTATTGGAATATATATAAGTTTGATGATAGTGATATATATATATATATATATATATATATATATATATATATATATATATATATATATATATATATATATATATATATATATATATATATAATAGAGTCCACCTCCTGTGCAATATATGGATCATTTAGAACTTAAATAATCTGTATTCTGCGAGAGAAACCTCAGATCACTGCCAGAGAAACCTCAGATTCACAACATGCTGCTTCACTGGGGGTTTCCTCAGTCAGACGCTTGTCGACAACCTCCTCTCCTGGTGAGATAAAGATGCTTGCTTGATTCTCGTGTGTCTCCTCCACTTCTTCATGTGAGTCGTCCGCATGAGAACACTCATCTGGCACTTCCCTGCAGGTGTTGGAGAGCAAGGTCAGGTTGTGGTATTGTGCCTCAACCCTCGAGGTCTCCTTGATGAGCCTAGCTGCAGGAGTGGGTCTCACAGCGTACACGTTCTGATACACATGTATTTCGTTCTCTTCCTTCTGCTTTTCGCTTCCTTGCAGGAGTGTGACTCCCGTCACGTAAGTGTTCTCCCTACCTGGCTTATTGGATACGACTCCTGAGTACCTCAGGTCGCTCTGAGATTTGCCACTTCGCAGAGTTTCGACTTTCTGGCGAATCTTCTTCAAAACCTCTTCGTCAAATTCTTCGTAAACCTGCCACGACAAAGAGTTATTAGCCAAAAATAAGTGTAGATAATTTTCATAGTACAGAAACCTAATGCTTTAAATAGTTTTATCTCAAGCAAGGAAAGGGTATAATATGACTGAAGATTAACTCACACATTTAGTAAAAGGAAGAGAAGCAGTGTATAAGAAACAATTAATGCCGAGTTACGAAAGACTTTTACTTACCGGGGATGACAGATGTGTTTTTGAAATCTGGCTTCTTTTGCGGCACCAGAGAGACAGCCAGATAAAGAAGAGTACCACCAGCAGGGTCGCTGTAGTTATAAAGAGCCCAGCCATTAGCCACACTCGGCTGAACGACAAAACTCGGGGAGGAATCTCCTGAAGATCTCTCGGCAGGCAGTTGAAGAGGACATGAGCCCCTCCCTCTGCAGAGATGACGAAGCTTTTGTAGTTGTAGAAGAACCGTCTGTACTGCGTCTGCAATGAGTGTGATGTATTGCCGACAGTTACATTCAGGGCATGCAAGTTAGGCCCCATGGACGATTTCCTATAGTACTCCACGTCAATGCGAATCCATGGCTTCAATTTGGAGAGTACCAAGTCAGAATTGTGGATGTTTATTGTCTCCCTAGTCTCGAAGATTTCTAGTAGACTTCTTAATTTTAGTCTGAACTCCAGCTTCTTGAAAGACAACTTGGGGCGGATAAAGAAGGTGAGAGACTTGTCATTAACTTCTTTGACCATCTGCAAACCTAAACTGTTTTCCGTAATGTTCAGAAATATGCATTTTTTCTCTTGCCTCACTTTTTGCATCACCTTCTGATTATCCATTTCTAGACCGGATGAGTAACTGTCAGAACGGTCAGTTTCATTTTCTGACGCAGACACTGGGAGGGTCGTAGTGATTCTAGAAGTACCAACTGGAGAAGAGCCTAGCAAGGCAGCAATGATACTATGATAATCCCTTGGAGGAGAGTTTTGCAGGACAGTAGTGATGCTGTGATCAGACTGTGATGGTAAGCAGCTCACGGGATTGAAAGTCCACAATATTCCACACAAGATGAAAACCGTCAACGGATGACATTCCATCGCGATTTACTTCAATGATAAAGCAACAATAATTTCAGGTTCACAATAGAGAACGATCTTGCACAATGGAAGTTCTTGGGTGCCACTGAGTGCCTTGCTAGCGAGCTAGCGTGCCACTGAGCGTCTTGAGTGAAGGGCAGGATAAGAAGAAGCAAGTAACTAACAGGATATGACTCAATGAGATCACGAGAAACTTTCAGACCTAAACAATAAAGCCTAGCGACACTGATTCCTTTGTAGATCCGGTTACTTCCGAGCACCAGCCAGCCTGAAGCAGCTTCCTTAAATATCAATTAATCCCAGGAAATTTTGAAAGGAAGAGATATTGATGACGTGAGTACATGATATTTTCCTGGCTTGATAATACCTTGATGTCTATTAAACTTAAGGGTAAATGGTTGTAACGACGTTATATTGTCCATAATTCTCAGGCAGATGAATTAAAAGGCACAATACCGTGACTGGAACAATACACAAATAACTTACACATAAGAAAATGAAACTTATGAAGACGACATTTCGGTCTGACTTGGGTTATTAACTAGTCACACACAAGCACGAAGGGAAGGGAGCCAGTACATATACAACAGTGGGACGGGGACGGGATAACGAGAGGAAGTGGTAGTATAACAGTAGAAGACAACTTCTACTGTTATACTACTGCTTCTTCTCACTACCACCTCGGTCCCTTCTGTCACACTAGTTACCACCTCGGTCCCTTCTGTCACACTAGTTACCACCTCGGTCCCTTCTGTCACACTAGCTACCGCCTCGGTCCCTCCTGTCACACTAGTTACCACCTCGGTCCCTTCTGTCACACTAGTTACCACCTCGGTCCCTTCTGTCACACTAGTTACCACCTCGGTCCCTTCTGTCACACTAGCTACCGCCTCGGTCCCTTCTGTCACACTAGTTACCACCTCGGTCCCTTCTGTCACACTAGTTACCACCTCGGTCCCTCCTGTCACACTAGCTACCGCCTCGGTCCCTCCTGTCACACTAGTTACCACCTCGGTCCCTCCTGTCACACTAGCTACCGCCTCGGTCCCTTCTGTCACACTAGTTACCACCTCGGTCCCTTCTGTCACACTAGCTACCGCCTCGGTCCCTTCTGTCACACTAGCTACCGCCTCGGTCCCTTCTGTCACACTAGTTACCACCTCGGTCCCTTCTGTCACACTAGTTAAAACCTCGGTCCCTTCTGTCACACTAGTTACCACCTCGGTCCCTTCTGTCACACTAGTTACCACCTCGGTCCCTCCTGTCACACTAGCTACCGCCTCGGTCCTTCCTGTCACACTAGTTACCGCCTCGGTCCCTCCTGTCACACTAGTTACCGCCTCGGTCCCTCCTGTCACACTAGTTACCACCTCGGTCCCTCCTGTCACACTAGTTACCACCTTGGTCCCTCCTGTCACACTAGCTACCGCCTCGGTCCCTCCTGTCACACTAGTTACCGCCTCGGTCCCTCCTGTCACACTAGCTACCGCCTCGGTCCCTCCTGTCACACTAGTTACCACCTCGGTCCCTCCTGTCACACTAGTTACCGCCTCGGTCCCTCCTGTCACACTAGCTACCGCCTCGGTCCCTCCTGTCACACTAGTTACCACCTCGGTCCCTCCTGTCACACTAGTTACCGCCTCGGTCCCTCCTGTCACACTAGCTACCGCCTCGGTCCCTCCTGTCACACTAGTTACCGCCTAGGTCCCTCCTGTCACACTAGCTACTGCCTCGGTCCCTCCTGTCACACTAGTTACTGCCTCGGTCCCTCCTGTCACACTAGTTACCGCCTCGGTCCCTCCTGTCACACTAGTTACCACCTCGGTCCCTCCTGTCACACTAATTACTGCCTCGGTCCCTCCTGTCACACTAATTACCACCTCGGTCCCTCCTGTCACTCTAGTTACCGTCTCAGACCCTCCTGCCACACTAGTTACCGCCTCGGTCCCTCCTGTCACACTAGTTACCACCTCGGTCCCTCCTGTCACACTAATTACTGCCTCGGTCCCTCCTGTCACACTAGTTACCACCTCGGTCCCTCCTGTCACTCTAGTTACCGTCTCAGACCCTCCTGTCACACTAGTTACTGCCTCGGTCCCTCCTGTCACACTAGTTACCTCCTTGATCCCTCCTGTCACACTAGTTACTGCCTCGGTCCCTCCTGTCACACTAGTTACCACCTCGGTCCCTCCTGTCACACTAGTTACCACCTCGGTCCCTTCTGTCACACTAGTTACCGCCTCGGTCCCTCCTGTCACACTAGCTACCGCCTCGGTCCCACTTGTCACACTAGTTATCACCTCGGTCCCTCCTGTCACACTAGTTACCACCTCGGTCCCTCCTGTCACACTAGTTACCACCTCGGTCCTTCTTGTCACACTAGTTACCGCCTCGGTCCCTCCTGTCACACTAGTTACCACCTCGGTCCCTCCTGTCACTCTAGTTACCGTCTCAGACCCTCCTGTCACACTAGTTACTGCCTCGGTCCCTCCTGTCACACTAGTTACCTCCTTGATCCCTCCTGTCACACTAGTTACTGCCTCGGTCCCTCCTGTCACACTAGTTACCACCTCGGTCCCTCCTGTCACACTAGTTACCGCCTCGGTCCCTCCTGTCACACTAGTTACCGCCTCGGTCCCTCATGTCACACTAGTTACCACCTCGGTCCCTCCTGTCACACTAGTTACCACCTCGGTCCCTCCTGTCACACTAGTTACCACCTCGGTCCCTCCTGTCACACTAGTTACCGCCTCGGTCCCTCCTGTCACACTAGTTACCGCCTGGGTCTCTCCTGCCACACTAGTTACCACCTCGGTCCCTTCTGTCACACTAGTTACCGCCTCGGTCCCTTCTGTCACACTAGTTACCGCCTCGGTCCCTCCTGCCACACTAGTTACCACCTCGGTCCCTCCTGTCACACTAGTTACCACCTCGGTCCCTCCTGTCACACTAGATACCGCCTCGGTCCCTCCTGTCACACTAGTTACCGCCTCGGTCCCTCCTGTCACACTAGTTACCACCTCGGTCCCTCCTGTCACACTAGTTACCGCCTCGGTCCCTCCTGTCACACTAGTTACCACCTCGGTCCCTCCTGTCACACTAGTTACCACCTCGGTCCCTCCTGTCACACTAGATACCGCCTCGGTCCCTCCTGTCACACTAGTTACCGCCTCAGTCCCTCCTGCCACACTAGTTACCGCCTCGGTCCCTCCTGCCACACTAGTTACCGCCTCGGTCCCTCCTGCCACACTAGTTACCGCCTCGGTCCCTCCTGCCACACTAGTTACCGCCTCGGTCCCTCCTGCCACACTAGTTACCGCCTCGGTCCCTCCTGCCACACTAGTTACCGCCTCGGTCCCTTCTGTGGTAGAGATAGTGGTAGTAGTATAAGCAGTGAAACACCGCGGAAGAGACAGCAATAAAATGGGAGAATTAATAGTGACACACAAGTCAGAGAGTAGAGTTTTAACTATGAAGTTTAGAGCATTAGACAATGTAATATGAAAGGAAGGCATCTACAGAGACAAATCCCGGACTAAGATTCATATTAGGTAAGTTGATTATAAGGGATACTTCAACAAGACGACGTCTGTGAAGGCTAGAAGAAGGGTAGACAGTTTAAGCAGAGGACTAGTCAGTAGGATGACTAGAAAGAGCATTATTGAGGTCGGGAAGTCTAGTACTTCTTTTGTTTTCTTTAAGTCTGTCAGAAAGAGAGCGGTCAATTTCTCCAAAGTATTGGAGGGGACAAGAGGAACAAGAAATGGAGTAGACTTCGGAAGCAAGTAGCAAATTGTTTTAATTCATACTACACATTTGTCGCATCAACACTAGTAAGTAAACTACCATCTGCATCAAATACCTTTAACACAGACTCTGATAAGTTTAAAACATACTATACCAATAAACGGGTAACCCCAAACAGTTGTCAACATGACTTCGTGCAAAAAAAGCAAAGCAGGTTAAACCCAACTAAGAGCACCGGCCCAGATAACATCCAATGTAAGTTCCTAAAAGATAGTGCCTCTGAATTGCCAATCCTCATTGCTCACATAATAAATTTGTCCATCACCACTAATACCGTACCAGAGGGGTTCAAGGAGGCCAGAGTTACTCCTATCTTATTAGGTCTGATGTCAGCAACTATAGGCCTGTTAGCATACTCAGTAGGGAGCATTGAAATTTTGGTCAAAGCTGCACTCTTCAGGCATTGTTTCTTATATACATCTTAGATTCAGTACAAATTTTGAAGCTGATTGGTTGAGGTTTAACCTACAGCATTTGCGATGGAAATTTTGGGATGTGTCTGTATTACTGAGTAGCACAGCGCAGTGTTTTATGTACTGTCTCTATGTACTCTGCAGTATTACTGAGTAGCACAGCGCAGTGTTTTATGTACTGTATCTATGTACTCTGCAGTATTACTGAGTAGCACAGCGCAGTGTTTTATGTACTGTATCTATGTACTCTGCAGTATTTATAAATATTAACTAACTTTCTCTCTTTTCAGATACTCTGATTACTTATATACTTTACTACTGAGATGTTACAATGTCAACGAGGAAAACCACAGAACATCATTGTTTGGCCATGACAGTGTTCTTCCAGTGAACAAATTTCCGTCCAAAGACGATACCTGGAGTTTACCTGGAGAGAGTTCCGGGGGTCAACGCCCCCGCGGCCCGGTCTGTGACCAGGCCTCCTGGTGGATCAGAGCCTGATCAACCAGGCTGTTGCTGCTGGCTGCACGCAAACCAACGTACGAGCCACAGCCCGGCTGATCAGGAACTGACTTTAGGTGCTTGTCCAGTGCCAGCTTGAAGACTGCCAGGGGTCTGTTGGTAATCCCCCTTATGTGTGCTGGGAGGCAGTTGAACAGTCTCGGGCCCCTGACACTTATTGTATGGTCTCTTAACGTGCTAGTGACACCCCTGCTTTTCATTGGGGGGATGGTGCATCGTCTGCCAAGTCTTTTGCTTTCGTAGTGAGTGATTTTCGTGTGCAAGTTCGGTACTAGTCCCTCTAGGATTTTCCAGGTGTATATAATCATGTATCTCTCCCTCCTGCGTTCCAGGGAATACAGGTTTAGGAACCTCAAGCGCTCCCAGTAATTGAGGTGTTTTATCTCCGTTATGCGCGCCGTGAAAGTTCTCTGTACATTTTCTAGGTCGGCAATTTCACCTGCCTTGAAAGGTGCTGTTAGTGTGCAGCAATATTCCAGCCTAGATAGGACAAGTGACCTGAAGAGTGTCATCATGGGCTTGGCCTCCCTAGTTTTGAAGGTTCTCATTATCCATCCTGTCATTTTTCTAGCAGATGCGATTGATACAATGTTATGGTCCTTGAAGGTGAGATCCTCCGACATGATCACTCCCAGGTCTTTGACGTTGGTGTTTCGCTCTATTTTGTGGCCAGAATTTGTTTTGTACTCTGATGAAGATTTAATTTCCTCATGTTTACCATATCTGAGTAATTGAAATTTCTCATCGTTGAACTTCATATTGTTTTCTGCAGCCCACTGAAAGATTTGGTTGATGTCCGCCTGGAGCCTTGCAGTGTCTGCAATGGAAGACACTGTCATGCAGATTCGGGTGTCATCTGCAAAGGAAGACACGGTGCTGTGGCTGACATCCTTGTCTATGTCGGATATGAGGATGAGGAACAAGATGGGAGCGAGTACTGTGCCTTGTGGAACAGAGCTTTTCACCGTAGCTGCCTCGGACTTTACTCTGTTGACGACTACTCTCTGTGTTCTGTTAGTGAGGAAATTATAGATCCATCGACCGACTTTTCCTGTTATTCATTTAGCACGCATTTTGTGCGCTATTACGCCATGGTCACACTTGTCACACATGTTAAGAAACTGTTGGTGATATAAATGTGATGAAGGAAAGTTTACTGATGTTTCAGTGATTATCAAGATAACAGCTAAGGATTGTTCTGAACTATGGCAGAAATCAACTGGAGACAGAAAGACTGTTCATATTCTCAGCCAGAAAACTATTGAGGAAAGTGCGATGAATGGTTTTGAAAACCGACAAGTTGAAGAATTGAGACACTTATGTAACATATGGGAATCTTTATTGAAGAAACGTTTCGCCACACAGTGGCTTCATCAGTCTTAAACAAAGCAGGAAGGTATAAGGAGAGGAGGAGTTTGAGGTAATCAGTCCCTCAGCCTGGAGTCGATGTGACCAGTCCATCAATCTTGTAGAAAGTACAGCACAGGGCCGTAGCAGTGGCTCATATACAAAGAATTCTTCAAACTTGTCCAATGTTTGGACGAAGATCTACTTAGACTAGTGGCTGGTTCCACTATGACCCCGCCTCCTCCTGCTTCGCCTCACCTCACTACAGTATGCTGCATATTGAGGAAAGATTGAAAAATTGTACAGTAGAGGAATAGAACTGATTAAGAACAAATATGTCTCCAAAAAAGCTACATTTTAGGAAGAAATGAACGAGTTATTTGATATATGTAGTTGTTTCTGTCCTGCTGCCGCCTGTCAAGATGTCGGCTGCAAAATAAAGGAGTGTGACGGATACCACCTGGACTGTAATTGTGATGTGAAAGTTCTTGAACGTGAGGTACAGTTCCTCCTTGACCAGAGAGGCGATAGGAAGATGAAAACTGGCTGTGTTGACATGATAGTAACGATGATGTGGGAAAGGGTGATGGTAAAAGAGGAGCAGGATGCAGCCAGAGCCAGGGAGCAGCTGGAGGAAAGACAGAGTGAACCGGCAGCTGAAGAAGTTTCTGATTCTGACGATAATTCAGACGATGCCACAGATAGCCCTTCTGTCGATACTGATGCTGACTATGTTTTGAGTGGTCTGACTGCCAGCAACTCACAGCAGAACAGAACAAGACTCCCCACACTGGCAGCCACATGTGACCGATTATTGATCAGTGATAATGCTGGAGCTGACATTGTTATCGCCATTTTAACCAAGGACGATAAAAGTCAAGTTATTGGACGACAGAAGTTACGAGATGCCAGACACAAATACTGAATGGAGAAGCAAGAAAATGAGCTAGCAAACTTGGAAAATATCATATCACTGTCTTTTGATGGTAAGAAGACCTCCACCCATGTAATGACAAAGATGAAAAGACCAAGAAATGGAGTCCAAAAATAGTGGTGAAAGATCATTATATCATCATGGTGGAGCCCAGCACTCATGTGACTCCCAAGTCAGGCCATGGAAAGAAGATTGCCAAGACTATATATACATTTCTGATGGAACAGAAACTAACTTGGCAGCCTGTTGTATGTGTTGGTAGTGACGGAACCAACATAAATGTCGGAGCTGACAATGGAGCCATTCATCATTTTGAAATGTTGCTTGGTCATCTGGTCCATTCTTTCATCTATCAGCTTCATGGAAATGAACTGCCATTCCGGGCTGTTTTCTACCACTATGATGGTAAGCCAAGTGGTCCTGAGCATTGGAGAGGTCCCATTGGCAAGCAAATCAAGAATCCGCTGTCTGAGCTGCCAGTTGTTGCTTTCCAACCAGTCAATTTCACTGATTTCCCTGCTCTGAATGACAAGGTGGCAGAGGATCTGTCCTGGGACCAGAAATACTTGTCTTACTGCTGTCACCATGTCATAGAACTCCAGTAGGTTTGTGACACAGGATTTCCCGTCCCTGAAACCATGTTGGCTGCTGTTGATGAGATCATTCCTTTCTAGGTGTTCCACCACTCTTCTCCTGATAATCTTCTCCATGATTTTGCATACTATACATGTCAGTGACACTGGTCTGTAGTTTAATGCTTCATGTCTGTCTCCTTTTTTAAAGATTGGGACTGTGTGTGTGTGTGTGTGTGTGTGTGTGTGTGTGTGTGTGTGTGTGTGTGTGTGTGGGAGGGGGGTATTAACTTCGTAATATGTAAAATTGTGACTAGTAAAATTACCGAAAAGTGGTTATAAGTTGTAAGTGTTGTGGTGACTTTTTCTGATGAAATAGTTACAACGAGAAAAAATTGTGGGTTATTAGTGAAAATTGTGTCTTGTTGGGAGATGTTGGTGGGAGAGTGAGGTGCTGGGAGATGTTAGTGGGAGAGTGAGGTGTTGGGAGATATTGGTGGGAGAGTGAGGTGTTGGGAGATGTTGGTGGGAGAGTGAGGTATTGGGAGATATTGGTGGGAGAGTGAGGTGTTGGGAGATGTTGGTGGGAGAGTGAGGTATTGGGAGATATTGGTGGGAGAGTGAGGTGTTGGGAGATGTTGGTGGGAGAGTGAGGTGTTGGGAGATGTTGGTGGGAGAGTGAGGTGTTGGGAGATGTTGGTGGGAGAGTGAGGTGTTGGGAGATGGATGGGTGGGTGTTAAGAGGTAAGGTTTGGGGGGGTGGGGAGAAGGGGTAAGAAGAGGATTGTATTAGAATTTTAATGAAATATGGGAATTTTACTGAAATTAAAGGTATTGTGTGAATATATTTTAAAAGAATGGATTGAGTAGCATATGTAGCCTTAAATTCTCTCTATGGTAGAAGTGAGTGTTGGTGTTCAGGTAGAGAGAGAGAGAGAGAGAGAGAGAGAGAGAGAGAGAGAGAGAGAGAGAGAGAGAGAGAGAGAGAGAGAGAGAGAGAGAGAGAGAGAGAGAGAGAGAGAGAGAGAGAAGGTTACTTCGTGGGGACTGGCCTGAGATTTTAATCTGAAGGTAAATCAGATAAGATTCGCCAAGTCGACAAATGTCTAGACTTTGAGGAGAGTGAATCTTTTGTTGTATTTTGTAAAAAAAATTGCGGATTGTTGCGGGTATTAACGAAAATAAAGAATTATTTGGGTTATTCTGAGTTAAGAGTGAAAATGTGTAATGTTTTCCCTATGTTGTTTATGTAATGTGTAATACTGAGAATTAATGTAATGAAGAAAATGTAATACTTTAAAATGGAAAATATTAGTGTTATCCTATGTTTACTTCGTTTAAGCTAACAAAAAGAAAAGTAACAGTTGATTTTAAGTTAATAAGGGAACACAGAGTGACCTAGCTTGATCAATCCTGTTGTGACCTGAGTGAGGTTATCACGTGACGTCACTGACCGCTGAGTAAGCATAGGTGGGGTGACATCATGCATGCGAGGAAGTTACTTGTTTAGACCTGCATAGACCCAAAAATTTGATCTGAGGAAGTAGAGCAGGAATATTTGGGATGGGGGTGGAAGTAGGAGGTGTGGGTGTTGATCCTAGGAGTTAGAGATCATAAGAAATTCAAAAAAAAAATCGAAAATATTTGGAGGGATGGAGAGTGATGTCTTAATCCAAGGAGATGGAGCAGGAATATTTGGGCATAGAGGGGTGATGGTGTGGGGGAGGGTGTTGATCCGAGGAAGTGGAGAATATAAGAAATTAAAAAAAAAATAAAAATACTTTGGGAACCCAAAAAACTTGATCCAAGGAGATGGAGCAGGAATATTTTGGGGTAGAAGTGGATGGTGGGAGGCGTGGGGGAGGGTGTTGATCCGAGGAGATGGAGAGCACAAGAAAATGAAATTCGAAAAAAATCTGAAAAAAAATTCGGGGAGCTGGGTCGATCCGGCGGATGCTGCAGAAGGCGCTGCAGAAGGCACTGGTGCAGGCAGGCGTGGGTCGGCACGGGCGGGCAGGTGGGCGTGGGTCAGCACGGGCAGACGCGCAGGTGCGGTGAGCGGTGAGAAGCCATACCGTGGAAGCCACTCAGGGAGGAAGCCATACCGTGGGAGACCGCTGAGCTGCCTTCCCCCCTACTGACGAGGACTTGTTAATCTATGCTGATGATGAGGATGACAGTGAAGATGAAGAGAATGACAATGTGGCTCCTATTGTCAACTCAAGACAAGTAGTGATTCCCAAACTAAAGTGACAAGCAAAAAAACTATCATTCCATGATTGACTGGAAGACTGAACTCAAAACTGAGTCTCCTCTCATTGCTTCTCTATCAGATCAACAGGTTCTGAAAATTATTGAGACTCCACTGGAGGTGCCCAAGTGGCCAAACAACACTCAAGCTGTTGAGAGAGGGATAAAATTGATGAGTGAAGCTTGTACTGAAGTGACTGGACAGAAAGCAAAAGATGGATATATCAGGCAAAAAAATATTGTCCAGGAAAATGATGCCCAAATACCGAACCAATTAAGACTTCACTAATGACTAGTAATAGTTTAAAATTAAATAGTTGATGATTGATATAACCCAAGTATATCTGATTATACAATCTTCACAATCAAAAATGATATAAACTATGTACACTTGATTATTATCCCGATAAACAAAAATATATAAGTCGATAGCGATGCTGCAGGATAAATGGGCATGAAATGGCTTGAAATTTTGCACAGAAATTTGTTGTGACCATACAAATAATGCCTGAAAAGTGCAGCTTGCATCTCTAAAATTTGTACTTTTCAATGGTCCCTAAAGTGTAATATCCACAGTTCTAGAGAGGGCGGTGTACTATCAAGTAGTTAAGTACTTTAATGACAACTTCTCCATAGTTACCAGTCTGGCTTCAGGAGATCTTACTCAACCGACACCTCCCTAATTAATCTGATGGCTTACATGAGAACTGAAATGTCAATAGGGAACCTCATAGGAATGGTAACCTTAGACTTGCAAAAGACCTTCGACACTGTCAACCACAATATATTATGTAAGAATCTTCAAGCTATTGGCATAGGTTCCATAGACTGGTTTAAGTCCTACCTTAGCAACTGGACACAAATTGTCAAAATCAACAAAACAGAATCAGAACCCCTGCCGATAGCATGTGGAGTTTCCCAAGGTAGTATTCTGGGTCACATATTATTCGCATGTTATGTAAACGACATGCCCATCAGTGTCATGTGCAAACTCCATCTGTATGCAGATGACAGTGCTCTGCTAGTGTCAGGTAAAGACCCACAAGATATAGATAATGTAATAACACTGAAACTGGAGTCCTGCAGCAAATGGTTAGTAAACAATACCTCGGGAAAACGAAAGCCATACTCTTTGGCACGATACGTAAACTGAGAAGGGCAAATAATTTTAATGTCCGGTGTAATGGGGAACCCATCACTTTAGTTTTTTCAGTAAAATATCTGTCAAGAGAATTGATAAGGAGCAGCAAAGTAAAGAAAACGAATGCCAGGCTGAGGTTCTTCTACAGACAAGCACAGTGTCTACCTACTGAGGCTCGCAGGACCCTATATTTAGCCCTTATACAATGTCATATGGACTACGCTTGCTTTCCATGGTACTCTGCTTTGACAGAAAACTGAAAGATAGACTACAAATCACCCAGAACAAAATGGTAAAATTCATCCTGGACCTGGGACCAAGAGAACATGTAGGCCAGGATGAATTACAACAGTTGGATATGCTGAATGTTGAAGACAAAGTAAAACAACTGAAGTTAAATCAAGTTTATAAAATTTCTCACAGTGTCCAGAATATCTTGCTGCCAATTTTGTCAAGGTTGGGAACCAAAGCAATCATAGTACTAGAGGGAGAGAGCACAACTTTGTAGTACCCACAGTTAGTGGCCAGGCTTCAAACACCATTTATTGTTCAGTAATAAAGAAATGAACAGACTGCTTGCACATGTCAAAGCCAGTCATAGCATGAACCAGTTCAAGAAGAGTGCCAAAAGGTACCTAATGAATGGAGCGTTAGAAAAGGAGAATAATTTTTTACCCTTTTTTTTTAGCTAACACACATGTAAATATCAATAACTCATTTTATGTTATTCCTTGTATATTTCTTTTACAGTATAATAATAAGATATTATCGCCTTTATAGTATAATAATAAAGTATATAAGAACCCCAATGGAAATTAGTCATTTTGTCTGTCTTTTTTGGGTTATCCTAGGTTCTCTACACATATGTCTTCAAGCAGGCACTGGACAAGCACCTAAAGTCGGTACCTGACCAGCCGGGCTGTGGCAGTATGTTGAATTGCGTTCAGCCAGCAGTAACAGCCTGGTTGATCAGGCTCTGATCCACCAGGAGGCCTGGTCACAGACCGGGCCGCGGGGGCGTTGACCCCCGGAACTCTCTCCAGGTAAACTCCAGGTAAACAGGTACAGGTATACATAAATACAGTTACATAAATTATCATACAGAGCATATGTGTAGATTACCCAGGATAACCCAAGATAATCAGACAAAGTGACTTATTTCCATCGGTAAATAACTATTGCAGCATTAAGAGACGTTGACTGACAATCATGATATTGATGAACACGTTCAAGTTTTTCTTAAAAAATCTGCAACAGACATTGTCCAATTAAAACTAAACAGATCACAGTAAAGACTAAACTGCCCATGATTTAAAAATAGCATCTTCAAATCCATTGATTAAAAACATCGTTATAAAAAACAGTTCAGATTGGGCTTAATATCAAAAGAACAGACGATGTACTAAGGAAGTCTAAGCAACTTAATTATGCAAGCAGATTTAACGAAATAAAAAAACGATATGAAAATGACCTGGAAAACCCTCTGAAATCCTAGGGACTAGAAAACCGTCCAGAAACAGAGATATAAACTTAACTAAACCAGATGAACCTTATATCCAGGCTGCAAACACTAGCAAATATTCTTTATCTAACTCCGACTAAGCCTACTGAAGTCTCGCTCATCACTGGGTCACAGGAAAACAAGACAGGAAATCTGAATAACTTTCCACCAACAATGTACAAAAAAACAGCTCGTGTGTTGTCACCCACTGTTGCAATTCTGTTCAATAAATCAGTGGAGTCTTCAACTTTCCCATCACTACTTAACATAGCAAAGGTTATCCTGATCCTCAAACAAGGCGATCCAGGTGAAGTGAATAACTATAGGCCTATATCAAACTTACTTTTACTATCTAAAATCTTCGAAAATATAATTCTTAAGTTAGTTTACTACTACCTAATATCACACAAAATACTGATCCCCTGCCACTTTGAGTTTAGGTGCATAAAAATACGAATGATGCAATTATACAAATGCAGCGCTTGAAAAAAAAATATCCTCTGGGACCTGCGGAATGCATTCGATATAGTGGAGCACAGCATCCTGTACCTTAAACTAGAACATTATTGGCTCAGAGCATACCTAAAACCTTATCTTAGCTATATACATCAGTATGTCTCCACAAACTGCGTAGCTTTGTCAACTCAGCATGTAGACATAGGAGTACCGCAAGGTAGTCCTAGTCCTCTACTCTTTTTCATTGGAATCAATGATCTTCCTAACGCATCTCATCTCCTTAAACCGGTTCTGTTCGCAGATGACACTACTTATGTCTCCTTCCACTTAAATTTGACTACGCTCACTGACACTGCCAACGACGAACTACTAAAAACGTCAACGTGGATGACTACAAACAAACTCACCCTCACTACAGGCAAAACCTACTACATGTTGTTTGGGAACAGCTTTATATATCAACCTTTACATATTGATCAATGGTTCCCACATTATAAGACACACGGAGGGCAAACTTTTAGGTCTACAACTTGACTGACAGCGCTGTATGACCCTTGTGGGTTTATCGCTTAGTTATGATTATAATAATAATAATAAACCTTGATTGTAACCTGAAATTTAATACCCACATTCATCACATAGCCAAGGTCTCCAAAGCAGTAGGCATCCTCCTTAAGATACAGTACTTGTACCAGACTACTTACAGAGTTCCAACAGACCGGGCCGCGGGGGCGTTGACCCCCGAAACTCTCTCCAGGTAAACAATATAAGCACTCATATTACTGTGCCTAATATATATATATATATATATATATATATATATATATATATATATATATATATATATATATATATATATATATATATATATATATATATATATATATATATATACATACATATATATATATATCACAGAACATTAAGCTCCATTATAAAACCTCCTCTAAAACTTTTCCCTGATAGCTGCAACAGACCACACCGGCACAAAGTCATGAAACTCTCTTCGACATCCCCCGTGTCTCACTCAACCTATGCAACGACACAATGCACATAAGAGGCTCTTAGATCTGGCATTCATTGCCCGAACCAGCGATAGGTCCCGCGTCTGCCAATCAATTTAGAGCTTTTGTTAGAAATCACCTCATCTTGCTAGTGTAACCCAACCAACTACTGTACTAAACAACTATGTAACCCAACCAACTACTGTACTAAACAACTATGTAACCCAACCAACTACTGTACTAAACAACTATGTAACCCAACCAACTACTATACTAAACAACTATGTAACCCAACCAACTACTATACTAAACAACTATGTAACCCAACCAACTACTGTACTAAACAACTATGTAACCCAACCAACTACTGTACTAAACAACTATGTAACCCAACCAACTACTGTACTAAACAACTATGTAACCCAACCAACTACTGTACTAAACAACTATGTAACCCAACCAACTACTATACTAAACAACTATGTAACCCAACCAACTACTATACTAAACAACTATGTAACCCAACCAACTACTATACTAAACAACTATGTAACCCAACCAACTACTATACTAAACAACTATGTAACCCAACCAACTACTGTACTAATCAAAACCAGCTCATTCAACTCTGTCCTTGTTCCTCCAGCTCTGCCCTTGTTCCTCCAGCTCTGTCCTTGTTCCTCCAGCTCTGTCCTTGTTCCTCCAGCTCTGTCCATGTTCCTCCAGCTCTGTCCTTGTTCCTCCAGCTCTGTCCTTGTTCCTCCAGCTCTGCCTTATTCTTCCAGTCTTCCTCATACTCCCATAACAATTAATTGTTCGTCACCTAAGAAACTACCAATGTCTTCCCCTCACGGAAGGTTCCTTGACGCTGGTGAGGGGCTCTTGATCTGTGCTCTGAGAGTTCCCTGAATTGAGCCTGAATACCTTCCATGCTACCCCCCCCCCCACAGGCGCTGTATAATCCCTACGGGTTTAGCGCTTCCCCATGATGATAATAATAATAATAATAATAATAATAATAATAATAATAATTCACTATCTGTTATGGTGGTTCTATATCCTGGTGACAGAGGCAGTTTGAAACTGCTTAAAAGTAATCACAGTTTACTTAAGATCACTTAATGAATTTGAAGTATTAATGCATACTTAAAATTGGTGGCTCTGGTGGCTAAAGCTCTCGTTTCACACGGCGAGGGCCTGGGTTCGATTCCCAGTCAGGGTAAAAACATTGGGCGTGTTCCTTTACACCTGTTGTCTATGTTCCCCATCAGCAAAATGGGTACCTGGGTGTTAGTCGACTGGTGTGAGTCGCATCCCGGGACATTGACCTAATTTGCCCGAAATGCTCAGCATACCAAGGGGCTTTCTATATACTAGAAGTATGTCACTGATGTCAACTATGGTCCGTATACCTTGTACATGTACTTGTAGTATATGAAGATATTATTATATTATTACTTGTCGTTCACTCAGCTACCTCACTTTTGTTCATTAAAAAAAAAATACTCAATAACCTATGTCTAGTTCTTAAGTAGTTTGTAAGTATTAGGATTAGTCTCCCCGATATGCACTGCATGTTAGTGGCTTGCGCACTCGGCTCACAAACTAAGGTCGGTTCGATCCCCGGTACGGGTGAACACATTGTCAAAATATAATAATAATAATAATAATAATAATAATAATAATAATAATAATAATAATAATAATAATAATAATAATAATAATAATAATAATAATAATAATAATAATATCTTTATTTCTATAAGTACATGTACAAGGTGTACAGTCCTAGGTGACATCAATGACATACTACTGTACAGAAAGTCCCTTGTTATGCTGAGCATTTCGGGCAAATTAGGTCAGGTTTGTCCCAGGATGCGACCCACACCAGTCCACTAATTTCCAGGTACCCATTTTATACTGATGGGTGAACGGGGACAATAGGTGTCTTACGGAAACATGTCCCTAATGTTTTTCAGCCGTACCAGCCGTACCGTACCTGTAGAAGTAAAGATTATTATTATTATTATTATTATTATTATTATTATTATTATTATTATTATTATTATTATTATTATTATTATAATTGTTGTTATTTTTAATTATTATTATTATTATTATTATTATTATTATTATTATTATTATTATTATTATTAGTAGTAGTAGTAGTAGTAGTAGTAGTAGTAGTAGTAGTAGTAGTATTACATGTAAACTAATTCAAATTCAAATTCAAAAGTTTATTCTCTATAAGGATTACAATGCTGAGTTTACATAAATTTGGTTATTGTTTGGTTTACATGTAGTAAAATTGTGATTACAGAGTGTACCACTAGAACGCTTAGCATGGCTAGGCATTTCGGGCATACTTAGTTTTATTCTTAATTGTAAAATATTACAAATTATGAGGTAAGTTGGTATTATGGCTAAGTGACTAAATACTAGTTTATGAGTTTAGCAATGTGAATGCTTTTGTTTTGGCACAGTATATAGTTTCAGTATTGGAGTATCACAGGATTCATTATTTTAAGACTGAAATTAATATTTCTGTTTATGGTCAAATGAGTGAGCCAGTGTAAGTGTGAACCACCAGGTGGTATTCGTGTAGTTAGTTGACGGGGTGTATCAGGGAGATAAGATGTTTTCTAATGGTAGTTTTGAAGGTGATGAATGTGTCTGCAGTTCTAGAGTTCTCAGGTAGGGTATTCCAGATTTTAGGGCCTTTGACATACATTGAATTTTTGTAAAGGTTTAGTCGGACACGGGGAATGTCGTAGAGATGTTTGTGTCTGGTGTTATGTCTGTGGGTTCTGTCACAACTATCAAGAAAGCGTTTTAGGTCAAGGTTGATATTAGAGTTTAAGGCCCTGTAGATATAGATTGCACAGTAGTAAGTGTGGATGCACTGAACTGGGAGTAAGTTTAGATCTTTGAAGAGTGGGGGGGTGTGCTGCCAGGGATGGGATTTAGTGATTATTCTTATTGCAGCTTTTTGTTGGATTATTATTGGCTTTAGGTGTGTTGCTGCAGTTGATCCCCAAGCACAAATAGCATAGGTGAGGTATGGATAAATAAGTGAGTGGTATAGTGTGAGAAGGGCATTTTGCGGCACGTAGTATCGTATCTTGTGTACGAATGGTATATAATACCGACAAGATGAGAGTAAGACACATGTGCAACATCTGGGTATCTTTATTGTAGACGTTTCGCCATCCAGTGGCTTTATCAATACAAATTCTAGGACATAACTTGAAGACAGTAGAACTATGTACAGAAGATGAGGTAATCAGTCCCACAACCTAGAAGTAGGTGCGAACAGCACTATAGTCGTGGAGATTCTGAATCTCCACGACTATAGTGCTGTTCGCACCTACTCCTAGGTTGAGGGACTGATTACCTCATCTTCTGTACATAGTTCTACTGTCTTCAAGTTATGTCCTAGAATTTGTATTGATAAAGCCACTGGATGGCGAAACGTCTACAATAAAGATACCCAGATGTTGCACATGTGTCTTACTCTCACCTAGTATCGTATCTTGGAGAGGATCCCAACCGTTTTGGATACTTTTTTGGCTATATGCTGGATATGGGTGCTGAAATTCAGGTTGTTGTCAAGGTATAAGCCTAGGAATTTTCCCCCATTATTTCTGGTACTTAGAGTGTTGTCAATCTTAATGTTAATTTGTGCATCTCCTGCTCTGCTACCAAACATAATATAGTAAGTTTTGTCAGTGTTAAGCGTAAGTTTATTGGCTGTCATCCAAGTCGATATTTTAATCAGCTCCTCATTCACAATGGTGTTGAGGGTGGCAAGATTAGGGTGAGAGATGACATAAGTCGTGTCATCAGCAAAGAGAATGGGTTTCAGGTGTTGGGATACGTTTGGAAGGTATATTGCTTCCTCAGTAAGATATCTGGGAATCTCCTTCGACCCATACATGTCAGAAGAACTGGAGACTTCAATATCAACCTTGGCCTACCAGATGATCAGACTGTAACTGATTTCATCAACAATATGAACAACACACTTCTCATACCAACAATAACTAAACCAACCAGGCTGACTGAGACAAGTGCAACCATAATAGACCACATATGGACCAATATAATAGCCCCTCTTAAATCAGGGATAATCACAGCACTACTGGCCACCACCCAACCTTCCTCTTAACAAACATTAGTAAGCCACCACTCGAATGCAACAAAGTTCCATTTAGACTCCATGACGAGGCCTCAGTAAGGAATTTCACAGCAGACCTAGAGACTGTTGACTGGCCTACAGAATTCTCCAATGCCAATGGTATTGACGATTGGACGGACATTTTTCATAACAAAATACTTAGACTATACAACAAACATTGTCCTATAAAAACGAAACAGATCACGAATAAACGGCTCGGTTGCCCATGGCTAACCAACAGCATTCTGAAATCCATTGATAAGAAGCACCAATATGAAAAGCAATATAGACAGGGCTTAATACACAAAGATATTCTTAAACAATATTCATCAGTTCTCACCAAATTAATAAAGAAAGCCAAACAGCTGTACTACTCCAGCAGATTCACTGACACAAGAGGAGATATAAAAAAGACCTGGAAAACACTTTCCCAGATTCTGGGGACCCACAAACTAAAAAAAAACAAAGAATATTGTCCTAACTAAACCTAACGAAACACCACTGCATCCCACTGATACAGTTAACAAGGTAAATGACTTCTTCTCAACCACAGGATCTAATCTCGCCAGTAAAATCCCACGTACCAACGCCCGTGCCAGGGACTACCTAGATGGGAATTTTCCAAATTCCTTCTATCTTGTACCAACTGAGCCCACGGAAGTCACCGCGATTATAAAGTCACTCAAAAATAACTCAGGGAATCTGTCTCACCTCCCACCATTATTGTACAAGCGAGCGGCCCATGTCCTTTCGCATGCTATTACATTACTTTTTAACAAGTCACTAGAAACTAGCACTTTCCTGACACTACTCAAGACAGCAAGGGTTACACCAATACATAAAGGAGGTGACCCCTACAGATGTAAACAACTATAGGCCAATATCAAACTTACCATTGCTATCCAAAATCTTCGAGAAACTCGTGCACAGGAGACTATATTCATTTATAACGGCACAAAACATACTCAGCCCCTGCCAGTTTGGATTCAGGAAAAATAAAAACACTAATGATGCAAGTGTACAAATGCTAGATCTGCTTTACACAGCATTAGAAAAGAACGAATATCCGCTAGGAATTTTTATTGACCTAAGAAAAGCTTTTGACATAGTAGACCACGGCATCCTACTCCACAAACTTGACCATTATGGTATAAGAGGCCATGCACTTGCATATTTCAAATCCTACCTTACTAATAGGTACCAGTATGTCACCATTAAAGACACAGCCTCATCAACACGGCCACTTGATACTGGAGTTCCGCAGGGAAGTGTCCTTGGTCCCCTGCTCTTCCTCATTTACATTAATGATCTTCCAAACGTATCCCAACACCTGAAACCCATTCTCTTTGCTGACAACACGACTTACGTCATCTCCCACCCTAATCTTGCCACCCTCAACACCATTGTCAACGAGGAGCTGCTCAAAATTCTGACTTGGATGGCAGCCAATAAACTTACACTTAACACTGGCAAAACCTACTACATTATGTTTGGTAGCAGAGCAGGTGTTGCCAACTTAACATTAAGATCCACAACACTCTAATTGCCAGACATAATGAGGGCAAAATCCTAGGTCTATACCTCGACAAGAACCAAAATTTCAGCACCCATATCCAACTCATAACAAAAAAAGTATCCAAAATGGTGAGGATCCTCTCCAAGATAAGATATTACGTGAAGCAAACTGCCCTTCTCACACTATACCATTCATTCATTGATCCATACCTCACCTATGCTATTTGTGCTTGGGGATCAACTACAGCAACACACCTAAAGCCAATAATAACCCAATAAAAAGCCGCAGTAAGAATAATCACTAAATCCCATCCCTGGCAACACCCCCCCCCCACTCTTCATAGATCTAAACTTACTCCCTGTTCAGAACATCCACACTTACTACTGTGCAATCTACATCTACAGGACCTTAAATTCCAATGTTAACCTTGACCTAAAACGCTTTTTTGATAGTTGTGACAGGACCAACAGGCATAACACCAGACACAAACATCTCTGACATTCCCCATGTCCGACTAAACCTTTACAAAAATTCAGTGTGTGTCAAAGGGCCTAAAATCTGGAACACCCTACCTGAAAATTCTAGAACTGCAGACACATTCATCACTTTCAAAACTACAGTTAGAAAACATCTTATCTCCCTGATACACCCTGTCTACATGTCGAATCTATTGTAAGGATACCTCATTATCAGACCAAATTACAGTGTCGCTAATATTTATCTCCTGCAACTTATTTCTTATATAATTAGCTAATTTGACACCTACATAAATGGCTGTTAATTCCAACTGAGGTAAGGTACGTGATTTAATTGGAGACACTTTAGCCTTAGACATAACAAGAGAAATAACACTATTACATTGAAGGTAAGCAACTGCTCCATATGCCAATTTTGAAGCATCACAAAAAAATGTGGAGTACATTTTTCCCATTTGGATTGGTCACCTGGCGTGGGAACTCCAACACTGGAATTTTATCATAATCACCACTTAATTCATCCCACCTGTTAATGAATTCCTCAGGTAGAATTTCATCCCAAGCACATTTAAGTTTCCATGCTTCCTGTATTAATAATTTCCCTCTTAATGTAAGGGGTGACACTAAACCTAATCATGGATCAAAACATTTGGAAACTTCAGCAAGTAAAACTCTCTTAGTTAATTTATTGGGCATACTGTAATTATTAGGTTTTAACATTGACAAATCTCTCTCAGTATCCCAAGTTAAACCCAATACATTACTACATTTTGGCACTTCATCTCCAGGGTAATCTTTACTTATTTTGTCCTTTAATTTGAACAAATTACTATTCCTGTGAAAATTTGTTTGGACTGCCTCCAAGTGAGTCGCCTACCCTGGCAAACTCTGTTGACACCGAGCTCTGAGGTGGGTACCTCAGCCTCACAGTGGCTTATAGGACAGATTTTCACAAATGATTGATGTTGCAAGAAACTCGCCTGCATGCACGTATAAAGGACTAACTTACTTGGTGTTTCAGCATATATCCTGATCTTCAACTTCCCTAAGCTTAGCCTTAGCCCCTTTGGACTTCCCCTCAGAAACCACGTGCAACCAGGAGCCTTAATTCCTGCAATATTCAATCGTTATTAGTGACCTGCCTGCACCTCAGAAATTCCTATATCCAAGAGGGTGTGTATCCCCTAGTACAACTATGCAGACACAGACACTAGCTTCTACATAGACAAGAGACACTGGTACTTACTGGGCATGCACTCCCAGCTGCAACACAGGCCCACAGATCAACTCACTCACAATCTCCCCAGACACTGGCCAGAAATCTACGAGATAAAGTGGAGGTTTTGCCTTACTGTATGATCCTGACGGAGGAGGTCATCTACGGTACATCGAGGTGCCTCTACCAGGTTTCCCTAGGTCTCGAATGTGAAGACACGTGGGGGGCGCCGTCTGCTGATCACAGCACGTCTTGTCCAGTTGGTGTCTGTCTTAAGAAGAACGAGCTGGTCTCTCTTCCAGACCCTCGTCTCTTCGTTCAAACTAGGGCTGCCAGTTCTCCCTAGCTAACTTATCCTAGTGTTTGCCTACATTATTGGCCTATTACTACCTATGTTAAGGTCTTAGGTCTACATTATTATTATCTACAGTTGCCTCGATAATCCTAATATTAGTGTACTACCAGTAAAACTACCTACTCCTTCCCTGAAGGGTAAATCTATAAATTAAATAAGCTTACCAACAATCCACGCCAACTCGAGAGAATGCTTTGTTTTGGGTGGGGTATAAGGGCCACCGAACGGTGTGTTTTTCCCCGTTGGGACTTCTCGAACCAAATAAGTTCCAACAATTCCATTCCCTCAGAGGCATATTTGCACTTTGCATTATTTTATTAGCCTCTCTGTAAGTCATTAACAGTTCCTCTTCAGTTGACGTCACACCCAGGAAATTGTCCACATAAAATTGTTTGCTCATTACTTTACTCAATGGACTTCCCATACGTTTAAGGTGTGCATTTATCGTCGCTTGAAGCAGGAACGGACTGGATGTAGCACCAAATAATACGCTCCTAAAACGAAAGGTTTTCAAAGGGCTAAGTGGGTCACTTGGATTCTCAGGCCATAAGAAGTGGGTACAATCCCGGTCAGCCTCTTGTAAACCCACTCTTAGGAAAGCTTTACTTATATCAGCTGTAAAGGCATAATTCTTCATCCTGAAATTTAATAAGATATCCCCTAATTTTTCCGTCAACGACAGACCTGTTATCAGCCATTTAAACTAGGTACATTTTTGTTACTCCTGGCACTACAATTAAACACAATCCTCAAAGGAGTGGTCTTAGAATCCTTCTTCACTCCGTGATGTGGCAAATAGTGACCATAAATTTTGGCTTGCTCAGGAGGTACCTCTTCTATAAATTTATTAATTAACTGCTCAGTAATTATATCATTATAGGCAGTTAACAATTCTGGTGTCTTACTCAATTCGTGGAGCTGAGCCTTTAACTGTCCATATGTCATTCAGTAATTATATCATTATAGGCAGTTAACAATTCTGGTGTCTTACTCAGTTCGTGGAGCTGAGCCTTTAACTGTCCATATGTCATTCTGTAATTAGTGGGCAATTCTGGATGGTTCAGTCTCCACGGAAGTTGTACCCAGTATTGTCCAGATTCAAATTTTACATCTCTCAGGTATTGTTCCAGAGTAAAAGAATCGTCTGGGCTTTCTTCATCCACATTTATTCCAATGCTGTCTAATTACCACAATTTATGCACTGGCTCAACACCATCCTCTATGGAAGAATTAAACTGGGGCACGATTTCATGAGTAAGACACACAGTTATGGTATTTGTAGTTTCCTCTAGTCATGAATTATTATTACGAGGAGTCCTACCATACATTACATGGCCTCCTGCAGTCTTCAAAAGGGTGACACCACCAAAACGGTTGGGATCCTCTCCAAGATACGATACTACGTGCCGCAAAATGCCCTTCTCACACTATACCACTCACTTATTTATCCATACCTCACCTATGCTATTTGTGCTTGGGGATCAACTGCAGCAACACACCTAAAGCCAATAATAACCCAACAAAAAGCTGCAGTAAGAATAATCACTAAATCCCATCCCTGGCAACACACCCCCCCACTCTTCATAGATCTAAACTTACTCCCTGTTCAGTACATCCACACTTACTACTGTGCAATCTACATCTACAGGACCTTAAACTCCAATATCAACCTTGACCTAAAACGCTTTCTTGATAGTTGTGACAGAACCCACAGGCATAACACCAGACACAAACATCTCTACGACATTCCCCGTGTCCGACTAAACCTTTACAAAAATTCAATGTATGTCAAAGGCCCTAAAATCTGGAACACCCTACCTGAGAACTCTAGAACTGCAGACACATTCATCACCTTCAAAACTACCATTAGAAAACATCTTATAAGATAAGATTTCGTTCGGATTTTTAACCCCGGAGGGTTAGCCACCCAGGATAACCCAAGAAAGTCAGTGCGTCATCGAGGACTGTCTAACTTATTTCCATTGGGGTCCTTAATCTTGTCCCCCAGGATGCGACCCACACCAGTCGACTAACACCCAGGTACCTATTTGCTGCTAGGTGAACAGGACAACAGGTGTAAGGAAACGTGTCGAATGTTTCCACCCGCCGAGAATCGAACCCGGGCCCTCCATGTGTGAAGCGGGAGCTTTAGCCACCAGGCCACCGGGCCTATCTCCCTGATACACCCCATCAACTAACTACACGAATACCACCTGGTGGTTCACACTTACACTCGCTCACCCATTTGACCATAAACAGAAATATTAATCTCAATCTTAAAATAATGAATCCTATGATACTCCAATACTAAAACTATGTACTGTGCCAAAACAAAAGCATTCACATTGCTAAACTCACAAACTAGTATTTAGTCACTTAGCCATAATACCAACTTACCTCATAATTTGTAATATTTTAAAATAAAGAATTAAACTAAGTCTGCCCGAAATGCCTAGCCATGCTAGGCGTTCTAGTGGTACACTCTGCAATCATTATTTAACTACATGTAAACCACACAACAACCAAATTCTGTAAATTCAACATTGTAATCTTTATAGAGAATAAACTTTGAATTTGAATTTGAATTTGAATCAACATTATCATATAGACTCTTACACATGACTATATGGTGTCTTCCTTTGTGACATTGATAACAGTTGTTTAATTTGGCATGACAATCCTTTACATAGTGATTACCTAAACACCTGATACATCTGTCAAGTTCCTCCAATCTTTCAACTTTATATTATTTTTTTTTATTATCACACTGGCCGATTCCCACCAAGGCAATTCATTCCATAAATTGTATGCATTGCAATTCTTAGAAAAATGAGTACCCTTGCAGAAGAGACAATCTCTATTTTCTTTGACTGATTTCTTATTAACTGGGCTACTCTTAGGAGGGTACTTATTCTTCTTACCTTGTGGAGAATTCAATTCAATTCAATTCAAAGTTTATTCTCTATAAAGATTACAATGTTGAATTTACAGAATTTGGTTATGGTGTGGTTTACATGTAGTTAAATAATGATTACAGAGTGTACCACTAGAACGCCTAGCATGGCTAGGCATTTCGGGCAGACTTAGTTTAATTCTTTATTTTAAAATATTACAAATTATGAGGTAAGTTGGTATTATGGCTAAGTGACTAAATACTAGTTTGTGAGTTTAGCAATGTGAATGCTTTTGTTTTGGCACAGTACATAGTTTCAGTATTGGAGTATCATAGGATTCATTATTTTAAGATTGAGATTAATATTTCTGTTTATGGTCAAATGGGTGAGCGAGTGTAAGTGTGAACCACCAGGTGGTATTCGTGTAGTTAGTTGATGGGGTGTATCAGGGAGATAAGATGTTTTCTAATGGTAGTTTTGAAGGTGATGAATGTGTCTGCAGTTCTAGAGTTCTCAGGTAGGGTGTTCCAGATTTTAGGGCCTTTGACATACATTGAATTTTTGTAAAGGTTTAGTCGGACACGGGGAATGTCGTAGAGATGTTTGTGTCTGGTGTTATGCCTGTGGGTTCTGTCACAACTATCAAGAGAGCGTTTTAGGTCAAGGTTGATATTGGAGTTTAAGGTCCTGTAGATGTAGATTGCATTATTTCTGATTCCTGCTACTTGATATGCACCTATGCAACTCTTTCTAGGAAATGAAATTTGATTATTACCATTGGGATAATTTTTCCCTTTGTGAAACTTGACAGATACCCCAGAGTTATTATGTGTTGCATCTTTAAAATGAGTTAGATGGTTGGTCTGCAACTGAACAATTAATTCTTGTAGACCTAGTCTTATTTCCTCCAGATCAAAATAACCTTTGTGATATTTGTTAGAGAACCATTCAAGTGTTTTATAACTTAATTTATTCTGTACCATGGCACTCAATAGCCAGTCTGAATCCTTCAGATTATATTTATTACTTAAAGTTTTGAGAGTGCTCTCCAGTTTAACTCTAAACTGCTGTAAACATTTGTAAGTGTGATCTGGAGATTTTAAATTAACAATGATATTCACTAGATCCAACCTACTTTGTTCTATATTACCATAAGTGACTTTCATCAAGTCAACTGCTTCCTTATAAGAGTCATCTACATTGGGAAAGGCTTGTAAGAGTATGTAAGCATCTCCTCTTACCTGTCCTTTGAGGTAAAATAATTTAGTTACACAGGCTAGATCACTCCTATCATGCACAGCTGCTTTAAAAATTGACCAAAACTCCTCCCAATTTTCTCCTGGATAAAATACAGGTAAACATAATTCTGGGAGTTTTGGCAAAGACATCTTATTTGTTGGAGCAGACTGATTAACTGCCTGGTTTACACATTTTAATTTATTCAAAGCCTGACTTTTACAAGAAAGAATCTTTTCTTCTAATTCATAATATTGATTAATCATGAGATCTACTTCAGTCTCATCTACACAGTTTACTAACAAATCTCATTCATATTTATTGTAATATAATTTGTATGAATCATATCTATTCCCTAAAGCATCTAAATACAATTTTAAATCATCAGTATTCACAGTTTCTTGATTCATTAATTCCAAACACTTATTATATGCCTTGGTTACATGGCATTTTCTAGCCTGTAGTGATGCTTTCTTTGCTCTGTATTCCATATGTTTGTCTTCTATATTAATTTCCACATTTTCAGCCAAGATGCAATGTATTAAATTCAACTTAATTAATAACACTGATTATGTACTAAATTATGCACTTTATAAAGGTAAATAGTACAACTTACCTTTGAATAAATCCTAGCTACGCTTGAACTTTGCAATTACATGTAAAAAAATTGTAATATAAATTTTAAATACACATTAATAATGTTAGCTACACTTGAGCTTAGTAATTACACATGTAAAAAAATTATAATATAAATTTTAAATACACATTAATAATGTTAGCTACACTTGAGCTTAGTAATTACACATGTAAGAAAATTATAATATAAATTTTAAATGTACATTAATACAAACCTTTACCTGGAGTTTACCTGGAGAGAGTTCTGGGGGTCAACGCCCCCGCGGCCCGGTCTGTGACCAGGCCTTCTGGTGGATCAGAGCCTGATCAACCAGGCTGTTACTGCTGGCTGCACGCAAACCAACGTACGAGCCACAGCCCGGCTGATCAGGAACCGACTTTAGGTGCTTGTCCAGTGCCAGCTTGAAGACTGCCAGGGGTCTGTTGGTAATCCCCCTTATGTATGCTGGGAGGCAGTTAAACAGTCTCGGGCCCCTGACACTTATTGTATGGTCTCTTAACGTGCTAGTGACACCCCTGCTTTTCATTGGGAGGATGTTGCATCGTCTACCAAGTCTTTTGCTTTCGTAGTGGGTGATTTTCGTGTGCAAGTTCGGTACTAGTCCCTCTAGGATTTTCCAGGTGTATATAATCAAGTATCTCTCCCGCCTGCGTTCCAGGGAATACAGTTTTAGGAACCTCAAGCGCTCCCAGTAATTGAGGTGTTTTATCTCTATTATGTGCGCCGTGAAGGTTCTCTGTACATTTTCTCAGTCAGCAATTTCACCTGCCTTGAAAGGTGCTGTTAGTGTGCAGCAATATTCCAGCCTAGATAGAACAAGTGACCTGAAGAGTGTCATCATGGGCTTGGCATCCCTAGTTTTGAAGGTTCTCATTATCCATCCTGTCATTTTTCTAGCAGATGCGATCGATACAATGTTATGGTCCTTGAAGGTGAGATCCTCCGACATGATCACTCCCAGGTCTTTGACGTTGGTGTTTCGCTCTATTTTGTGGCCAGGATTTGTTTTATACTCTGATGAAGATTTAATTTCCTCGTGTTTACCATATCTGAGTAATTGAAATTTCTCATCGTTGAACTTCATATTGTTTTCTGCAGCCCACTGAAAGATTTGGTTGATGTCCGCCTGGAGCCTTGCAGTGTCTGCAATGGAAGACACTGTCATGCAGATTCGGGTGTTATCTGCAAAGGAAGACACGGTGCTGTGGCTGACATCCTTGTCTATGTCAGATATGAGGATGAGGAACAAGATGGGAGCGAGTACTGTGCCTTGTGGAACAGAGCTTTTCACCGTGCCTGCCTCGGACTTTACTCTGTTGACTACTACTCTCTGTGTTCTGTTAGTGAGGAAATTATAGATCCATCGACCGACTTTTCCTGTTATTCCTTTAGCACGCATTTTGTGCGCTATCACGCCATGGTCACACTTGTCGAAGGCTTTTGCAAAGTCTGTATATATTACATCTGCATTCTTTTTGTCTTCTAGTGCATCTAGGACCTTGTCGTAGTGATCCAATAGTTGAGACAGACAGGAGCGACCTGTTCTAAACCCATGTTGCCCTGGGTTGTGTAACTGATGGGTTTCTAGATGGGTGGTGATCTTGCTTCTTAGGACTCTTTCAAAGATTTTTATGATATGGGATGTTAGTGCTATCGGTCTGTAGTTCTTTGCTGTTGCTTTACTGCCCCCTTTGTGGAGTGGGGCTTTGTCTGTTGTTTTTAGTAGCTGTGGGACGACCCCCGTGTCCATGCTCCCTCTCCATAGGATGGTAAAGGCTCGTGATAGGGGCTTCTTGCAGTTCTTGATGAACACGGAGTTCCATGAGTCTGGCCCTGGGGCAGAGTGCATGGGCATGTCATTTATCGCCTGTTCGAAGTCATTTGGCGTCAGGATAACATCAGATAGGCTTGTGTTAACCAAATTCTGTGGGTCTCTCATAAAAAATTCATTTTGATCTTCGACTCTCAGTCTGGTTAGTGGCTTGCTAAAAACTGAGTCATATTGGGACTTGAGTAGCTCACTCATTTCCTTGCTGTCATCTGTGTAGGACCCATCTTGTTTAAGTAAGGGCCCAATACTGGACGTTGTTCTCGACTTTGATTTGGCATAGGAGAAGAAATACTTTGGGTTTCTTTCGATTTCATTTATGACTTTTAGTTCGCCAGTAGTTAGCCAGACTTGGCTTATCAAAATTAATATTATACAGATTAATATAAATCCTTGCCAGAATTTGGCATAGCAAAATTAATATTATACACATTAATATAATTAGCTACACTTGGCTTATCAATTACACATACACTGATATAAATCTTGGCCAGAATTGTCTTATCAAATTAATATTGTAATAATTATAATCCACTACACATTAAGTAAATTTGTGAACTTAACATTCACCTCCTTCTGTCATTTCACATATAATTATTAAGTAATTAACTAATTAATGACTTCACTAATTACCTCCAGTTCAAGAAGGACCAACGGGCAAATTAAATGTGAAAAATTGCATTTATCTGTATGTAACTCATAATGTACATACCAGTAAATAACAAAGATAATTATTATTTATCAGAGTTACATAGACAAGTAGGAATTTGGGACACCTAGGTCACAAAAAATGTCCCCCTTCCATACCTACCACTGTCATATCCACAAGTTGCTCTAGACCTATTAATTACAAATGAAATATACATCACCAAGAATTCTGGTAATTATTGTGGAAAACTGCATTTATCTGAATGTAACTAATTATGTACATAACAGTAAATGATAACAAAGATAATTATTATTTATCAATGTTACATAGACAAGTAGGAATTCGGGACACCTAGGTCGCAAAAAATGTCCCCCTTCGATACCTACCACTGTCATATCCACAAGTTGCTCTGGACCTATTAATTAAATGAAATATATATACACCAGGAATACTGGTAAATATATAAATTTGTGGACTGTATATTAAAAATAATAAATGGTTATATATATACACAATTACATAACAGAAGGAAAATATATCTTAATATCACTCACCAATTTGACTGGATATTAAGTTGTATCATACTCAGAAAAACCTCACTAACTAAATTTATGAAAACACTGGCCAGAATTACACATAAATCTAGAGAGCTTATCTGAGGTTCCTGGAGCTGTCTTGTCCAGTCGTCTGATATCTCAACTTATGCAGGAATGCACATCCAACAATTTCGCCTCCTATTTGAGAGGTGTCAATCCAATTTTAACCTCTAGAGCATGAAAAATTCTTCCCATTATATTAACTTTGTATCCAATTCAAACCCAAGATGGCGAGTCCCGTCTGCGCAGATGCAGGCTTTTCGTTTTCTATGACATAAATATTATTAAATACAGTATGGCCATCTATTTACATATAACTACTGTATTTCTGGAAAATATATACAGTATTTTCCACAATGCTTGCTCTATATAGCACTCTGCCTTGACAAAAAAACTGAAAGACTGCAAATCACCCAGAACAAAATGGTAAGATTCATCCTGGACCTGGGTCCAAGAGAGATAGATAAGGTAATATTTTCTTTGGATTTTTAACCCCGGAGGGTTAGCCACCCAGGATAACCCAAGAAAGTCAGTGCGTCGTCGAGGACTGTCTAACTTTTTTCATATTGGGCTCCTGAGTCTTGTCCCCCCAGGATGCGACCCACACCAGTCGACTAATGCCCAGGTACCTATTTGCTGATAGGTGAACAGGACAAGTGTAAGGAAACGCATCGAAATATTTCCACCTGCCGGGAATCGAACCCGGGCCCTCCGTATGTGAAGCGGGAGCTTTAGCCACCAGGCCGCAACAATTGAATATACTGAATGTTGAAGACAGAGTAAAACAACTGAAACTAAATAAAGTTTATAAAATTGCTCACAGTGTCCAGAATATCTTGCTGCCAATTTTGTCAAGGTTGGGAACCGGAGCAATCATAGTACTAGGGGGAGAGAGCACAACTTTGTAGTACCCACAGTTAGTGGTCGGGCTTCAAACACCTTTTATTGTACAACAGTAAAGAAATGGAACAGACTGACCGCACATGTCAAAGCCAGTCATAGCATGAACCAGTTCAAGAAGAGTGCCAAAAGGTGCCTGATGAATGTAGCTACAGAAAGGGAGGGGAATGATTTTTTTTTTTTTTAGCTCACACACGTGTAATTTTACCGTATTCCTAATAATGACCCTCGTGTAGTAATCTTAATGACCCTCGTGTAGTAGATAGTCTTAATGACCCTAGTGTAGTAATCTTAATGACCCTCGTGTAGTAGATAGTCTTAATGACCCTAGTGTAGTAGATAGTCTTAATGACCCTAGTGTAGTAATCTTAATGACCCTCGTGTAGTAGATAGTCTTAATGACCCTCGTGTAGTAATCTTAATGACCCTCGTGTAGTAGATAGTCTTAATGACCCTAGTGTAGTAGATAGTCTTAATGACCCTCGTGTTAGATAGTCTTTTTAGCATGATAATAAGATGTTAGCTCCGTTATAGAATAATAATAAGATATTATAACCTTTATATTATAATAATAAGGTAAAAGGACCCCCAGATTATTTACACATATGCTGCTATGTATGATAATCTATGTAACTGTACTTGTGTATACCGGAACAAACTTACTGATATTTGTTCACTAGTGTGTTATCCCAAGTTAAAGCTTTTTAATTTATTTTTTATGTGCTTATAACATCTCCGTCTCCTCAACACCTTTGTAAAAGATTTTTTGTGTATGTTAATACACCAAAAGTGTGAATAAAAATTATTATTTCTCCAAAAAGTATAATAAAGTTTTGTATTTGTAGTCGCTGACAACAACATTCAAACCTCCTCCTGGGTCGCCTTACTTCAAGGTTAGTGCAATATTTTACTAGTTTACCCTTATTAACCTGCTGTATTACCCCTGCGGGGTTACCACTTCCTCTGTAACATAATAATAATGCTCACTTGACATTATTAGTTCATTAATGTTATTAATAAGAGTTCAGTGACCTGTTATAAGAGACGTGTGGGGAGTTATCCAGCTCCTTAAATATTTATATCACTCTTATATACGATCAGTAATGATGTACATTATACAAACATTGTAGAAGTGTATAATGTAAAACATTGTAGAGATATGTAACATTACTGATTTTACTAATTTAACGTGAATTCAAGGCTGGGTAAATGTTTCCTGTACAGCCTACTTTAAATATTATTTGTTGCTCCTTAATATTCTAGAATATTACAAAAAAAAAAATCAGTGACACGTAAATGAAGGTTTTATTTGTATTATTTATCAGGAAGGTTTAATAACCCAGGATAAACCAACAAAGCCACTGACATCGGTCTATCAGCTTTATTTACATTGAGGTTCTTTGATCCTCTTACCCAGGATGTGACCCATAACACCCAGGATGTGACCCACAACACCCAGGATGTGACCCACAACACTCACCTAACACCCAGGATGTGACCCATAACACTCACCTAACACCCAGGATGTGACTCACAACACTCACCTAACACCCAGGATGTGACCCATAACACTCACCTAACACCCAGGATGTGACTCACAACACTCGCTTAACACCCAGGATGTGACCCACAACACTCACCTAACACCCAGGATGTGACCCATAACACTCACCTAACACCCAGGATGTGACCCATAACACTCACCTAACACCCAGGATGTGACCCATAACACTCACCTAACACCCAGGATGTGACCCATAACACTCACCTAACACCCAGGATGTGACTCACAACACTCGCCTAACACCCAGGATGTGACCCACAACACTCGCCTAACACCCAGGATGTGACCCATAACACTCACCTAACACCCAGGATGTGACCCATAACACTCACCTAACACCCAGGATGTGACCCATAACACTCACCTAACACCCAGGATGTGACCCATAACACTCACCTAACACCCAGGATGTGACCCATAACACTCACCTAACACCCAGGATGTGACTCACAACACTCGCCTAACACCCAGGATGTGACCCACAACACTCACCTAACACCCAGGATGTGACCCATAACACTCACCTAACACCCAGGATGTGACCCACAACACTCACCTAACACCCAGGATGTGACCCATAACACTCACCTAACACTTGTGTACCTAATTATTGATGCACATACTGGCATGACATTATGTACACCTGTCATGAGCACCTGTTTGTTGTACCTGTTTGTTGTACCTGCTTGTTGTACCTACTTGTTGTACCTACTTGTTGTTAGGTAAGACACATATGCAACAGTTAGGTATCTTTATTTCGAAACGTTTCGCCTACACAGTAGGCTTCTTCAGTCGAGTACAGACAAGTTGATAGAAGCAGAAGATACTTGAAGACGATGTAATCAGTCCATCACCCTTAAAGTTTTGAGGTGGTCAGTCCCTCAGTCTCAAAACTTTAAGGGTGATGGACTGATTACATCGTCTTCAAGTATCTTCTGCTTCTATCAACTTGTCTGTACTCGACTGAAGAAGCCTACTGTGTAGGCGAAACGTTTCGAAATAAAGATACCTAACTGTTGCATATGTGTCTTACCTAACAATCTGTCGGTATTTTATACCATTTTAATGTTCACCTACTTGTTGTACCTGCTTGTTGTACTTGATTGTTGTACCTGCTTGTTGTACCTGATTGTTGTACCTGCTTGTTGTACCTACTTGTTGTACCCTCTTGCTGTACCTGCTTGCTGTACCTGCTTGCTGTACCGGCTTGCTGTACTTGCTTGCTGTAACTGCTTGTACCTGCTTGCTGTACCTGATTGTTGTACCTGATTGTTGTACCTGCTTGCTATAGCTGATTGTTGTACCTACTTGCTATAGCTGATTGTTGTACCTGCTTGCTGTACATGCATGTACCTGATTGTTGTACCAGCTTGCTGTACTTGCTTGTTGTACCTGCTTGCTGTACCTGATTGTTGTACCTGCTTGCTATAGCTGATTGTTGTACCTGCTTACTGTACCTGATAGTTGTATCTGCTTGCTTTACCTACTTGTTGTACCTGCTTGTTGTACCTGATTGTTGTACCTGCTTGCTGTACCTGCTTGCTGTACCTGCTTGTTGTTCCTGCTTTATGTACCTACTTGTACCTGCTTGCTGTACCCTCTTGCTGCACCTGCTTGCTGTACCTGCTTGCTGTACTTGTTGTACCTGCTTGATGTACCTACTTGCTGTACCTGCTTGTTGTAATTGATTGTTGTACCTGCTTGCTGTACCTGATTGTTGTACTTGCTTGCTGTACCTGCTTGCTGTACCTGCTTGATGTACCTACTTGTTGTACCTGCTTGTTGTAATTGATTGTTGTACCTGCTTGCTGTACCTGATTGTTGTACCTGCTTGCTGTACCTGCTTGTTGTACATGCTTGCTGTACCTGCTTGTTATACCTGATTGTTTTACCTGCTTGATATAGCTGATTGTTGTACCTGCTTGCTGTACCTGATTGTTGTACCAGCTTGCTGTACTTGCTTGTTGTACCTGCTTGATGTACCTGCTTGATGTACCTACTTGTTGTACCTGATTGTTGTACCAGCTTGCTGTACTTGCTTGTTGTACCTGCTTGATGTACCTGCTTATTGTACCTGCTTGATGTACCTGCTTGATGTACCTACTTGTTGTACCTGCTTGCTGTACCTACTTGTTATACCTGCTTGCTGTACCTACTTGTTGTACCCGCTTGCTGTACCTACTTGTTGTACCCGCTTGCTGTACTGCTCACTTAGGCTACAGCCCTATACAAGAATCCAACCTAAGTGGCCTAGACCAGACTCAGGTCTATGTTTTATTTTGTGTTGTTTAGTCTCTTATGAAAATAACCTATTTAGGTTATTCTTGGTTAAATTTAAGGTTATATAATAAATATATATATATATATATATATATATATATATATATATATATATATATATATATATATATATATATATATATATATATCTCAACACTGTTCCTGGATAATGATGGAAATGAAAGTGCTTGAAATGTTGCTGTTTATCTCTGAGGTTATATTGCATATCAAGTATATAATGCATGTGATAATATCATTACTTTACAAATATAAACAGAAAATTTTGCCCAAAAATAATTCATGAGGAATCGTTAAAATGTTTTCTGTACACCAGCAATGATGCAACAGTGCCACAGCTGGTTCTGAGGGAAACAGTAGTGTCACAGCTGGTGCAATTTCCTGCACTGTTGTCATTTTATGACAGGCACAACAGTGTCATATCTAGTGCAGCGATAGCAGCTGCCTATGGCAGGAAACAGTGAAATGGTAGAGAATGTTTTCTGAAGTTCAAAAGTATAAAATTTGATGGAAAAGGTTTGGAATTACACAGGTCCAAATGTAGCGGTCTGGGCACAACATTGGCAATTTTGGCCACTAGGAGTGCTGTTTTAAGCCAATTTCATTGCTCTGTTTGACAAAATTTTTAGCTATTTTGCTAGTACATGTATGTCTTTAGTTCTGTTTATTGAGCACCAGAAACTGCCCATTCAGCTATGAGAACTACCCTATAAAGTGCACACATCAGCAATTTGGCCAGTTTTACACAAAATTAAAAAATGTAATTAAAAAAATTGAAAATAAACAGTGTAGGCACTAAACCAACATTTCCTCAGTTCATTAATCACATCTCCAGGCCTCTTTCCTTCCATTTTGAATCGGCAAATATCTAATATTTCTGCTATGTTAAGCGTAATTTCAAGCTACTTCCAGTCTTGAACTCAACCAAAATTATCTCTGTTTCAGAAGTATATCTTCCATAAAACCATAAAAAGTACCCTAGAAAGCACTTTATAGTGCTATTTTGAACCAGACACAAGGTCAGAGTTTTGCTTTTCTCATGCATTAAGTACGGCAGGATTTTTTTTTCATGTCGTGCACACTCGTCGCACAGACCCATTCGCTTCGCTTGTATCTAGGCCAAAATTTACCACTCACTGCTTAATATGATCAATGTGAGGGACCCTGGCATCGATAATGTAGATCTATGTGATGGCCACTTGGAGGGTTAATAGGCTTGCATTTTATACTTATGTGACAAAACTTCCGTGTGAGTCTGCTCTATACCAGCTTATTACAGTTTTCAGGTAGTACAGTGGAACCTCAAAAATCTAACTTAATCCGTTCCAGGAGCTAGTTCTAAATTCGAAAAGTCTGAAATTCGAAGCAATATATCCCATAAGAAATAATGGCAATACAATTAATCCGTTCCAGAAACCCAAAAATATTCACACAAAAAATACATTTTATAGAGATTAATTAGAGTTTTACATACAACAAATACTATAGTTTTTAATTATGTATAGTAATACATATAAAATAACAATTTTACTTACCTTTATTGAAGATTGGTGATGGCATCTGGAAGATAGGGAGGAGGAGAGAGGGAGTTGGGGCTAGTGTTTGGAAGGAGAATCCCCCTCCATGAGGACTTCAGGTAAAGCCCTCTCTGGGGTTACTTCCCTTCTCTGTCTTTTAATGCCACTAGGACCAGCTTGCGAGTCACTGGACCCCTGTCTCACAAAATAACTGTCCACAGTCCTCTGTTTCTGGCACCTCTTTAACATTTCCCTAAAATGGGACATGGTTCTGTCACTGAACTTGTTGCAAAGATGGCTTGTTTCAGCTTGCTCAGGGTGGTACTTCTGCACAAACATTTGGACATCATTCCACTTGGCACAAATCTCCTTAATCTTTGAAGAAGGCACCTCATCCACTCCCTATATTAACACCTTTTGCAACATCAGCTTCCTTGATTTGTCCTTTCTTTGACAGGATAGAACCAATGGTCGACTTGTTTTTCCCATACATCCTGGCAAGCTCAACAAGTCTCACACCACTCTCATACTTCTGTATTATTTCCTTCTTCACATCTATGGTGTTTCTCACTTTCTTTACCACAGGGGTACCACTAGCAAGTTTCTTTGGGCCCATGGCAGCTTATTTCACAGTCCCACAAACACTAAACACAACGAAATAATCGTAAAATGCGTGAATGAGAGCGCAGGTTAGTGTTCACTCAAGCATAAACAAAGCTAGACTGCTCACGGCGCCTGCGCGGGGACGCAGACAGAGTGGGCGGCAGACAGGTCCCGTACCCGGCGGTTCGAACATGGGTGCATTCGATAATAGGGACACAGTTTGTCCAAAAAAAATGGTCCTATTCTCGAAACGTTCGATATGTGATACGTTCGATTTTTGAGGTTCCACTGTACTATAAATTTATAAAATACAGTGGACCCCTGGTTCGCGAAGTCATTGGCATCTGATAAATCCGGTATCCGAAGCATTATATCGCAAAAAATTTGCCTCTGTTCCCGTTACAAAACCCGGTATGCGATACGATTCGTACGAGACGTGTCCACGTGTGGCCTGAACTGCCCCGTGTGTGCCAGTGTTTACAAGCCAGCCGGTGTGCGCACATCTAAGGATACATTCGGTACATTCCATATTATCCATATTATCACTGTTTTTGGTGCTTGTTTCTGCAAAATAAGTCGCCATGGGCCCCAAGAAAACTTCTAGTGCCAACCCATCGAGACCAAGGGTGCTAATGACTATTGAAATGAAGAAAGAGATAATTGCAAAGTATGAAAGTGGAGTGCGTGTGTCGGACCTGGCCAAGTTGTATAGTAAATCTCAATCAACCATCTCTACTATAGTGAGCAGGAAAACGGCAATCAAGGAGGCTGTTCTTGCAAAAGGTGCAACTGTGATTACAAAACAGCGATTCCCCTTCTAAACATTAAAAACTTTGACACTCTCCCCTCCTCCCATCCCATCAATCATCACCAGATCTTCATTAAAGGTAAGTGTCAATTATTCTATTGTGATTATTCTATTGTTATTATTGTTATTGTAATTATTCTATTGCATTAAACTTAATATGTCATGTGGTAAAAGTTTTTTTTTTTCATACTTTTGGGTGTCTTGCACGGATTAATTTGATTTCCATTATTTCTTATGGGGAAAATTGATTCGCTTTCCGATAATTTTGCTTTATGATGAGGTCTCAGGAACGGATTAAGAACGTGAACCGGGGGTCCACTGTACTGTGTAGTTCATTTGACACAGACTAATTGTTATAGGCATATTTTGCTGGTAAATTATGTATAGCTATACAGTGGAACCCTGAGTTTCGGCTGCCTCAAGCTTCAGCCGCTTTGAGTTTTGAGCCCTTTTTTTCGGCTGAATTTTGTCTCGAGTTTCACACTGTGCCCTGAGTCTCGACTGGCGTACCAGACCAGGCATCGTGAGTCAGTGTGGCTTTGTTTATTCTCGAGTAAACAGTGGTTGGGGAAGTGGTGGAGGCAGTGGTGCAGGCAGTGGTTGAGGAAGTGATGGAGTGGCAGTAGCACTGCCTCCATCACTGCCGCAGTGGCTGAGGCAGTGGTGGAGGCAGTGGTGAAGGCAGTGGTGAAGGCAGTGGTTGAGAGGGATTCCCATTCCAAACAATTATAAGTCCTCCCCCTCTCTTCCTCCCTATCTTCCAGACACCAACAAGAGTCTTCAATAAAGGTGATTTTAAATGTTTATTTAAATATTTATCTATTTCATTTCTCATTTATGTACTACAGTGGTCCCCCGCTTTTCGTAGTTCCCGGCAATCGTAAATTTCTCAAATCATAGGGGTATTTTCGTATAAACATGGTCTTGGTTTTCATAGGTTGACTCGCGAGTTGTAGTTCGTCTGGGACGCGTACCCACGGCGTGAGCCGGGGCGGCAGCCAGTCTGGCATTGTTTACCAGTGAGCGAAGGTCCTCTCACGTGCTCCAGCGAAATATTTCATAATATTCCATTTATTTTAGTGCTTGCAAGTACTAAATAATCTACCATGGCTCCAAAGAAAGCTCCTAGTGCCAAGCCTGTGGTAAAGAAGGTGAGAAATACGATTGAATTTAAGAAAACCATCATTGAACAATATGAAAGTGGTACAAGTGTGGCCGAACTGTCCAGGATGTATAAGAAACCCTACACAACCTTATGTTCCATAGTGGCCAAGAAAAAGGAAATCAAGGATGCTGTTGTTGCAAAGGGAGTAACTATGCTGACAAAAATGAGATCACCAGTACTGGAAGAGGTTGAGAAGTTATTATTGGTGTGGATAAATGAGAAGCAATTAGCAGGAGATACTCTTATGACTTCGATTATTTGTGAAAAGGCTAGGCAGTTGCATGAAGATTTGGTAAAGAAATTGCCTGCAAATAGTGGTGATGTGAGTGAATTTAAGACCAGCAATGGCTGGTTTGAGAGATTTAAGAACCGTATACACAGTGTGGTAAAGCATGGTGAGGCTGCCAGTTCGGACCACAAGGCGGCTGAAAAATATGTGCATGAATTCCAGGAGTACATAGAGGCTGAAGGACTGAAACCTGAACAAGTATTCAATTGTGACGAAACAGGCGAAGAGCTCACCACTGAGGAGCTGCAAGAGCTTCAGCAGGAAGAGCAACACATCACAGCTCAGAATCTTGCTGCAGAGGAGGAGGAAGAGAGATGGAAGAAGGTGCCTTCTTCAGAAATTAAAGAGATTTTTACTATGTGGGGTAAGATGGAAAGCTTTATGGAGAAACATCACCCTAACAAGGTTGTTGCAAGCCAGGTTGGCAACATGTACAGTGATAAAGTCTTGGGCCATTTTAGGGAAGTGTTAAAGAGATGCCAGAAACAGAGCTCTCTCCACAGTTATTTTGTGAGACAGGACTCCAGTGACTCTCAAGGTGGTCCTAGTGGCATTAAGAAACAGAGAAGAGAAGCAACCCCAGAAAAGCAAATGGTACCTGAGGTGTTGATGGAAGGGGATTCAACTTCCAAACTATAAACAATCCACTCTCTCTCCTCCTCCAGTCTCCCATACACTAAGAAGAATCTCCAATAAAGGTAAGTGTCATGCTGTTAATGTTTCATTCATCATTTCCCATTGTATTGTTTATGTACTACATGTATATTTCATGTAAAAAAATTTTTTGTTTTAATACTTCTGGGTGTCAGGAATGGATTAATTGTATTTACATTATTTCTTATGGGGAAAATTGATTCGTAAATCGTAAATTTGGTTTATAGTAACGGCTCCAAGAACGGATTAATTACGAAAAACAAGGGACCACTGTA
Source organism: Cherax quadricarinatus (assembly GCF_038502225.1). NCBI lineage: Eukaryota > Metazoa > Arthropoda > Malacostraca > Decapoda > Parastacidae > Cherax > Cherax quadricarinatus. The sequence continues at coordinate 44,256,117 of NC_091296.1, forward strand.
TATGTATTTATATGTGTATGTAAAACTAAAACTGAAGGAGGGGTGTTAATGTTGCAGTAAATGGGAATAGTATATAGTTTTCCATGGATATTGGAGCCTATAGTAGTTTACGAGATTTCTTGCATGAAGGCAAGTTGTTGAGTGTGCTACTAGTATTTCTTCTTCTCAGTTTTGCAGGTTACATCATTAATTATAGATGGGATCTTGTGATGATGAGTCTGATATAGAGCCTGGCTCAGAGGCTGGAGAGAGTGCTGAACAACAACATATCTCCGAGAGAACACTTAGCTCCAGTGAGGGTGAAGATCACCAGGAGAGAAATAACAATAATAATGCTTCAACACTTCCAGACACCACACCCCAGGCAAAGCCAACAGGTAATTTGAAAATATTTTATTCAACAACAAATTTAAGAAGTGTCAAAATACAGTGTACAGGTGCTCTTCAACATAAGATGGGGGTTAAGTTCTGAGGAACCCATCTTAAGTTGAAAATATTGTATGTTGAATGTGAATATATGATAAATATGCAAATAAATAACTACTGTCACTGAATAAGTAAATAAACAAATAATTGCTGTAAATACTAGTATTGAAAAGTAAATAAGCAAATACAAATTTATCCTATTAATAATATACAGTACTTTACAAATTTTGATGACTACTGAATGTACGTCACTATTGCATCATCATACATTCGAGCCATCGTAAAGCGAAGAGCATCTGTGGTATTTCTAACAGTTACACAATGTATTCTTTAGTATTAAATTATTTGACCTGATAATGAGCAACTGAGAAAAAGGTAGTATTTAAGTAAATATTTTATAATTCTCCCTTAAGTTCAGTATAATATAGCTGTTGTTTTGGGTAGTTTTGAAACAAATTATTGTTTTTTTATTTCACTGGGTACCTATATACTGATGGCTCTTTGATATTATTATGCTGTTTATAAATACAGTGGACCCCCGGTTAACGATATTTTTTCATTCCAGAAGTATGTTCAGGTGCCAGTACTGACCGAATTTGTTCCCATAAGGAATATTGTGAAGTAGATTAGTCCATTTCAGACCCCCAAACATACACGTACAAACACACTTGCATAAATACAGTTACATAATTGGTCGCATTGGGAGGTGATCGTTAAGCGGGGGTCCACTGTACTTATTTTATCTCCCCCTTCTTTTTGTCTGTATGTGTCATATTTACATATACTGTGTGCATTTACAATATGTCATTCTATGATTTGCATTATTAGTTTTTCTCTTAGAAACTGTGTGTATTGTTATGGCAGTGTCATAGTAATTATATTCTTTTTTATGTGTTGTGTGTAGTTTGTGTGCATGTACTCATTTATCTGTGGTTGCAGGGGTTGAGACTTAGCTCCTGGCCCTGCCTCTTCATTGAATGCAACAGGGTCCTCCCTCTCCCTGCTCCATGAGCTTTATCATACCTCGTCTTAAAACTGAGTCTTCAGTTTCCAATTGTGTCCCATGTCTGGAACATCCTGTCTCTGTCCACCTATCTATTCCACGCAGTATTTTGTATGTCGTTATCATCTCATGAAATTCAGGGACGCCTGATTAGTAATCAAAGAAACTAGTTTCCGCAGACGCAAGTGCCTTGAATCAACACAAATCGCTGTTTCTAATACAATTAAACAAAACAAAGGCAGCTTCACTATCTCTGAAGTCTTAGCAAGAATCCTCCTGAAAACAGTAAACTCTGCCATCACATAGCCTCTCCTGTTAATACTACACAAACACATTACAGAGGTTGAACACTGAAACACGCCTTCTCTTATCCAACCTCTAATAGAAATATGTATTTGTCTAACCTATTTTTATGCTACCCAAGTAATAGCTTTTTATCCTTTTACTCATGTGCAAGTTAATTGTTCTACCATATTGTATTACTACTACAACTTATATCACTACTACTACTACCACTAGTATTACACCTCACTCTAAGCCTATATATACCCATCTGTCCATGTATTGTTTGTAACAGCTTGACAAAGCTCCTGGAGAGTGAAACGTTGCCACAGTAAAATGTCGCATTAGTTGCACTTGTGTCCTTTTACTTTACATGTTGTAGTTAATGGAGTGTGACTGTGTTGTAGTGTAGTTAATGGAGTGTGTGTTGTAGTTAACAGTGTGTGTGTGTGTTGTAGCATAGTTAACAGTGTGTGTGTGTGTTGTAACAATCCTACAATCTTAAATACGCAACAATAATGGCCTCAGTAGTTATGTACTTTATGACGAAGGGCAGTTTTAATTTTTAGCTAATTAATTATTGTGAGGATGAGTTTAGTTGGCAAAATGATGATGATCTTGATGTAGGCAGAACACACCTTGTATCAGCAGCCTCCACATTTTTCAACACACCTTCACTCTGACATTACACAGAGGATGGACTTTAGAAGGCATTTCACACTGACTTTCACTGTTTTGGTGCACCAGTGGTCACAGAAGATCAGTGGTCACAGAGGCAGGGGGACAGAGGCAGGAAGACAGAGGGAGCAACAATATTAAGTCTGTAAATTTCTTTCCCAAAGATCTCCAACATTTTACACTTTTCATGATGTTGCAATTTGTTAGTTGTTGGTGCTTGTCCAGCAACTTTTGCAACTGCAGCTGGTTTATAAGTCACAGCTGCCTTCTCTCCAAAAGCTGTACAGGGAGCAGACAATCTCACCAGTATGCTGACATGTGCACATGCAAGTGTGTGGGGGAGGTAATGATCTTACACCCTCCCTGCGATGCAGGTGTATTCATCTCAAGCTTTATTACTTGATGTCACTGTTGATAGTTTACTCACCAGGGAAAACACCTGATGTGACATGTTCACTAGTGAAGTCATGCACAGTTTTTAAAATATCAAGAGAAAGAAATTAATGAACAATTCTTCATTGGAGGGAGAGAGTATGGAGGAGGTGAACGTATTCAGATATTTGGGAGTGGACGTGTCAGCGGATGGGTCTATGAAAGATGAGGTGAATCATAGAATTGATGAGGGAAAAAGAGTGAGTGGTGCACTTAGGAGTCTGTGGAGACAAAGAACTTTGTCCTTGGAGGCAAAGAGGGGAATGTATGAGAGTATAGTTTTACCAACACTCTTATATGGGTGTGAAGCGTGGGTGATGAATGTTGCAGCGAGGAGAAGGCTGGAGGCAGTGGAGATGTCATGTCTGAGGGCAATGTGTGGTGTGAATATAATGCAGAGAATTCGTAGTTTGGAAGTTAGGAGGAGGTGCGGGATTACCAAAACTGTTGTCCAGAGGGCTGAGGAAGGGTTGTTGAGGTGGTTCGGACATGTAGAGAGAATGGAGCGAAACAGAATGACTTCAAGAGTGTATCAGTCTGTAGCGGAAGGAAGGCGGGGTAGGGGTCGGCCTAGGAAAGGTTGGAGGGAGGGGGTAAAGGAGGTTTTGTGTGCAAGGGGCTTGGACTTCCAGCAGGCATGCATGAGCGTGTTTGATAGGAGTGAATGGAGACAAATGGTTTTTAATACTTGACATGCTGTTGGAGTGTGAGCAAAGTAACATTTATGAAGGGGTTCAGGGAAACCAGTAGGCCGGGCTTGAGTCCTGGAGATGGGAAGTACAGTGCCTGCACTCTGAAGGAGGGGTGTTAATGTTGCAGTTTAAAAACTGTAGTGTAAAGCACCCTTCTGGCAAGACAGTGATGGAGTGAATGATGGTGAAAGTTTTTCTTTTTCGGGCCACCCTGCCTTGGTGGGAATCGGCCAGTGTGATAATAAAAAAATAAAATTCTTCATGATTCCATCTACGTTGAACTAATTCTGCATGATAAAGCAAATAAGTAAACGAAAAAAAAATTCTTTGAAAGTCTTTTATAACTTTGGTCTGCATCAGACATAAGAAATAGCGTTGGAGAAGAAATAAATGCAAATATCACGGTCATCGGAATACGGTTGAAAGCTTGGGAACACCATCATAACAGTAATGTAGATACACATTTACAGGGAAGAGTGAAATTGCAACAGACTGACGAATGTTTTTGGTAGCCAGGCTTAGGCTTCGTCGTAAGTACTTCTGGTAACTTCCCATACTTACAGATGATGTTCAAACTAAATGTTAAATATTCAGTCAGTTTTAAGGCCAGTTTCCTGAATACTGTTTTACTGTCTCATTATTGAGAAATATAGACTTAGATAAATAGCCTTTGTATGCAGCAGTAACTTATAAGCAGAAATAAGATAGGTACAAGAAATTCTGAACGAGTAACCTAAAGTCATAACATAAAATTTGCTAATATATACCCAGATATACTCCTGTTTACTATTTTTTAAAGACCTACTGTACAAAGGATGGATATGGAGTATACAATATACGGTTCACCATCGTCCATAGGATGGATACGAAGTACACCTACCATCCGACTTACGACCTGCTCGGCTTACGACGACTCGACTTACGACTGTGCTTTTTTATGCCTAATTTCTGGGAAATAAACAAATGTTTCTGTTGTACACAGTGTTTATCCTAAACCTTACAGTTTAAAATACAGTACTAACAGCATAAAAAGTGAAGTAAAACATGAAATACCAAAATAAAACAATAAAATAGTCATTACAGAAATGTTATTTTGATATTCAGTAGTAAAGTTCGACTTACGACCGGTTTCTCAGAACTGAACTCGGTCGTAAGTCGGATGGTAGGTGTATACAGCAAATTAGCTCCCGACACGGTAATATCTACACTGGGTAGTTTTATCAAGCTCTACCTGGAAAGAAACATCGTTTACAGTAAAAGTGGTTGCTCTACCATACTTGCGGGCAATACCTGCCATTCTACCATACTTGTGAGTAATACCTGCCATTCTACCATACTTGTGGGCAATACCTGCTATTCTACCATACTTGTGGGCAATACCTGCCATTCTACCATACTTATGGGCAATACCTGCCATTCTACCATACTTGTGGGCAATACCTGCCATTCTACCATACTTGTGGGCAATACCTGCCATTCTACCATACTTGTGGGCAATACCTGCTGTGAGAAATTGCCTGTATGAACTTCACTTACGTTCATACAAGCAATTTTTGTTAAGGATACTACAACTAAGGTAAATATTACCTACCAGTTTTTGTTGCACCACTGAGGTACGTGGGAATTAACCTTTTGACTGTTTTGGTCATATATATACGTCTTACGAGCCAGTGTTTCGGACGTATATATACTCAATAATTCTAGCGGCTTCAAATCAAGCAGGAGAAAGCTGGTAGGCCCACATGTGAGAGAATGGGCCTGTGTGGTCAGTGTGCACCACATAAAAAATCCTGCAGCACGCAGTGCATAATGAGAAAAAAAATGACCGTTTTTTTTTGGGGGGGGATTAAAACGCCGACTTTGAGGTGTATTTATCGTTGTATTCTCGTTTTCATGGTCTCACGTGATAAAATGGAAAACATATTACAGAAATAGAGATGATTTTGATTAGTTTCACGTTGAAAACGACCTTGAAATTGAGCTCAAAGTAGTGGAAATGTTCGATTTTTACCAATGTTCAAGAGTAAGCAAACCACACCACACGTCTAATACACATCAACTGGGGAGTCTAATATTCTTTCACTAGTGCATTGATATTATTTATATAATTCTTACAATATTGCAGTAGTCTGCATAACAGTAAACTTCGTATTTTTTGTATGAATAAAAAATCAAAATAGAAAGTAATTGTAATATAAGAGGGGCCTAGAGACGTGACTAATGAACAGAGGATATGTTATTTTAGTTCCAAGAATGTCTAAATTGTTTATTCTGGACCCTATTTTGAAATTGGCATCTTTTTTTAATTTGCGTGAAATTGGCCAAATTGCCAATTTCTGACCACTTTATTGGGTAGTTCAAATTGATAAATGGGCGGTTTCTTGTACTCAACTGATAGAAGAAATGGAGTTCTAAAGAAATAATTATGAGTTTGGTCAACTGGAAAAACGGAATTGGCCAAAAACAGGGCTCAAAGTCTGCAAAAATCGGCGATGTGTGTATGTCGCTGAGACCGCTAACTTTGCGGGAGAGTAATTCCGTGAGTTTTCAACCAAATTTCATACTTTTGGTGTCATTGCCATCGGGAAAAGATTCTGTATCATTTCATAAGAAAAAATAATTTTTTTTTTTCCAAAAACTTTGTGACATAGAATGACAGTTTCAGAAAGGGGCTTGCGACAGTCAAAGGATTAAGACACTCTAGGTCACAAAGTGTGTTTCTCCCTCGATACCCACAACCCTCAAAACACTCACCTCAGCCGGGACCTAAAATTAACCATTACATTTAAGAAACTAGTAGTTCTGGTAAAAATTACTTTGTTGTGGACTGTATAAATTGAGTTCGACTTGCTGAAAGACTGGGGGAGGGGGAAGTCTAATACAGTTAATGTCAAGCATATAACCACCTAACTTGAACATATGAAATTCCTGGTATTAACTTACCAAATTTTCTCTGGAGGTCAAATCAGCATTATTACACTTATTTACACTATAAAAATTTGTGCACTATGAATTTGGGAAGATTACATCAAAATTTTTCACACTGCGGCCGCGGCCTGGCGGAGTTTGTTGATAACGATTTAAATTGTTCCTTCCTCTAGGAGACAATTCCAGCCAGCTCTAGCTTGAGTGGATGCTCTCCTAGTAGGTCTTATTACAATTTCTTCCTCTTGAATTGCTTGGTTGGCACTATCTTCAATTTCACTAGTGTCACTTTCCCTTAGCTTTTCATTTGCATTTAATTGAACCCCATTTAATTCCAAGGGAATTAATTTGTTAATGATATGCAAACTTTCCTGACCATGACACAACACTTTGACATTCCTGACAACACCTTGTGCATCTGGGTATAATGTTAATACCTTGCCCAGAGGCCACAGTGTTTGATGTTGCTCAGTATCAATTAATACAATGTCACCTGGTTAGATGTTTTGTCTATTTACTACCGCTGATGCACCATAAATTTCTTTAACATCTTAAATTTATTACCTAACAAGGCTACATTATTATAATCTTTATCAATTTCCTCAGGATTATCTCTACAGATAGGTGCAGCTTCAAATTTTCGTCCACATATTAAGTGAGAAGGTGTTAATATATCTACATCAGGAGTGTCACTAATGTATGAGAGAGGACGGTTATTTATCCGATTTTCCACCTCCACTAACACAGTATGGAATTCTTCCAAATTAATTCTTTTCCTGTGAAGCACCGTCTGTAGACACCTTTTTACTGTACCTATCAGTCTTTCGTGAAACCCATCTTGCCAAGGCGCTCTGGGAGTAATAAATTTCCAGACACATCCTTGCTGGGTTAACAGAGATTGTACATCATTATTCTCCTTTAATTCCATCAAATATTGGGCACCCGCTACAAAATTAGTGGCAATATCTGAAATCATTAATCTTGGACAGGATCTTCTAGCTGCAAATTTCTGAAACAGCTGTATAAACTGTTCTGCACACAAGTCCTGAGCCACTTCTAAATGAACTGCCCTAGTGGCGGTGCAGGTAAATAAACATACATTCACTTTCAAAGGAACACCGTCTGAATTACCTGTTAACCCTTAAACTGTCCAAACAGATCTACATTCACATGCGTAGTGCACCAAAAGTAGATCTATGTTTTTTTACATATTTTCAAATATAACAAAAAAAAATGTAGATCAAAAAAAAAAAAGGCCTACATTTTTTTTACATACTTTCAAATGTTGAAAAAACGTAGATCTGTGTTTGGACAGTATAAGGGTTAAAATAACTGGACCACTATAGTCCACACCTGCTACATCAAATGGTTTTAACACTTGTACATGTTCCCTTGGCAATGGTGGAGGATCTGGGTACATATAGGTTCTGGCATCCACACAGTGACATATTACACAAGATTTAATAACCCTTTAACACTTCATCATCCTTGTAGAACCTAGAAAGTTTCCCTAATACAATTTAAAGTATCTTGTACCCCACCATGCATTACATTTTTATGGGTATTTAAAACAATCAAAGTTGTCAGATGAGTTTTTGGCAGTAAGATAAGGTGTTTACCATATTCACCCAATTCAGCATTTTGTAACCTACCTCTGCACCTGATTACATCATCATCTACATACAGCCCTAATTTATTTATTATTGAACCTTTAACACATTTCCCCTTTAATAATAATTTTTATAAATTTAAACACTAACATTGTTACATTAATTAGTTTGGGTAAGCAAGAATACCTGGTAATATCCATGGCTTATGAGGGACAAATTATTGGAGCGGTGGTCACAGTAATTTCAACAAGTGCAGTATGCGCCTTTTGTACAGGCCAATTAACCTTATTTACCAACCAGCTTGGTCCTCTAAACCGAGATGGAGTATTCACAAATTTAGCATAATTCAAGCCTCGTGACAAGAAATCAGCTGGATTCTCATCACCAAGTACAGTGGACCCCCGCATAACGATATTAATCCGTTCATGAGAGCTCATTGTTATGCGAAATTATCGTTATGCGAATGAATTTTCCCCATAAGAAATAATGGAAATCAAATTAATCCGTGCAAGACACCCAAAAGTATGAAAAAAATTTTTTTACCACATAAAATATACATTTTCCTACACACAAAGAGAAGGATACATGCACAATAGTAGAGTAGTACATGCACAGTATATATTGTGGATGTACTACTCTACTAAATGAAGAATAAATGACAATTACCTTTATTGAAGATGCAGCAATGACTGATGAGACACTGTGTCCTGGGAGTGCCTTTTCCTCCTGAGTACTGTAGGTCCTGTTTGGCATTTTCTTCCAGAACAGGCCTTATCACACTGTGTATGCCACTACGATTCTTAAATCTCTCAAACCAACCTTTGCTGGCTTTAAATTCACCAATATGAGCACTAGTTCCAGGCGTTTTTCCCTGTTCACCTGGGTGTTAGTCGACTGGTGTGGGTTGCATCCTGGGAGACAAGATTAAGGACCCCAATGGAAATAAGTTAGACAGTCTTCGATGACACACTTTTTTGGGTTATCCTGGGTGGCTAACCCTCTGGGGTTAATTGTTTCTTGGTAGTCTCAATAAGCCACACCAACAACGATGCTACAGCAGCAGCAGCAGCAGCTGACAGTGCTACAGCAGCAGCAGCTGACAGTGCTACAGCAGCAGCAGCAGCAGCTGACAGTGCTACAGCAGCAGCAGCAGCAGCTGACAGTGCTACAGCAGCAGCAGCAGCAGCTGACAGTGCTACAGCAGCAGCAGCAGCAGCTGACAGTGCTACAGCAGCAGCAGCAGCAGCTGACAGTGCTACAGCAGCAGCAGACGATGCTACAGCAGCAGCAGACGGTACTACAGCAGCAGCAGACGGTACTACAGCAGCAGCAGCAGCAGACGGTACTACAGCAGCAGCAGCAGCAGACGGTACTACAGCAGCAGCAGCAGCTGACAGTGCTACAGCAGCAGCAGCAGCTGACAGTGCTACAGCAGCAGCAGACAATGCTACAGCAGCAGCAGATGGTACTACAACAGCAGCAGCAGCAGCAGATGGTACTACAACAGCAGCAGCAGCAGCAGCTGACAGTGCTACAGCAGCAGCAGACAATGCTACAGCAGCAGCAGATGGTACTACAACAGCAGCAGCAGCAGCAGCTGACGGTGGTACAGCAGCAGCAGCAGCTGACAGTGGTACAGCAGCAGCAGCAGCTAACGGTGCTACAGCATCAGCAGCAGCTGACAGTGCTACAGCAGCAGCAGCAGCTGACAGTGCAGCAGCAGCAGCAGCTGACAGTGCTACAGCAGCAGCAGACGATGCTACAGCAGCAGCAGACGATGCTACAGCAGCAGCAGACGGTGCTACAGCAGCAGCAGCAGCAGACGGTGGTACAGCAGCAGCAGCAGCAGCTGACGGTGGTACAGCAGCAGCAGCAGCTGATTGTGCTACAGCAGCAGCAGCAGCTGACAGTGCTACAGCAGCAGCAGCATCAGCAGTTGACCATGGTACCACAGTATTTCGATAATATTTCTCGCCCTTTTTACCACAGGGTTGGCACTAGAAGCTTTCTTGGGGCCCATGGTCACTTATTTTGCAGATAAAATCACCAAAAACACTGTAATAATACGAAATGTTACGATTGTATGCTTGGATGTTACCGCGGAGGCTGGCTTGTAAACAATGCCACCGGCAGAACATGTGAGGCTGGCTCAGGCCGCACATTAGACGCGTCTCGGACGAACAGCATTGAGCGGGTTTTTTAGCGGTATGCGAGGCAAAATCTTAGCAATAAAATGTATCGGTATGCGGATTTAACGTTATGTAAGGCCAACGGTATGCGGGGGTCCACTGTACAGTGGACCCCTGGTTTTTGGCCAGTGTGGAAATCGTACAATTTGGATTTCGAGCACTTATTTCGGCAAAATTTTCCCCTCGGTTTTGTACATCGGCTAGGAAATTAACGGTACCAGACATGTCCACCTGGGTCGCTCATACGTTCGTGACTCAATTTTGGTCACATTAAATGTCTTATTTTACGTTAATATAAACATTTTCATTAATCCATCTATGATATTTTCTTCAAAATTATGTAAGAAACATGTTACATAGCATATACAGATCTCCCTCAACATTCGCGAGGGTTAGGGGATCAAGAACCTCGCAAATGTTGAAAAAATCGCAAATGTTTGGTGCCTCATTTATTGTAGGGAAATATAATACAATACTCCTTCCTTAACCTATTGAACCCTGAACAATCGTAAAACACATGAAAACGTTGTAAAATATTGTGCTAGTGCCAGCCCTTTGGTAAAAGTGAGAAAAACTATAGAATTTAAGAAAGAACTCCTCCACCAAAGTGGAGGAGAATGTGCCTTCTTCAGTGATTCTACGATACTAAAGCAACACAAGTTGATAAAGGCTGTAGTGCCAGCCAGCGATAAAGTGTAGCATTAACAGTGTATCAAGTAAGTTAAGCGATTAATCGATAGAAAAAGGACACCACAAACCTAACTCCTCCAATGATGTTGGAGTTACATAGGGCGACTGACAACACCGCTGTCTCTAGTCTGCCGTTTCTGATGCCGCCTCCACCACCGCAATGTAAGGCTTATGCTCTCAGTGGCCCTTATACACCCAACAACAACATCACGGCAACACTCGTGACATACTTAATGACGTATTTTATTCATTTTAGAGTATGTCATGTTTCTGTGTTATTAATATTGTTTATTATGCCATATTAGATGAATTGTGATAGATAAATAAGCCATAGAGTTGATATTAGTGTCATATTGAAGGACTATCTTGTCCTCCACACAAACACTGCCAATGCCGCATTTCCTAAGATATGTAATGCCATATTTTAAATAAGATTGGGTGGCTGGGAATTCGTGAATGTTAGAAGCCTGCGAAAGTGGAAAACGCGAATGTTGAGGGAGACCTGTAAACATGCACTGCTTATGTGCTATCAAGTGGTAAGTTTGGGGAGGGTAAACATTACATTTTCTCTGGTCCAGTGTAAGAGAAAGCAGTGAATCTACGTCTGGCTCAGTCACTGCCCTTAATACGAGTTTGTTTACAATTCTCAGCATGAATTATTCATTACTTCTTCCTTTGTTTATGATGGCATCTAAATGTAGTTGTTAGAAACGATTAAACTCAATGAACATGGTATGTCTATGGTAGTGATATGGCTGTAGGCCGCAGTGTATGTAGCCATTAGGTATACGCCTGGGATGTAGTCCCTCTGGGACTACAAATAAATACTACTCACCAGCAAGAGTCTTCAATAAAGGTATGTAATGTTCATTTATCATTAAAATTAGTCATTTTTATATTTATTCCTCATTGTTTTCTGTATGTAAAACTATAACTATTCTCTATAAAATGCGTTTTTTGCTAATATTTTTGGGTGTCTGAAATGGATTAATTGGATTTACATTATTTCTTATGGGAAATATTACTTTGGTTATCAAAACCGGGGGTCTACTGTATAAGATTAAGTGTTAGCAATGTTGATTCAGACTATTATATTTCCCTTGCATTTGATTAATTTCAGCAACTCTGTTTTTGTACATACACAGTCTTAATGTTACCATTACAAATCCATTGTAAGGATACCTCATTGTCAGACCAAATTACAGTGTCCCTAATATTTATCTCCTGCAATTTATTTCTGACATAATTAGCTAATTTGACACCTATGTAAATGGCTGTTAATTCCAACTGAGGCAATGCACGTGATTTAATTGGAGCCACTTTAGCCTTAGACATAACAAGAGAAATAGCATTATTAAGTTGAATCATCGCAAAAAAAGTGTAATATATTGTCACCATCTGGACTTGCTACATTGTGGGAATTCCAGCATTGGTATTTTTATATAATCGCCTATTATTTCTTCCCACTTTTTAACAAATTCTTTAGGTAGGGTTTCATCCAAATCATACTTAGGCTTCGATGCTTCTTGTATTAACAGTTTCCCTCTTATTGTAAGGGGTGACACTATGCCTAGTGGGTCGAAGCATTTGGAAACTTCAGCAAGCAAGACTCTTGGTTAATTCATTGGGCATACTGTAATTATTAGGTTTTAACAATAAGAAATCTCTCTCAGTATCCCAGGTTAATCCCAATACATTACTACATTTAGGTACTTCAACTCCAGGGTAATCTTTATTTATTTTGTCCTTTAATTTGAACAAATTGCTATTCCATTCCTTCAGAGGCATATTGGCAATTTGCATGATTTTATTAGCCTCTTCATATGTCCTCATCAGTTCCTCTTCAGTTGATGTCATACCCAGGAAATTGTCCACATAAAATTGTTTACTCATTGCTTCACTCAGTGGACTACTTGTACGTTTAAGGTGTGCATTTATCATCACCTGAAGTGGGAACGGATTGGATGTAGCACCAAATAATACATTGCTGAAGCGAAAAGTTTTCAGAGGGCTAAGTGGGTCACTAGGATTTTCAGGCCACAAGAAACGGGTGCAATCCTGGTCTACCTCCTGCAAACCCACTCGTAGGAAAGCTTTACTTATGTCAGCCATAAAGGCTGACTTAAGTTAACAATATATCTCCTAATTTTTCCGTCAACGACGGATCTGTCATCAGACAATCATTCAAACTGGACACATTTTACTACTAGCACTACAGTTAAACACAATTCTTAGGGGAGTAGTTTTAGAATCTTTCTTAACTCTGTGATGTGATATGTAATGACCATAAATTTTTCTTGCTCAGGAGGTACTTCCTCTATGAATTTAGTCTTTACTGGTCATTAATTATCTCATAAAATGCAGTCAGTAATTATGGCATCTTATTCAATTTGTGGGGCTGAGCCTTTAATTATCCATAGGCCATCCTATAATTTGTAGATAATTCTGAATGATTCAGCTTCCATGGGAGTCACACCCAGTATTGTCGAGATTCATATTTAACATTCTTCAGGTATTGTTCCTGAGTAAAGGAATCATTTGGACTTTCTTCATTTACATTGATTCCGGTGCTGTCCAGTTCCCACAATTTATACACTGGCTCAACATCATCCTCTATGGAAGAATCTTTATACTGGGGTGCTGTTTCATGAGTAAGACACACAGTGACTGTATTTGTTTCCTCTAGTCGTTCATTATTAGTACGAGGAAGTCTACCATACATTACATGACCTCCTCCTGTTTTTAGAAGTGACACCACATTTCTTTACCATACCTTTTACAAAAGGAGGCATAATAGTCACTACCTATCAAACTATTTATTAGCCCCACAGAGTCACCACATTTCTTTACCATACCTTTTACAAAAGGAGGCATAGTAATCATTACCTATCAAACTATTTATTAGCCCCACAGAGTCATTATTTACACCAGAAGATGCTAAATTTACATTATTTTGTGAAAGCCTTTCAGTAGCTTCACTAAGCCCTATTGTAGTGATTTTCTGTGGGAGCCTACCCACAATTACTGCATTAATACATTTTCTCTCATTGCCCAGGCTGACATTTACATAAACAATGTTGTACAACTGGGCCCTTTTATCTGAGAGAAAACCAGATAATTTTAAAGTTGTAGGATCCCCCATTTGCACTTTCGTCCCATTAAGGGTAATTACGTTTTGTGAAAGTGTGTTGTGATCCTTGGTCTAGTAATGCAGTTAAATTTCTTTATTTATGCCTTTTATCACTAATTTTTACATTCACCACAGGTAAGGCTACTTCAGCTATGCCATCATTATTAACATTAGCTGCAATTTTTACATTGGCAACTGTGGTGTCAGGGTCAACAGTATTATCATTATCATCATTATTGTCATCATTATAGAATCCCTTACACATTACTACATGATGCCTTCCTTTGTGACATAACAATCCTTTATATTATGATTGCCTAGACATCTGATACATCTGTCAAGTTCCTCTAATCTTTCCACCTTCACATCCCATGAATTATAAGCATTACAATTCATGGAGAAATGAGTACCCTTGCAAAAGAGATAATCCCTCAATTGTTTAACATATATGTGTGTGTGTGTGTGTGTGTGTGTGTGTGTGTGTGTGTGTGTGTGTGTGTGTGTGTGTGTGTGTGTGTGTGCACGTGCATGTGTACTCACCTAATTGTGGTTGCAGGGATCAAGACTCAGCTCCTGGCCCCGCCTCTTCACTGATCACTACTGGGTCTTCTCTCTCCCTGCTCCATGAGCTTTATCATACCTCGTCTTAAAGCTATCTATGGCTCCTGCCTCCACTACCTCACTTGGCAGACTATTCCACTTCCTGACTACTCTATGACTGAAGAAATACTTCCTAACATCCCTTTGACTCATCTGAGTCTTCAACTTTCAATTGTGACCCCTTGTTTCTGTGTCCCCTCTCTGGAACATCCTGTCTCTGTCCACCTTATCTATTCCATGCAGTATTTTGTATGTCGTTATCATATCTTCCCTAACCTTCCTGTCCTCCATTGTCGTCAGGCCGATTTCCTTTAGCCTTTCTCCGTAGGACAGTCCCCTTAGCTCTGGAACTAGCCTTGTTGCAAACCTTTGCACTTTCTCTAATTTCTTGACGTGCTTTACCAGATGTGGGTTCCAAACTGGTGCTGCAGTCTTCAGTATGGGCCTGACGTACATGGTGTACAATGTCTTGAACAATTCCTTACTAAGGTATTGGAATGCTATTTTCATGTTTGCCAGGTGCCCATATGCTGCAGCAGTTATCTGGTTGATGTGTGCTTCCGGAGACGTGCTCGGTGTTATACTCACCCCAAGATCTTTCTTCTTGAGCAAGGTTTGCAGCTTTGGCAACCTAGCCTATACTCTGTCTGCTGTCTTCTTTGCCCTTCCCCAATCTTCATGACTTTGCGTTTTTTTTTTTTATTATCACACTGGCCGATTCCCACCAAGGCAGGGTGGCCCGAAAAAGAAAAACTTTCACCATCATTCACTCCATCACTGTCTTGCCAGAAGGGTGCTTTACACTACAGTTTTTAAACTGCAACATTAACACCCCTCCTTCAGAGTGCAGGCACTGTACTTCCCATCTCCAGGACTCAAGTCCGGCCTGCCGGTTTCCCTGAACCCCTTCATAAATGTTACTTTGCTCACACTCCAACAGCATGTCAAGTATTAAAAACCATTTGTCTCCATTCACTCCTATCAAACACGCTCATGCATACCTGCTGGAAGTCCAAGCCCCTCGCACACAAAACCTCCTTTACCCCCTCTCTCCAACCTTTCCTAGGCCGACCCCTACCCCGCCTTCCTTCCACTACAGACTGATACACTCTTGAAGTCATTCTGTTTCGCTCCATTCTCTCTACATGTCCGAACCACCTCAACAACCCTTCCTCAGCCCTCTGGACAACAGTTTTGGTAATCCCGCACCTCCTCCTAACTTCCAAACTACGAATTCTCTGCATTATATTCACACCACACATTGCCCTCAGACATGACATCTCCACTGCCTCCAGCCTTCTCCTCACTGCAACATTCATCACCCATGCTTCACACCCATATAAGAGTGTTGGTAAAACTATACTCTCATACATTCCCCTCTTTGCCTCCAAGGACAAAGTTCTTTGTCTCCACAGACTCCTAAGTGCACCACTCACTCTTTTTCCCTCATCAATTCTATGATTCACCTCATCTTTCATAGACCCATCCGCTGACACGTCCACTCCCAAATATCTGAATACGTTCACCTCCTCCATACTCTCTCCCTCCAATCTGATATTCAATCTTTCATCACCTAATCTTTTTGTTATCCTCATAACCTTACTCTTTCCTGTATTCACCTTTAATTTTCTTCTTTTGCACACCCAAATTCATCCACCAATCTCTGCAACTTCTCTTCAGAATCTCCCAAGAGCACAGTGTCATCAGCAAAGAGCAGCTGTGACAACTCCCACTTTGTGTGTGATTCTTTATCTTTTAACTCCACGCCTCTTGTCAAGACCCTCGCATTTACTTCTCTTACAACCCCATCTATAAATATATTAAAGAACCACGGTGACATCACACATCCTTGTCTAAGGCCTACTTTTACTGGGAAATAATTTCCCTCTTTCCTACATACTTTAACTTGAGCCTCACTATCCTCGTAAAAACTCTTCACTGCTTTCAGTAACCTACCTCCTACACCATACACTTGCAACATCTTCCACATTGCCCCCCTATCCACCCTGTCATACGCCTTTTCCAAATCCATAAATGCCACAAAGACCTCTTTAGCCTTATCTAAATACTGTTCACTTATATGTTTCACTGTAAACACCTGGTCCACACACCCCCTACCTTTCCTAAAGCCTCCTTGTTCATCTGCTATCCTATTCTCCGTCTTACTCTTAATTCTTTCGATAATAACTCTACCATACACTTTACCAGGTATACTCAGCAGACTTATCCCCCTATAATTTTTGCACTCTCTTTTATCCCCTTTGCCTTTATACAAAGGAACTATGCATGCTCTCTGCCAATCCCTAGGTACCTTACCCTCTTCCATACATTTATTAAATAATTGCACCAACCACTCCAAAACTATATCCCCACCTGCTTTTAACATTTCTATCTTTATCCCATCAATCCCGGCTGCCTTACCCCCTTTCATTTTACCTACTGCCTACTTTGCATTTGGCGGGGTTAAATTTGAGGAGCCAGTTGCTGGACCACGTGTCCAGCCTGTCCAGGTCTCTTTGTAGTACTGCCTGATCCTCATCTGATTTAATTCTCTTCATTAACTTTACATCATATGCAAACAGGGACACTTGTGAGTCTAACCCTTCCATAATGTCATTCACCAAAAATAGCTCTGGTCGTAGGACTGACCCCTGTAGGGCCCCGCTTGTCACAGTCACCCACTGTGATACCTCATCACATACAATGACTTGTTGCCTCCCTGTCAGTTATTCTCTGATCCATTGCAGTGCCCTTCCTGTTATATGTGCCTGATCCTCTAGCTTCTGCACTAATCTTTTGCTAGGAATTGTGTCAAAGGCTTTCTTGCAGTCAAGAAAATGCAATCAACCCACCCCCCTCTCTCGTGTCTACTTCTGTTACTTTGTCATAAAACTCCAGAAGGTTTGTGACACAGGATTTGCCTTCCATGAATCCGCGCTTATTGTCGTTTATAAACTTGCTCAGTTCTGGGTGCTCCATCACTCTCCTCATGATAATCTCCTCCATGACTTTGCATACTATACACGTCAGTGACACTGGTCTATAGTTTAGTGCCTCGTTTCTGTCTCCTTTCTTAAAAATGGGAACTACATTTGCTGTCTTCCATACCTCAGGTAGTTACCCAGTTTCAATGGATGGATTGAAAATTGTTGTTAGTGGAATATACAGCATCTCTGCTCCCTCTCTAAAGACCCACAGAGAGATGTTGTGTGCATGTACTCAGTTATACTCGCCTAGTTGTGGTTGCAGGGGTTGAGTCACAGCTCCTGGCTCCACCTTTTCACTGGTTGCTACTCGATCACTCTTTCTGCTCCACGAGCTTTATCATACCTCTTCTTACAGCTATGTATGAATCCTGCCTCCACTACATCACTACCCAGACTATTCCACTTCCTGAGAACTTTGTGACTGAAGAAATACTTCCTAACATCCCTGTGGTTCATCCGAGTCTTCAGCTTCCAACTGTGACCCCTTGTTGCTGTGTCCCATCTCTGGACCATCCTGTCTCTGTTCACCTTGTCTATTCCTCTCGGTATTTTATTTTATTTTTTTTTTTTTTCAACAAGTCGGCCGTCTCCCACCGAGGCAGGGTGACCCAAAAAAGAAAGAAAATCCCCAAAAAGAAAATACTTTCATCATCATTCAACACTTTCATCACACTCGCACATTATCACTGTTTTTGCAGAGGTGCTCAGAATACAACAGTCTAGAAGCATACACATATAAAGATACACAACATATCCCTCCAAACTGCCAATATCCCAAACCCCTCCTTTAAAGTGCAGGCATTGTACTTCCCATTTCCAGGACTCAAGTCCGACTATATGAAAATAACCGGTTTCCCTGAATCCCTTCACTAAATATTACCCTGCTCACACTCCAACAGATCGTCAGGTCCCAATTACCATTCGTCTCCATTCACTCCTATCTAACACGCTCACGCACGCTTGCTGGAAGTCCAAGCCCCTTACCCACAAAACCTCCTTTACCCCCTCTCTCCAACCCTTTCGAGGACGACCCCTACCCCATATCCTCCCTATCTCTCCTGTCTTCCAGTGTCGTCAAGTCGATTTCCCTTAACCTCTCCTCATAGGACATAACCCTTAGCTCTGGGACTAGTGTTGTTGCAAACCTTTGCACTTTCTCTAATTTCCTTACGTGCTTGTCTAGGTGCGAGTTCCAAACTGGTGCTACATATTCCAATGTAGACTTGTATTTTTAGTAGTGGATAATTGCTTAGTGCAACTAACTATCTACTGCTTGGACATGCAGCAGGCATGTGTGAGTGTGTTTAATAGGAGTGAATGGAGACGAGTGGTTTTTGGGACCTTACGAGCTGTTGGAGTGTGTGCAGGGTAATATTTTGTGAAGGGATTCAAGGAAACCGGTTAGCCAGACTTGAGTCCTGGAGGTGGGAAGTATAGTGCTTGCACTTTAAAGGAAGGGTTTGGAATATTGGCTGTTTGGAGTGACTTCTAAACTGTTGTATCTGGGTGCCTCTGCAAAGACAGTGATTACGTGTGAATGATGGTGAAAGTATTTCTTTTTTTGGGAGACAGCCAACATATTATAAAATAAAAGACTTGCTTAGTCATGTATATTGGCTTAGGCACTGAAATAGTTACCACATATTAGAATTTGATAATGATGCACTTGAAGTAGTCAGTCTAGCATGAAGTATTTATTAAGAAATTAGACAAACTTAGAAGCTTTGGTTATGACATTGGTCGAGGGAGGAGCAAAAAGTTGACATAAGTTTCTCCTGCTAAGTGCAGGTTATTTGTGAAATGTTGCAGCCATGCTGTTGTCATGTCTAGTCTTCATGTGTTTATGCTATACTCTATCATGTTACTGTTTTTTTCATCAGAAAATGTTGTGAGAGCTTCCGAGATGCAGACGGAAAACATCCAGGGTATTGATGACCTCTCCTCAGCTATCAACAGTCTGGATGATCATGTACAGGTTGTCACTATAATACATTGTTAATGTTGCTACCTTGAATGCTCACATGCAGGTTGGCACTATGATACACTCACTTGTACAGTGTCAATGTTGCTACTTTAGGAAAGGTACCTATATGCTAGTCAGAGTTTTGTAATCGAAGAAATTTGAAATATCTTCATCTTTTTGGATTAAACCAGATAATTTTTCATCAGCAAAGTGTGGTATGACCCTGTGTGACCTTACTGCTTCTCCTTAAGAATAATAATAAGAATGTTGCTAGATATGTATGTATGTATTATTATCATAATAGAATATACAGTAAGTTCTTGATTTTTAGTTTAAATAAAACATGTGTTTTTTAATTTTATTTACATTATGCTGGAGTAAAATTTAGTGGATAATATATGACATGACTGAGTTAGTGAGGTGTGCATATTGCCCACGTTCACTCAATTCTTATATTCAAGAATAAGACAATTGTGCAACATTTGGGAATCTATTGAGGAAACACTTTGCCAGCCATTGGCTTCTTCAGTCTGATGCAGATAAAAATGTTGGAAGATGAGGAGGAGTTTGAGGTACTCAGTCCCTCAGTCTGGAGTTGATGTGTTCAGTCCATCACAAGTGCCAAACACTGCAACATCTTGGGATCTTGATAGAGGCAGTTCTTCTACACTTACCTAACCTACAGGCATGACCTATTTATATTAGTGTATTTGTCTGATGGTAACAGCCTCCTCCTGCTTCTACTCACCTGACTGTGTTATATAAGCCACTTCTCTGAGCATATGCTATACTTTTCTCAAGTTTGATGGACTGAACACATTGACACCAGGCTGAGGGACTGATTACCTCAAACTGCTCCTCGTCTTCCACCATCCTTACTTGTATTGGACTGAAGAAGCCACTGGCTGACGAAAAATTCCCTCACTAAAGATTCCCAAATGTTGTGCGAGTGTCTCATTCTTCAACTTGTCGCTTTTCTAAACCATTTATGTCACAACTCTTATACTGCAATTAATATCAGTTTTTTTCCAGCATTTGTTGAAAAATAAACTTTCAACTGATCTTTATTATTGCATTTTTTGTTAATTAACACATTAGCCATTTCTCATAGAGGCAAGGTGACCCGAAAAAGAAGAAATGCTTTCATCATTATTCACTCCATCAGTATCTTGCCAGAGGTATGCCCAGCACTACTGTTCAGAAACTCCAACATATCTGTGTACGAATGGTATATAATACCGACAAGTTGAGATTAAGACACATGTGCAACATCTGATAAAGCCACTGGATGGCGAAACGTCTACAATAAAGATACCCAGATGTTGCACATGTGTCTTAATCCAACATATCTTTGCCCCTCCTTCAGAGCACAGGCACTGTACTTCCCCACCTACAGGACTCAAGTCTGGCTAATTGGTTTTCCTGAATTCTTTCATAATTGTTGCTTTGCTCACACTCCAACAGCACATTAAGTCATAAAATCCATTTGCCTCTGCTCACTCCTAATACACTCAGTATGTATCTTCTCCATAGTATCTAGTACAGCATGCTGTTTGTTTCATACTGCTGTAACCATTATGTTGCAGTATGTACAGCATGCTGTGTTTACTGCTGTAAACATCACCTTGTAATAATCCTGGTGTACTTAAATGTACAGGTGTCCCTATTTTCATGCAGGAGATGTAGTCTCATGACAGTTGTACTCAACTCAATAATGATATCAACACTTCACTCTGCTTAACAAGATTGCTGTATACTTTACCAGTTGCACTGGTCATGTATAGTAAATGCACGTCACACACATAAAATTACTGAAACAGGTAAGTAGGACCTGAGTCCTGGAGGTAGGAAGTACAGTGCCTGTACTCTGAAGGAGGGGTGGGCATATTGCATTTTGGAGGGACACCTAAGTTTTAATGTTAGCATTTCTCTAGCAAAATAGTGATAGAGTGAGTGATGGTGAAAATGTTTCTTTTTTGGGTTACCCTACCTTGGTGGGAGACGGCCAGTGTGTTGAAAAGAACTGTTGATAGAATTGCTACAGTATTCTAAATAATACCAAACTCTCATAAGATAAACTCGTATGATGTGAATGGAAACCATCAAAATTGATAGAAACACAGTTTGCCA
This sequence comes from Cherax quadricarinatus, assembly GCF_038502225.1. Taxonomy (NCBI): domain Eukaryota; kingdom Metazoa; phylum Arthropoda; class Malacostraca; order Decapoda; family Parastacidae; genus Cherax; species Cherax quadricarinatus. The sequence goes on from NC_091296.1 coordinate 44,277,854, forward strand.
CCAGTTTGTCTTTTAAAGTAAAAAGGGTGTTTTACAATCTCCAGGCAGGTCTTCAGGAGATCAGAAACTGTGTTGCCAACCTACGACAGGAGAGAACAGATCTACAGAAGCGTCTTAAGACTCTTTCAGATGAAGTATATCATCTCTCAGGAGAGAAAGACAAGTATCACCAAGCAGTGAGAGACTTACAGCAGGTACTATTAAATACTTTTTGCATTCAGTAAGTTAAAATATTACTGGGATAAATTGTATATTATTAACAGTGGCTTGTGGGGGATAAACTTTCATTTGTCTGTTTGTGGCACCATTAATCTCTAATTCAACCAAATTATCATAACATAAAATGACTTAGAAAAATGACATGGAAAACCCTATGTCCCATGATCACAGCATGCGTTTTCAGTAGTATGCGATTTAAATTTATGGTTTTCTTTCCAATAGAAGTGTGCCATTTTCATTGGTGAGGCTCATTTCTATTAAGGAGTGGCACAGCAGACAGGTAGGAGACTTATTGCTACACATTGGCCAACTCTATTGTTGTAGCAGTGGAGGGGTGGTTGTGAGGGAGGGTGAGTGAATATAAACAAACAGCCTCTTGTGTGGGTCATTGTATCTGGAAGAGTATTGCATGACTTCCTCAATGTTCATTGCTCAGTTTTTCCTTCTTTTTATCACCCCATCTCATTGCCAGATATTTATCATGGCATCCAAACAAAAGGCAGAGGATGCTGGTGAAACATCCTCTTCACTTTGTGGAGAGGATGCTTCGAAAAATATAGAGGTACTTGAGTTGTTGAAGGGAGGTGCACATGTTATGGAGATGGCATGAGAGTTTGTTGTTAGACAATCGACGATTCGTTCAATTTGAGACTGAGAAACGAAGATAAAGGCTTGTGCATTGAGTAATCCTCATTGTGATGCAGCTCAATAAAACAAAGTTTACAAAGTGAGTGAATTGAAAAGCAATGAAAGATGTTCAACTTGCAGGTCTTATTGGGAAAAAGGTTTATCATACTATAAAACAGTGTGTAAGGAGGACAGACCTAAAATGAGTTCACAGTTGGTTCTGGTTTAGAATGCACATTGGGTTGTATAAAGAACTGCAGAGTAAAACTCCAGTGGCATATGAAAGTACTTGAGCACTCCACTACAGCAATCAACTAATGAAGTTGCATCAACATCCCAAGATTCCCAACCTTCAACATCACATCATCAACTCCCAACCATCAACCTCAGTCTAGTAGGGCCACAGACACACACTCCACTCACTCCAGGATATTAAGCATCTCCGGCTCAATTTGAAGGTAAGTAACAAATACTGAACCTCACTAGAGTTCATGTATTTCACACAGCTTGCTCATCAACAAAATTAAGCTGAAAAATGTATTATGGTTTGAAGAATTATAATAGTAAAAAAAAAATATTTAGTTTTCTTTGAGACTGAGGACTGTATCCCTATTTTTCCCATATGTTTTTCAGTTCATAAGTTGTGGAAATTATTGGTAGCACAGTTTTCAGGAATGTAACCCAAGTGAATTATGAAGTTTACTGTATAAACAATACACGTAATTGAACCCTTTAACGTTAAGTAATGCACTGTAGTTAACTCCTTTGTGGGAAAATTTGAAAACAAAAACAATTACAGCTTGAAAACACATATTTTTCAAAAGAGAACTATGAAAAAAAGTGATTTCCAAAGGAAGATAATGGTTTCTGGGTGTTTTAAAAAGTTGGAAAAATAATCACTTGCAGCAACAATGATGTAAATACATATGTATATCAGTACAGTGGACGCTCGGTTAATAATGCTATCGGATAGCGATAAAATTGGATACTGATGCGTTTTTGCGTCAAAATATTGGCTTGGCTAATTATGAAAAACCCAGTGAAGGACATTCGTCTCGAACATGTCTGCCTGGCCTGGGCCAATGTACAGCCAGTGTGCCATTGTTTACAAGCCAGGGAGGGCATGATTCCACACTTATATGCCATATATTTTGTATTATTCTATTGTTTTTAGTGCTTGTAACTGTTAAATAAGCCACCATGGGCCCAAAGAAAGTTTCCAGTGCCAGCCCTGTAATAAAGAAGGAAAGAAACAAAATAAAATTCAAGAAAAAACTCGTAGCAAAGTATCAGAGTGGAGGAGGAAGAGAGAGGAGGGGAATGTGCCTTCTGCAGTGATTCGGTGATTCTACAATATTTACGACACTAAAGCAGCAGGTATCGATAAAGGCTATAGTGCCAGCCAGCGGTGAAGTGTAGAATTAACAATGTAGCAAGTAAGTTAAGCGAGTAAGCGATAGAAAAAGACACTAAAGTAACTTTCCAATGTTGTTGGATGTGTATCGGGCCAGTGAACATACACTTGCCGGCTACATATCTTCCACCACCCTAAACTTCTGCCAGCATCTCCTCCATCAAACTAACTAAATAAACTAACATCTCCTCCAAGGTAAGTGTATATATAAAAGTGTAAGTATAAAAGTAAATATAAGTGTAAATATAAAGGACTCCAATGGAAATAAGTCACCCTGACTTATTTTGGGTTATCCTAGGTACTTTACACATATGCTGCCGTGTATGATAATCTATGTACATAACTGTATTTGTGTATACCTGAATAAACTAACTTATTTATAAATTAAAATTTTTTTTTTTTTCCACAAGTCGGCTGTCTCCCACCGAGGCAGGGTGACCCAAAAAGAAAGAAATTCCCCCAAAATAAAATACTTTTATCATTCAACACTTTCACCTCACTCATACATAATCACTTTTTTTGCAGAGGTGCCCAGAATACAACATTTTAGAAGCATATACAGTAGGGCCCCACTTATACGGCGGGTTAGGTTCCAGGCTGTCGCCAGAAAGCAGACATCGCCGGAAGGCAGAACGCCATTTTTTTCCATTTATAAATGCATATAAATGCCAGACAACAAGTTTACACTAAATTATATTAAGTTAGTAATAGAACTAGGCATTAAAACACACAAAGTAAAATACATTCAGAGTACATTCATTACTTTTCTTAAAGTATTTGTAATCTTAATGTAGGGAGAGAGGTGAGTAGTACTTATTTGTAGGAAGTCAGGTGCAGGTAGCCCAGGTGTAGGTAGCCCTGGCTCCCCGTCTCATACTTATTATATGATATTTAAAACATCCTAGAGAGGTAAGATACACATACAGTACACTCATTATTTACCTTAAAATTTGTGTAGTCTTAATATAGGAAGAGAGGTGAGTAGTATTTATTTGTAGGAAGTCAGTGTAGGTAGCTGGTAGGTGTAGCCCGCCTGGGCTACACCTACCGGCTATCTACACTGTGGCCCAGAGCCATATTATTAACCCTTAAACTGTCCAAACGTAGATCTATGTTTTTTCAACATTTGAATGTATGTAAAATGCCGGGAGCAATGGGCTAGTAACCCCTTCTCCTGTAGACATTTACTAAAAAAGAGAAGAAGAAAAACTTTAAATGTGCGTGGATGTAGTGCGGATGACAAGAAACAGATGATTGCTGATGTTATGAATGAAAAGAAGTTGGATGTCCTGGCCCTAAGCGAAACAAAGCTGAAGGGGGTAGGAGAGTTTCAGTGGGGGGAAATAAATGGGATTAAATCTGGAGTATCTGAGAGAGTTAGAGCAAAGGAAGGGGTAGCAGTAATGTTAAATGATCAGTTATGGAAGGAGAAAAGAGAATATGAATGTGTAAATTCAAGAATTATGTGGATTAAAGTAAAGGTTGGATGCGAGAAGTGGGTCATAATAAGCGTGTATGCACCTGGAGAAGAGAGGAATGCAGAGGAGAGAGAGAGATTTTGGGAGATGTTAAGTGAATGTATAGGAGCCTTTGAACCAAGTGAGAGAGTAATTGTGGTAGGGGACCTGAATGCTAAAGTAGGAGAAACTTTTAGAGAGGGTGTGGTAGGTAAGTTTGGGGTGCCAGGTGTAAATAATAATGGGAGCCCTTTGATTGAACTTTGTATAGAAAGGGGTTTAGTTATAGGTAATACATATTTTAAGAAAAAGAGGATAAATAAGTATACAAGATATGATGTAGGGCGAAATGACAGTAGTTTGTTGGATTATGTATCGGTAGATAAAAGACTGTTGAGTAGACTTCAGGATGTACATGTTTATAGAGGGGCCACAGATATATCAGATCACTTTCTAGTTGTAGCTACACTGAGAGTAAAAGGTAGATGGGATACAAGGAGAATAGAAGCATCAGGGAAGAGAGAGGTGAAGGTTTATAAACTAAAAGAGGAGGCAGGTAGGGTAAGATATAAACAGCTATTGGAGGATAGATGGGCTAATGAGAGCATAGGCAATGGGGTCGAAGAGGTATGGGGTAGGTTTAAAAATGTAGTGTTAGAGTGTTCAGCAGAAGTTTGTGGTTACAGGAAAGTGGGTGCAGGAGGGAAGAGGAGCGATTGGTGGAATGATGATGTAAAGAGAGTAGTAAGGGAGAAAAGTTAGCATATGAGAAGTTTTTACAAAGTAGAAGTGATGCAAGGAGAGAAGAGTATATGGAGAAAAAGAGAGAGGTTAAGAGAGTGGTGAAGCAATGTAAAAAGAGAGCAAATGAGAGAGTGGGTGAGATGTTATCAACAAATTTTGTTGAAAATAAGAAAAAGTTTTGGAGTGAGATTAACAAGTTAAGAAAGCCTAGAGAACAAATGGATTTGTCAGTTAAAAATAGGAGAGGAGAGTTATTAAATGGAGAGTTAGAGGTATTGGGAAGATGGAGGGAATATTTTGAGGAATTGTTAAATGTTGATGAAGATAGGGAAGCTGTGATTTCGTGTATAGGGCAAGGAGGAATAACATCTTGTAGGAGTGAGGAAGAGCCAGTTGTGAGTGGGGGGGAAGTTTGTGAGGCAGTAGGTAAAATGAAAGGGGGTAAGGCAGCCGGGATTGATGGGATAAAGATAGAAATGTTAAAAGCAGGTGGGGATATAGTTTTGGAGTGGTTGGTGCAATTATTTAATAAATGTATGGAAGAGGGTAAGGTACCTAGGGATTGGCAGAGAGCATGCATAGTTCCTTTGTATAAAGGCAAAGGGGATAAAAGAGAGTGCAAAAATTATAGGGGGATAAGTCTGTTGAGTATACCTGGTAAAGTGTATGGTAGAGTTATTATTGAAAGAATTAAGAGTAAGACGGAGAATAGGATAGCAGATGAACAAGGAGGCTTTAGGAAAGGTAGGGGGTGTGTGGACCATGGTGTTTACAGTGAAACATATAAGTGAACAGTATTTAGATAAGGCTAAAGAGGTCTTTGTGGCATTTATGGATTTGGAAAAGGCGTATGACAGGGTGGATAGGGGGGCAATGTGGCAGATGTTGCAAGTGTATGGTGTAGGAGGTAGGTTACTGAAAGCAGTGAAGAGTTTTTACGAGGATAGTGAGGCTCAAGTTAGAGTATGTAGGAAAGAGGGAAATTTTTTCCCAGTAAAAGTAGGCCTTAGACAAGGATGTGTGATGTCACCGTGGTTGTTTAATATATTTATAGATGGGGTTGTAAGAGAAGTAAATGCGAGGGTCTTGGCAAGAGGCGTGGAGTTAAAAGATAAAGAATCACACACAAAGTGGGAGTTGTCACAGCTGCTCTTTGCTGATGACACTGTGCTCTTGGGAGATTCTGAAGAGAAGTTGCAGAGATTGGTGGATGAATTTGGTAGGGTGTGCAAAAGAAGAAAATTAAAGGTGAATACAGGAAAGAGTAAGGTTATGAGGATAACAAAAAGATTAGGTGATGAAAGATTGGATATCAGATTGGAGGGAGAGAGTATGGAGGAGGTGAACGTATTCAGATATTTGGGAGTGGACGTGTCAGCGGATGGGTCTATGAAAGATGAGGTGAATCATAGAATTGATGAGGGAAAAAGAGTGAGTGGTGCACTTAGGAGTCTGTGGAGACAAAGAACTTTGTCCTTGGAGGCAAAGAGGGGAATGTATGAGAGTATAGTTTTACCAACGCTCTTATATGGGTGTGAAGCGTGGGTGATGAATGTTGCAGCGAGGAGAAGGCTGGAGGCAGTGGAGATGTCATGTCTGAGGGCAATGTGTGGTGTGAATATAATGCAGAGAATTCGTAGTTTGGAAGTTAGGAGGAGGTGCGGGATTACCAAAACTGTTGTCCAGAGGGCTGAGGAAGGGTTGTTGAGGTGGTTCGGACATGTAGAGAGAATGGAGCGAAACAGAATGACTTCAAGAGTGTATCAGTCTGTAGTGGAAGGAAGGCGGGGTAGGGGTCGGCCTAGGAAAGGTTGGAGGGAGGGGGTAAAGGAGGTTTTGTGTGCGAGGGGCTTGGACTTCCAGCAGGCATGCGTGAGCGTGTTTGATAGGAGTGAATGGAGACAAATGGTTTTTAATACTTGACGTGCTGTTGGAGTGTGAGCAACGTAACATTTATGAAGGGATTCAGGGAAACCGGCAGGCCGGACTTGAGTCCTGGAGATGGGAAGTACAGTGCCTGCACTCTGAAGGAGGGGTGTTAATGTTGCAGTTTAAAAACTGTAGTTTAAAGCACCCTTCTGGCAAGACAGTGATGGAGTGAATGATGGTGAAAGTTTTTCTTTTTCGGGCCACCCTGCCTTGGTGGGAATCGGCCAGTGTGATAAAAAAAAAAAATAAAAAAAGTAGATCTTTTTTTTTTATACATTTGAAAACGTGTAAAAAAACTTTGATCTACTTTTTTTTTGTTGTACAGTGGAACCTCAAAAATTGAACTTAATCCATTCCAGGAGCTAGTTCTAAATTCAAAAAGTCTGAAATTCGAAGAAATATTTCCCATAAGAAATAATGGAAATACAATTAATCCGTTCCAGAAACCCAAAAATATTCACACAAAAAATACATTTTATTGAGATTAATTACAGTTTTACATTCAACAAATACTATAGTTTTTAATTATGTATAGTAATACATATAAAATAACATTTTTACCTACCTTTATTGAAGATTGGTGATGGCATCTGGAGGATAGGGAGGAAGAGAGAGGGAGTCGGGGTTAGTGTTTGGAAGGAGAATCCCCCTCCATGAGGACTTCAGGTAAAGCCCTCTCTGGGGTTACTTCCCTTCTCTGTCTTTTAATGCCACTAGGACCAGCTTGAGAGTCACTGGACCCCTGTCTCACAAAATAACTGTCCACAGTCCTCTGTTTCTGGTGCCTCTTTAACATTTCCCTAAAATGGGACATGGTTCTGTCACTGAACTTGTTGCAAAGATGGCTTGTTTCAGCTTGCTCAGGGTGGTACTTCTGCACAAACATTTGGACATCATTCCACTTGGCACAAATCTCCTTAATCTTTGAAGAAGGCACCTCATCCACTCCCTATATTAACACCTTTCGCAACATCAGCTTCCTTGATTTGTTCTTTCTTTGACAGGATAGAACCAATGGTCGACTTGTTTTTCCCATACATCCTGGCAAGCTCAACAAGTCACACCACTCTCATACTTCTGTATTATTTCCTTCTTCACATCTATGGTGTTTCTCACTTTCTTTACCACTGGGGTACCACTAACAAGTTTCTTTGGGCCCATGGCAGCTTTTTCATAGTCCCACAAGCACTAAACACAACGAAATAATCATAAAATGCGTGAATGAGAGCGCAGGTTAGTGTTCACTCAAGCATAAACAAAGCTAGACTGCTCACGGCGCCTGCGCGGGGACGAGGACAAAGCGGGCGGCAGACAGGTCCCGTACCCAGCGGTCCGAAAATAGGGGCGCGTTTGATAATTGGGACACAGTTTGTCCGAAAAAATGGTCCTATTTTCGAAACGTTTAATGTGTGAAACGTTCAATTTTTGAGGTTTCACTGTATTTGAAAATACATATATGTAAAAAAAACGTAGATCTACTTTTGGAGCATTACGCATGTGAACGTAGATCTGCTTGAACAGTTTAAGGGTTAACAGCGACATACCTTGTTCATTGAATTTAATCATTTCTAACAACTACCTTTAGATGCCATCATAAACGAAGGGAGAAGTAATGAATAATTTATACCAAAAATTGTAAACAAAAGCAGAGTGGGGGAGTGGCTGGGCCAAACGCAGATTCATACACATTTTCTCCGATGGCTGAGCAGAGAAAACGTAATGTTGTCCCTCCACCCAGCTACCACAGGGGTCCACAAGTACAGTGGACCCCCGCTTAACGATCACCTCCAAATGCGACCAATTATGTAAGTGTATTTATGTAAGTGTGTATGTACGTGTATGTTTGGGGGTCTGAAATGGACTAATCTACTTCACAATATTCCTTATGGGAAAAAATTCGGTCAGTACTGGCACCTGAACATACTTCTGGAATGAAAAAAGTTCGTTAACCGGGGGTCCACTGTATTATTATAAGAGCACATATAAAATACGCAATAAATGCCAGACAACAAGTTTACATTAACTTATATTAAGTTAGCAATAGAAATAGGCATTAAAAACACAATAAAAGGTAAGATACACACAGAGCACACTTATTACTTACCTTAAAATATTAATATTAATGTGTGAAAGGCGAGTGGCAGGGTGTTTATTGAATAAAATCAGAATGGCACACCATCATCCTCTAACTTGGCACTTAAAGCTTACGACTTCTCTTTTTATCACAGCTAACCTTAGACGCCATCGTCAATGAGAGCCAACTAGTTAACGAAAGAGTAAACGAGAGAGAACGAGATACAGAGTTTAGACAATGTAAGAACACAAACTGAACAGGTAGTGGACGATCACTTGGCCAGGCGAAATGAATGCATATTAATGTGTCGACTTTTAGTTCAATATTTTTTTTATTATCATAATAATTACCTCACAATACAAATACTCTTAAATTGTGTACAAGTTGTACAAGTTAGTACAGAATAAACAAACAGTAACACACCATTTTTAGAGTGAATGAAGATAATAATAGTAGACAGCAACCACCCAGGGAGGTACTACCATCCTGCCAAGTGAGTGTAAAACGAAACCCTGTAATTGTTTTACATGATGGTAGGATTGCTGGTGTCTTTTGTCTGTCTCATAAATATGCAAGATTACAGGTATGTCTTGCCACTTCTACTTACACTTAGGCCACACTACACACATGTACACGTTTATTTATACACACTCATCTGAGTTTTCTTTGATTTTATCTTAATAGTTCTTGGTCTTATTACTTTTCATTTTATATCCATGGGGAAGTGGAATAAGAATCTTTCCTCCGTAAGCCATGCGTGTTGTAAAAGTCAACTAAAATGCCGGGAACAATGGGCTAGTAACCCCTTTTCCTGTAAAGATTACTAAAAAGAATAAGAAGAAGAAAAGTGTCAAAGTGGGAAGTCTGAATGTGCGTGGATGTTGTGCAAATGATAAGAAAGAGATGATTGTGGATGTTATGAATGAGAAGCTGGATGTCCTGGCTTAAAGTGAAACAAAGCTGAAGGGGGTGGGAGAGTTTCAGTGGAGAGGAATAAATGGGATTAGGTCAGGGGTTTCAAATAGAGTTAGAGCTAAAGAAGGAGTAGCAATAATGTTGAAGGATAAGATATGGCAGGGAAAGAGGGACTATAAATGTATTAATTCAAGGATTATGTGGAGTAAAATAAAGGTTGGATGTGAAAAGTGGGTTATAGTAAGTGTATATGCACCTGGAGAAGAGTGAAGTGTAGAGGAGAGAGAGAGATTTTGGGAAATGTTGAGTGAATGCATGGGGAGTTTTGAACCAAGTGTGAGAGTACTTGTGGTTGGGGATTTCAATGCTAAAGTGGGTAAAAATGTTGTGGAGGGAGTAGTAGGTAAATTTGGGGTGCCAGGGGTAAATGTAAATGGGGAGCCTTAAACCCTTTGACTGTTTACGATGTATAAATACGTCTTACGAGCCAATGTTTCTGACGTATTTATACGCACAAATTCTAGCGGCTTCAAATCAAGCGGGAAAGGCCTGGTAGGCCTGCATGAGAGAGAATAGGTCTCATTGGTCGGTGTGCACCCTGTGAAAAAAATCTGGGACCCAGCGGTGCATTGTGGGAACGCCATCTTGTTAGTTCATTTTCACCATGCCTCTCGGTAAGAAGTTCCTCACTTCTCGGCGGATTGGAGGTCTTTTGTTCCCAAGTGATAGCTCTAACAGCGATGAAAATGTCAGTGACAGTGAATTCCAGGGTTTTGAAGCGAGTGTTACCGGAAAAAGTGCCCAGGATAACGTAATTAGTGATGAAAACCCAGATGACCCACAACCTTCCACCTCTGGTGCTGGGCCGGCTTGTTCACGTTCACGTTTGCCTGTACCAGGACGAAAGAGGAAACTATTTGGTCGTGTACAACACCCAGATGTTAGCAGTGAATGTGATAGTGATAGTGATTTCAAGGCCATTGAAAGCAGTTCTAGTGACAGTGAGGGTGAATATTCCCCAGTGAAGCGACAGTATGTATGACGTAGCATGCGGTCTGGTAGTGTTTCATATGTTGTTCCAAGGGGAAGGAGAAACTCTGGGAGCACATCCCGTGGCCCTACACCACGACCTGATAGTGAAGATGACGATATTGTAACGATGGGTATGAATGATGTGAGTGAGGGAGCAGGCAGTGGTGGTGATAGTGAGGGTGGCACGGCCCATGTGGCACCATCAGCGGGCCACGCTACTACCCACGCTGCTGACTCTGCACAACAAACAGCCTCACCCGACCCCACACTCCCACAACCTGCACAACCACGGTACAATATCCAGACCCCACCAGCAGACCGCATCTGGGATTGGCAGGACGGTGACAAGTTTGTTCCCAGTCCCCATGACTTTGATGAAACACAAAGTGGAATAAAGCCATCATGTCCACTTGGGAACAATGCCAGTGAACTGGACTGCTTTGAGTTATTCTTCGATGAACCCCTAATGGACATCATTATCAGGGAAACAAGCACATACTGTGATTACACCATGGCAAATACAATTCTCTCACCAAAATCACGGCTACACAAGTGGAAGGAGACAACTGTGGCAGAGATGTACCTGTTTTTTGCCACAATAATGCTTATGCCACATGTGTATAAGCACACTGTCACCACATACTGGGCAACAGAACGCCTGATTTCAACTCCAGGTTTTAGTGACATTATAGGTGTCAATCGTTTCCTGATACTGTTACGTATGTTACACTTTTTAGACAAAACCAGGCCTGACAGAAGCGACAGGTTATATAAGATAAGAAATGTGTTTATGTACCTGAAACAAAAGTGCTGCATGTATTTTTATCCCTTCAGGAAGCTTATTATTGATGAGTCCTTGATTTTATTCAAAGGAAGACTCTCATTCAAGCAATATATACCAAGCAAGAGGAAACGCTTTGGTATAAAGCTATTTGTACTGTGTGATTGCAGAAGTGGTCTAGTTTTGGATATCATTGTGTACACTGGCAGTAATACTTTGAGAGATACCATGAAGTTATTGGGTATCTCTGGTGATGTGGTTCGAACAATGATGGAACCATATCTTGGTAAGGGGCATATGCTATTTACTGATAACTGGTACACAAGCCCCTTACTCAGTGATTTCTTGCGAGTGAACTTGACAGACGTGTGTGGCACAGTGCGTCGTAATCGTAAACATATGCCAAGGTTCGGCGTTGGCACTTGCAGGGGTGAGGTGCCAGCGTCAATGAGGTGCCAATGACATCATGGCATTTCGGTGGCATGACAAACGTGATGTCACATTGTTGACATCAGTTCACCGAAACGAAATGGTACACAGTGGCAGGCACAACAGAGAGACCAATGAACCCATTCTAAAGCCTGCAGCTGTCATGGACTACAACCTCAATATGCGCTTAGTGGACAAATGTGACATGCAGATTGGGTTTGCAGACCGTGTACACAAGAGTTATAAGTGGTATATAAAACTTTTTTTCCATCTTGTTGATATCTCTATGCTAAATGCTTATAACATATACAAGTTGAAGACCAACAAAACACCAAAATATGGTGAATTTTGCTTGTCAGTAATCAGACAAATAATTGCAAAGTACCAAGGAGCAACACCTGCAATAGACCAGCGCCCACGAAATTACCAACACACGTCATCTCGTTTCAGGCCTTGTAATCACTACCCCATGCAACTGCCTCCTACTACTGCCAAGAAAAATGCTCAGAAGAGGTGTTATGTATGTACACATACCACAAAACACCCACAAACACGCAGAGACACTCGTTTTATGTGTGAGGAGTGTCAAGTGCCCCTCTGCATATGCCCATGTTTCAAAGAGTTCCACAAGCTGCAGCAGTTCTAGGAACGTGTTTAGTGACTGTACATATGTATATATATTATGGAACAATAGTAATAAACATTGTTTTGTATTGTTTGTGTAAACAAAGTGTATAAACAAACTAATAGTGATAAAGTTTGTTCTGTTATTGTGTTGTAAACAATGAGTGTATATTTGAACAATGCACCTTACATTGGTCTCACAAGCCACATAAGTTACCTGGAACAGAAAAATATTGAAAAATGCAAGAAACCTTTGAATTAGAGTAAATGAAAGAATACTGGGTGGGCGGCAGTCGCCGCTGTTGCCGTACGCACGTCACTTTCTCCAAAGTTTGCGTCTCCATATCTCAGTAAGTACTGATGGCAAAAAATTTTTTTTTAGGCTTAAAACACTCAGAAAAATATTCCTAACATTTTCATAAGAAAAAATAATTTTTTTTTTCGAATATTTGGCGACATAGAATGACAGTTTCAGAGAGGGGCCTGAAACAGTCAAAGGGTTAATTGAGCTATGTGTAGAAAGAGATTTGGTAATAATACATATTTTATGAAAAAGAGGATAAATAAATATACAAGGTATGATGTAGCATGTAATGAAAGTAGTTTGTTAGATTATGTATTGGTGGATAAAAGGTTGATGGGTAGGCTCCAGGATGTACATGTTTATAGAGGGGCAACTGATATATCAGATCATTATTTAGTTGTAGCTACAGTTAGAGTAAGAGGTAGACGGGACAAGAGGAAGGTGGCAACAACAAGTAGGAGGGAAGTGAAGGTGTATAAACTAAGGGAGGAGGAAGTTCGGGTGAGATATAAGCGACTACTGGCAGAAAGGTGGGATAGTGCAAAGATGAGTAGTGGGGAGGGGGGGTTGAAGAGGGTTGAATGAGTTTTAAAAATGCAGTATTAGAATGTGGGGCAGAAGTTTGTGGTTATAGGAGGGTGGGGGCAGGAGGAAAGAGGAGTGATTGGTGGAATGATGAAGTAAAGGGTGTGATAAAAGAGAAAAAGTTAGCTTATGAGAGGTTTTTACAAAGCAGAAGTGTTATAAGAAGAGCAGAGTATATGGAGAGTAAAAGAAAGGTGAAGAGAGTGGTGAGAGAGTGCAAAAGAAGAGCAGATGATAGAGTGGGAGAGGCACTGTCAAGAAATTTTAATGAAAATAAGAAAAAATTTTAGAGTGAGTTAAACAAGTTAAGAAAGCCTAGGGAACGTATGGATTTGTCAGCTAAATACAGAGTAGGGGAGTTAGTAGATGGGGAGAGGGAGGTATTAGGTAGATGGCGAGAATATTTTGAGGAACTTTTAAATGTTGAGGAAGAAAGGGAGGTGGTAATTTCATGCACTGGCCAGTGAGGTATACCATCTTTTAGGAGTGAAGAAGAGCAGAATGTAAGTGTGGGGGAGGTATGTGAGGCAGAACGTAGAATGAAAGGGGGTAAAGCAGCTGGAACTGATGGGATCATGACAGAAATGTTAAAAGCAGGCGGGGATATAGTGTTGGAGTGGTTGGTACTTTTGTTTAATATATATATGGAAGAGGTGAAGGTACCTAGGGAACGGCGGAGAGCATGTATAGTCCCTTTATATAAAGGAAAGGGGGACAAAAGAGATTGTAAAAATTATAGAGGAATAAGTTTACTGAGTATACAGTGGACCCCCGGTTAAGGATTTTAATCCGTGCAAGAGGGGTAATTGTTATGCGAAATAATCGTTATGTGAATGAATTTTCCCCATAAGAAATAATGGAAATAAAATTAATCCGTGCAAGACACCCAAAAGTATGAAAAAAAAAATTTTACCACATGAAATATACATTTTCCCACACACAAAGAGAAGGATACATGCACAATAGTAGAGTAGTACATGCACAGTATATATTGTGCATGTACTAGTCTACTAAATGAAGAATAAATGACACTTACCTTTATTGAAGATGCAGCAATGACTGATGAGACACTGTGTCCTGGGAGTGCCTTTTCCTCCTGAGTACTGTAGGTCCTGTTTGGCATTTTCTTCCAGAACAGGCCTTATCACACTGTGTATGCCACTACGATTCTTAAATCTCTCAAACCAACCTTTGCTGGCTTTAAATTCACCAATATGAGCACTAGTTCCAGGCATTTTTCCCTGTTCACTTGGGTGTTAGTCGACTGGTGTGGGTTGCATCCTGGGAGACAAGATTAAGGACCCCAATGGAAATAAGTTAGACAGTCTTCGATGACACTGACTTTTTTGGGTTATCCTGGGTGGCAAATCCTCTGGGGTTAATTGTTTCTTGGTATTCTCAATAAGCCACACCAACAACAGTGCTACAGCAGCAGCAGCAGCTGACGGTGGTACAGCAGCAACAGACGGTGGTACAGCAGCAACAATGCTACAGCAGCAGCAGACAATGCTACAGCAGCAGCAGACGATGCTACAGCAGCAGCAGCAGCTGACAGTGCAGCAGCAGCAGCTGTACCACCAATAGTAGCGATACTTATCAATGATCTTTTTCTTCTTCTCTATTGTAATTCTCACCCTTATTGCTGTAGGGTTGGCACTAGAAGCTTTCTTGGGGCCCATGGTCACTTATTTTCCAGAAAAAGCACCGAAAACACTGTAATAATACGAAATATTCCGATTGTATGCTTGGATGTTACCGCGGAGGCTGGCTGGTAAACAATGCCACCGGCGGAACATGTGAGCGTGGCTCAGGCCGCACATTGGACGCGTCTCGGAGGAAAATCGGTAAGCGGGTTTTTAAGCGGTATGCGAGGCAAAATTTTTGCAATTAAAGTAAGCGGTATGCGAAATAATCGCTATGTGATGCCATCGTTATGCGGGGGTCCACTGTACTAGGAAAAGTATACGGTAGGGTCATAATTGAAAGAATTAGAGGCAAGACAGAATGTAGGATTGCGGATGAGCAAGGAGGTTTCAGAGTTGGTAGGGGATGTGTAGATCAAGTGTTTACATTGAAGCATATATGTGAACAGTATTTAGATAAAGGTAGGGAAGTTTTTATTGCATTTATGGATTTAGAAAAGGCATATGATAGAGTGGATAGGGAAGCAATGTGGCAGATGTTGCAAGTATATGGAATAGGTGGTAAGTTACTAAATGCTGTAAAGAGTTTTTATGAGGATAGTGATGCTCAGGTTTGGGTGTGTAGAAGAGAGGGAGATTACTTCCCGGTAAAAGTAGGTCTTAGACTGGGATCTGTAATGTCACCATGGTTGTTTAATATATTTATAGATGTGGTTGTAAAAGAAGTAAATGCTAGGGTGTTGGGGAGAGGGGTTGGATTAAATTATGGGGAATCAAATACAAAATGGGAATTGACACAGTTACTTTTTGCTGATGATACTGTGCTTATGGGAGATTCTAAAGAAAAATTGCAAAGGTTAGTGGATGAGTTTGGGAGTGTGTGTAAAGGTAGAAACTTGAAAGTGAACATAGAAAAGAGTAAGGTGATGAGGGTATCAAATGGTTTAGATAAAGAATAGTTGGATATCAAATTGGGGAGGAGGAGTATGGAAGAAGTGAATGTTTTCAGATACTTGGGAGTTGACGTGTCAGCAGATGGATTTATGAAGGATGAGGTTAATCATAGAATTGATGAGGGGAAAAAAGGCGAGTGGTGCGTTGAGGTATATGTGGAGTCAAAAAACGTTATCTATGGAGGCAAAGAAGGAAATGTATGAAAGTATAGTAGTACCAACACTCTTATATGGGTGTGAAGCTTGGGTGGTAAATGCAGCAGTGAGGAGGTGGTTGGAGGCAGTGGAGATGTCCTGTCTAAGGGCAATGTGCGGTGTAAATATTATGCAGAAAATTCAGAGTGTGGAAATTAGGAGAAGGTGTGGAGTTAATAAAAGTATTAGTCAGAGGGCTGAAGAGGGGTTGTTGAGGTGGTTTGGTCATTTAGAGAGAATGGATCAAAGTAGAATGGCATGGAGAGCATTTAAATCTGTAGGAGAAGGAAGGTGGGGTAGGGGTCGTCCTTGAAAAGGCTGGAAGGAAGGGGTAAGGGAGGTTTTGTGGGCGAGGGGCTTGGACTTCCAGCAGGCGTGCATGAGCGTGTTCAATAGGAGTGAATGGAGATGAATGGTATTTGGGATCTGACGATCTGTTGGAGTGTGAGCAGGGTAATATTTAGTGAAGGGATTCAGGGAAACCGGTTATTTTTATATAGCCGGACTTGAGTCCTGGAAATGGGAAGTACAATGCCCGCACTCTGAAGGAGGGGTTTGGGATATTAGCAGTTTGGAGGGATATGTTGTGCATCTTTATACGTATATGCTTCTAAACTGTTGTGTTCTGAGCACCTCTGCAAAAACAGTGATTATGTGTGAGTGAGGTGAAAGTGTTGAATGATGATGAAAGTATTTTCTTTTTGGGGATTTTCTTTCTTTTTTGGGTCACCCTGCCTCGGTGGGAGATGGCCGACTTGTTGAAAAAAAAAATATTATTATTATTATTTTTATTATTATTATTATTATTATTATCGTCAGTGTTCAGTGGTCAGTCGTCACGTGAGGTCACAGACCCTGAGCTGCTTTGGGGATTAGCGTGGACGGTTACAAAGCATGGCTTGCTTCTGCAGTGTTTTAAAAACTGAGGTTGGAGAGTTGAAGGAGGAGGTCTTGCTTCTCCAGGAGGAGATTAGGAGGCTGAAGGTCCACCTCAATGGGCCTGGGAGAGAGTGTGAGGTGGTTGGAGATGTGGGGAATGAGGCTTCTAGCAGTGAGGTGCAGTCTGTCTCTCACTGTGAGGAGGCTGTAGGTGGGGAGGTAGCAACGGCTACCAGCAGTGAGGTGCAGCCCAGCACCTGCTACAAGTGGCGAGTTGTTCACAGTAATGGGAGGCGCATCAGAGTAAGGAAAGTTAAGAGTGAAGATCTGAAGGTAGGAAATCGCTTCTCTGTTCTCCAGGATGAATGTACTTCAGTGGCCAGTGAAGGTAAGGGTACTACTGCCCCTGCTAATGAAGGTAAGCGCATTCTTGTGGTTGGTGACTCTCAGGTAAGATATGTTGACCGTGCTTTTTGTAATAGGAATAAGAAGATGAGAGATAGAGTGTGCTTCCCTGGAGCTGGTGTTGGGGACATTGTCAACAGACTGGATAATATCATGTCAGGTAATGGGAACAAGCCCATTATCTGTCTCAGTGCTGGTGGAAATGATATTGGGAAGGGTAGGAGAGAAGAGCTGCTAGATAAGTACAGGTCAGCTATAGATTTCATTAAGTCTAAGGGAGGGATCCCAATCATATGTAGCATCTTGCCTAGAAGGGGAGTAGGAAATGAATGGTTGTCTAGGGCAATTGGTGTAAATTGCTGGCTAGACAGATACTGCAAGGAGCTTGCAATCCCATTCATTGACAACTGGAACAACTTTTATGGCAAACATGATATGTATGCAAGGGATGGGGTTCATCTCTCTGGGGCAGGGGTGGTAGCACTTGCAGACTCGATTGAGAAGGCCATTGGTGAAATGCCTATGATTTTAAACTGATGGAAGATAGAGGTATGGGTGTGTGTGGGAAACAAGCAGGTTGCAACACTAGGGTTGGAAACATTAAATGTATAAAAGGCATTCAGCATGAAGTTATAAATAAAGACAATAGAACAGGTCAGCAAACAAAGGGGGACAGCAGAGGGCAGCAAGGGACTAGCTCCCTTAAGGTTTACTATACTAATAGCAGGAGTGTTAGAAATAAGATAGATGAGCTAAGATTAATTGCAAGTGCAGGAAACATAGATATTATTGCTATAACAGAGACCTGGCTCAATCTGAAAGATAGAGAGATGCCCTCTGAATGTCACATACAAGGCTATAAATTATTCCACACTGACAGGGTCAACAGGAAAGGTGGTGGAGTAGCGATGTATGTCAGAGACAATTTAAATTGTTGTGTTAGACAAGATATTAAATTAGAAGCGTCAGCCACTGAATCTGTTTGGTTACAGCTTCTCGAGGGCCGAGAAAAACTAATTTTGGGTGTGATTTACAGGGCCCCAAATCTTGATAGGGAGTGCAGTAAACTTCTATGGGACGAAATTCGTAAGGCATCTACATACGAAAATGTTGTGCTAATGGGAGATTTCAACTATAGACAGATTGACTGGAGCAATTTGACAGGAAATTTAGAGTCGGGTGACTTTCTTGATACGATCCAGGATTGTTTTTTAAAACAGTTTGTGACAGAGCCAACTAGGGGAAATAACCTCCTTGACTTGGTTCTTGCCAGTAGGGAAACACTAATTAATAATCTTGAGGTTAATGATGAGCTTGGGGAGAGTGATCACAAATCACTCAGTTTTAACATATCATGGAATTCCCCTAATAATGGCAATCAAGTCTCCGTCCCTGACTTTCGCTTGGCTGATTTCATAGGACTGAAAAATTACTTAGGTGGGCTGAACTGGAATGACCTGACTAGGGGTCAGGTAGGTGGTGATGGTTGCCGATATGATGCTTTCCAGGGCATAGTTCTAGCTGCTCAGTCAAATTATGTTCCAAATAGGGAAATCAGATCAAACAAAAATGATCCTAAATGGATGAACAATAGATTAAAATATCTGATTGGTCAAAAGAGAGGCATATATAGGCAAATCAAAAGAGGAGAGGGGCAATTAAGAAATCGATATATTCAGTTAAAGAGAGAAATAAAAAAGGGAATTAGAAAAGCAAAAAGAGATTATGAGGTTAAAGTTGCAAGAGAATCGAAGACTAACCCAAAAGGATTCTTTCAGGTATACAGAAGTAAGATCAGGGACAAGATAGGCCCACTCAAAAGTTCCTCGGGTCAGCTCACTGACAGTGATAAGGAAATGTGTAGAATTTTTAACACATACTTCCTCTCAGTTTTTACACAGGAGGATACCAGCGATATTCCAGTAATGATAAATTATGTAGAACAGGACGATAATAAACTGTGCACGATTAGGGTCACAAGTGACATGGTCCTTAGGCAAATAGATAAATTAAAACCTAACAAATCCCCAGGCCCTGATGAACTGTATGCAAGGGTTCTAAAGGAATGTAAAGAGGAGCTTAGCACACCTTTGGCTAATCTTTTCAACATATCACTACAAACTGGCATGGTGCCAGATAAGTGGAAAATGGCAAATGTGATACCTATTTTCAAAACAGGTGACAGGTCCTTAGCTTCGAACTATAGACCAATAAGCCTAACCTCCATAGTGGGAAAATTTATGGAATCAATAATTGCCGAGGCAGTTCGTAGCCACCTTGAAAAGCATAAATTAATCAACGAATCTCAGCATGGTTTTACAAAGGGGCGTTCCTGCCTTACGAATTTATTAACTTTTTTCACTAAGGTATTTGAGGAGGTAGATCATGGTAATGAATATGATATTGTGTATATGGACTTCAGTAAGGCTTTTGACAGGGTCCCACATCAGAGACTATTGAGGAAAATTAAAGCACATGGAATAGGAGGAGAAATTTTTTCCTGGATAGAGGCATGGTTGACAAATAGGCAGCAGAGAGTTTGCATAAATGGGGAGAAATCAGAGTGGGGAAGCGTCACGAGCGGTGTTCCACAGGGGTCAGTGTTGGGCCCCCTGCTGTTCACAATCTACATAAACGACATAGATGAGGGCATAAAGAGCGACATCGGCAAGTTTGCCGATGACACCAAAATAGGCCGTCGAATTCATTCTGACGAGGACATTCGAGCACTCCAGGAAGATTTGAATAGACTGATGCAGTGGTCGGAGAAGTGGCAGATGCAGTTTAATATAGACAAATGCAAAGTTCTAAATGTTGGACAGGACAATAACCATGCCACATATAAACTAAATAATGTAGATCTTAATATTACGGATTGCGAAAAAGATTTAGGAGTTCTGGTTAGCAGTAATCTGAAACCAAGACAACAGTGCATAAGTGTTCGCAATAAAGCTAATAGAATCCTTGGCTTCATATCAAGAAGCATAAATAATAGGAGTCCTCAGGTTGTTCTTCAACTCTATACATCCTTGGTTAGGCCTCATTTAGATTATGCTGCACAGTTTTGGTCACCGTATTACAGAATGGATATAAATTCTCTGGAAAATGTACAAAGGAGGATGACAAAGATGATCCCATGTATCAGAAACCTTCCCTATGAGGATAGACTAAGGGCCCTGAAACTGCACTCTCTAGAAAGACGTAGAATCAGGGGGGATATGATTGAGGTTTATAAGTGGAAGACAGGAATAAATAAAGGGGATGTAAATAGTGTGCTGAAAATATCTAGCCTAGACAGGACTCGCAGCAATGGTTTTAAGTTGGAAAAATTCAGATTCAGGAGGGATATAGGAAAGTACTGGTTTGGTAATAGAGTTGTGGATGAGTGGAACAAACTCCCAAGTACCGTTATAGAGGCCAGAACGTTGTGTAGCTTTAAAAATAGGTTGGATAAATACATGAGTAGATGTGGGTGGGTGTGAGTTAGACCTGATAGCTTGTGCTAACAGGTCGGTTGCCGTGTTCCTCCCTTAACTCAATGTGACCTGACCTGACTAGGTTGGGTGCATTGGCTTAAGCCGGTAGGGACTTGGACCTGCCTCGCATGGGCCAGTAGGCCTTCTGCAGTGTTCCTTCGTTCTTATGTTCTTATGTTCTTATTGTTATTATTATTATTATTATTATTATTATTATTATTATAAAAAGCACTAAACCCACAAGGGTCATGAATTGCTATATATAGAGTAAAGGCATACGAAAAGAAAACTTCTACAGTTATCCCCCAGTTTGACTAGAGAAAACGTAATTCTTCCGACACTACCTACACAGCTGCTTTGTAAACAAATCTCATATTTACATCAATTTTTATTCTGTGAGTGTATGCATCATGTTTATATGCTATGTAACGGGTTTCATATATAATTTTGAGGAAAATATCGTAGATGGATTAATGAAAATGCCTATATTAATGTAAAATAAGACATTTAGTGTGCCCAAGAGTGATTATTATTACGTGGTGTTGGCGTCATGAGTAGAGAGAGACTTAGCGATTTTAATGTGTACCTGCACACCAGCACAGTGTGTAAGTATATTTAGGTACAGGTACACTTAATTATAATTATCAGAGTACTTATAAAATATGCAGTAACTTTAAGACACTTGAAATTTTGGAAAGTTTCCTGACATAATAGATGTGGTCACGGAGAATGTAAACAAACTAGGTGGGGTGCGCCGTATTTGAAAGACCACTTGCCGTCTAGCAAATTTTGGCCATAATTTGACATCGCCATATTAGCGGAATGCCGTAAGGCGAAACGCCATAAAGCGGGGCCCTACTGTACGTATAAAGATATACAACCTGTCCCTCCAAATTGCCAATATCCTAACCCCTCCTTTAAAGTGCAGGCATTGTACTTCCCATTTCCAGTACTCAAGTCCGGCTATACATGTATAAAAATAACCGGTTTCCCTGAATCCCTTTACTAAATATTACCCTGCTCACACTCCAACAGCTCGTCTGGTCCCAAATACCATTTGTCTCCATTCACTCCTATCTAACACACTCAAGCATGCTGAAAGTTCAAGCCACTCGCCCACAAAACCTCCTTTACCCCCTCCCTCCAACCTTTTTGAGGGTGACCCCTACCCCTCCTTCCTTCTCCTACAGATATATACTCTCCCCATGTCGTTCTACTTTGATCCATTCTCTCTAAACGACCAAGCCACCTCAACAATCACTCTTCAGCCCTCTGACTAATATTTTTATTAACTCCACACCTTCTCCTAATTTCCACACTCCGAATTCTCTGCATAATATTTACACCACACATTGCCCTGAGACAGGACATCTCCACTGCCTCCAACTGCCTCCTCACTGCAGCATTTACAACTCAAGTTTCACACCCATATAAGAGTGTTGGTACCACTGTACTTTCATACATTGCTGGTGTCTTTTGTCTGTCTCATAAATATGCAAGATTACAGGTACGTCTTGCTACTTCTGCTTACACTTAGGTCACACTACACATACATGTACATGTTTATTTTTGCACACACATCTGAGTTTTCTTTGGTTTTATCTTAATAATTCTTGTTCTTATTACTTTTCCTTTTATATCCATGGGGAAGTGGAATAAGAATCTTTCCTCCGTAAGCCATGCTTTTTTTAAAAGTCAACTAAAATGCCGGGAACAATGGGCTAGTAACCCCCTTTTCCTGTACAGATTACTAAAAGTAAGAAAAAGAAGAAAATTGTCAAAGTGGGAAGTCTGAATGTGCGGGGATGTTGTGCGAATGATAAGAAAGAGATGATTATGGATGTTATGAATGAGAAGAAGCTGGATGTCCTGGCTTTAAGTTAAACAAAGCTGAAGGAAACCATACCATGGGCGGGATTGAACCCGTGGTCAGAGAGTCTCAAAACTCCAGACCACGGGTTCAATCCCGCCCGTGGTATGGTTTGTTTGCAATCGTGTCATTACGATTTCGTGAGTAAAGCTGAGGAGGCGGGAGAGTTTCAGTGGAGAGAAGTAAATTGGATTAGGTCAGGGGTTTCAAATAGAGTTAGAGCTAAAGAAGGAGTAGCAATAATGTTGAAGGATAAGCTATGGCAAGAAAAGAGGGAGTATAAATGTATTAATTCAAGGATTATGTGAAGTAAAATAAAGGTTGGTTTTGAAAAGTGGGTTATAGTAAGCGTATATGCACCTGGAGAAGAGAGAAGTGTAGAGGAGAGAGAGAGATTTTGGGAAATGTTGAGTGAGTGTGTGGGGAGTTTTGAACCAAGTGTGAGAGTACTTGTGGTTGGGGATTTCAGTGCTAAAGTGGGTAAAAATGTTGTGGAGGGAGTAGTAGGTAAATTTGGGGTGCCAGGGGTAAATGAAAATGGGGACCCTTTAATTGAGCTATGTGTAGAAAGAGGTTAGGTAATAAGTAATACATATTTTATGAAAAAGAGGATAAATATACAAGGTATTATATCGCACGTAATGAAAGTAGTTTGTTAGATTATATATTGGTGGATAAAAGGTTGATGAGTAGGCTTCAGGTTGTACATGTTTATAGAGAGGCAACTGATATATCGGATAATTATTTAGTTGTAGCTACAGTTAGAGTAAGAGGTAGATGGGACAAGAGGAAAATAGCAACAACAAGTAAGAGAGAGGTGAAAGTGTATAAACTAAGGGAGGAGGAAGTTCGGGTGAAATATAAGCAACTATTGGCAGAAAGGTGGGCTACTGCAAGTATGAGTAGTGGGGGGGTTGAAGAGGGTTGGGATAGTTTTAAAAATGCAGTATTAGCACCCTGGCTCAACAGGCACATACCAAGAAACTGATGAGGCTTTGTGAAAAGTACTCTAAACCAACAGGTAATTGATCCCACCAGAAATGAAAATACCCTGAATTTGATATTCACAAACAACTAGGGACTGATCAGAGACATAACAGTTACAAAAACTATATACTCTGATCATAACATCATAGAGGTTCAAACTAGTATTAACTCAGGGGTAGGAAACTGCATCACTAAAGTTAGAGATGGGATGTTCAGTAAGTTTAATTTTAACAACCATAGAATTGACTGGGAAAAAATAAACCAAGAGCTATCAGACATACCCTGGGAATCAGACATGAGCACCCTAAATCCCCACCAGAAGGTCAGATATAGAGAGAGAGTGTAGGAGATGGTACAGAAGAAGAAAAGGGTTACTGGACTGCTTAAAAACACAAATATGCTACAACAGAGGAAAGTATGACTTAGCAGAGTGGTCTCTGAATTAGGGCAAAAACTTAGGATGTCATACCTCACAGAAGAAGTACAAAGGGAACAAAGGGCCATACAGGGTTTTGCAAGAAACCCAAAATATTTCTATTCCTACGCAAAATCCAGGCTAAGAGCTACCTATAGAATTGGAGCACTACTGAGAGGGGACTCGTATACTGACAACGAACAGGAAATGAGTGAAATTCTAAAAGAATAGTATGAGTCGGTGTTCAGCAACCCACTAAATGACAGCAAGGTAGAAAATGCAGAAATATTTTTCACTCCAGAAGAAGGCCGTGCAGACCAACCAACTGACATTAGTACAAATCCCATAGATTTTGAAAAAGAAATGGAAAACATGCCCACTCACTCAGCACCTGGACCAGATTCATGGAATACTCTGTTTATAAAGAAGTGCAAAGTACTACTAGCACGAGCCCTCAGTATTCTTTGGAGAAAGAGCTTAGATCTAGGTGAAATACCGGAGGCCTTAAAGAGTGTAGACATAGCTCCTTTGCATAAGGGAGGTAGTAGAGCGCTAGCTAAAAATTACAGACCGGTAGCCCTAACCTCTCACATCATAAAAATCTTCGAAAGAGTGATGAGATGGCAGATCACAAATTTCATGGACCAGCACAACCAACATAACCCGAACCAGCATGGTTTTAGAGCCGGATGATCATGTCTGTCACAGCTGCTGAACCATTATGACAGAATTACGGAGGCATTGGAAGATGACCAAAAAGCAGATGTGATTTACACGGATTTTGCAAAGGCGTTTGACAAATGCGATCATGGAGTGATAGCGCACAAAATGAAGGCCATGGGCATTACGGGGAAGGTAGACAGATGGATTTTCGGTTTCCTAACACACACAACACAAATAGTAGTAGTGAACAGGGCAAGATCCAGCATCAGCAAGGTCAAAAGCTCAGTGCCCCAAGACACTGTCCTGGCACCTCTGCTGTTTCTCATCCTCATAGCAGACAGACAAAAACACCCGGCACACTTTTGTATCATCATTTGCAGATGACACTTCAATAAGCATGAAAGTCAGTATGGTAGAGGACACTGAAAAAGTACAGGAAGACATAAACAGGGTTTTCCAGTGGGCATTGGAGAACAACATGACGTTCAATGGAGATAAGTTCCAGCTACTTAGGTATGGAAAGAATGAAGAACTCAAAAGGAGCACTATATACAAAACTCAAGAGGGTCACCAAATAGAACGTAAGGAACATGTAAAAGACTTAGGAATAATTATATCAGTGGACCTTTCTTTTAAAGACCACGACAAGACAAGGATCATGACAGCCAGGAAGATGACGGGGTGGGTATTAAGAACTTTCAAAACAAGGGGAATACAGTGGACCCTCGACCAACGATGGCATCGTCTAACGTTAAATTCGACTGACGATATATGTTAACTCTAACATGTTGCCTCGACTAACGATAAAAAAACTTAACTAACGATATTCGTTCTTGGGTACCAATTAATATCGTTGGTCGAGGGTCCACTGTAATGCCGATGGTGACACTCTTCAAGTCGCTAGTGCTCCCTCATTGCTTACTGCCCCGTTCAAGGCAGGAGAAATATCTGAGCTGGAACAAATAGAGATCTTTTATGGCTCACATTGAGCCTGTAAAGCACCTAAACTACTGGGAACGCTTGCAAGTCTTGAACATGTATTCATTGCAGCAGAGGAGAGAGAGGTACATGATAATATATACCTGGAAGGTACTCGAGGGCTTGGTCCCAAATCTGCACACTGCCATAACAACATATTGGAGTGAGAAATATGGGAGGAAGTGTAAAATAAACCCAGTGAAGAGCAGGGGTGCAGTGGGAACAATAAGGAAACACTGTATCAACCTCTGGGGTCCCAGACTATTTAACATCTTACAAGAAGATATCAGAAACACAGCTGGAACCAGTGTAGAAGCCTTCAAGAGGAAACTGGACAAGTATCTTCACTAGGTGCCAGATCAACCAGGCTGTGATGGAAATGTGGGGCAGCGGGGCTCCAGCAGCAACAGCCTGTTTGACCAGGCAAGCACCAGACGAGCCTGGCCCATTGCCAGGCTCAGAGAGTACATAAACTCTCGAAACTCTTCAAAGGTATTAGAATGTGGGGCAGAAGTTTGTGGCTATAGGAGCGTGGGTGCAAGAGGAAAGAGGAGTGATTGGTGGAATGATGAAGTAAAGGGTGTGATAAAAGAGAAAAAGGTAGCTAATGAGAAGTTTTTACAAAGCAGAAGTGTTACAAGAAGAGCAGAGTATGTGGAGAGTAAAAGAAAGATGAAGAGAGTGGCGAGAGAGCGTAAAAGGAGAGCAGATGATAGAGTGGGAGAGGCACTGTCAAGAAATTTTGATGAAAATAAGAAAAAATTTTGGAGTGAGATAAGTTAAGAAAGCCTAGGGAACGAATGGATTTGTCAGTTAAAAACAGAGTAGGGGAGTTAGTAGATGGGGGAGATGGAGGTATTGGGTAGATGGCGAGAATATTTTGAGGAACTTTTAAATGTCGACGGAGAAAGGGAGGCGGTAATTTCATGCACTTGCCAGGGAGGTATACCATTTTTTAGGAGTGAAGAAGAGCAGGATGTGAATGTGGGGGAGGTGCGTGAGGCATTACGTAGAATGAAAGGGGGTAAAGCAGCTGGAACTGACGGGATCATGACAGAAATGTTAAAAGCAGTGGGGGGGGGATATAGTGTTGAGTGGTTGGCATTTTTGTTTAATAAATGTATGAAAGAGGGGAATGTACCTAGGGGTTGGCAGAGAGCATTTATAATTCTTTTATATAAAGGGAAGGGGGACAAGAGAGATTGTAAAAATTATAGAGGAATGAGTTTACTGAGTATACCAGGTTATTATTGAAAGAATTAGAGGTAAGACAAAATGTAGGATTGCGGATGAGCAAGGAGGTTTTAGAGTGGGTAGGGGATGTGTAAATCAAGTGTTTGATAAATTAGACACATGTGCAACTCTTGGGTATCTTTATTGAGGAAACGTTTCGCCACACAGTGGCTTCATCAGTCCATACAAAGGAGAATCTTGAAGAACAGAAGGAGAATGAGGTAATCAGTCCCTCAACCTTAAGAACATAAGAAGAAGAACATAAGAACGAAGGAACACTGCAGAAGGCCTACCGGCCCATGCGAGGCAGGTCCAAGTCTCCTACCGGCTTAAGCCAATGCACCCAACCTAGTCAGGTCAGGTCACACTGACTTAAGGGAGGAACACGGCAACCGACCTGGTAGCACAAGCTATCAGGTCTAACTCACACCCACCCACATCTACTCATGTATTTATCCAACCTATTTTTAAAGCTACACAACGTTCTGGCCTCTATAACGGTACTTGGGAGTTTGTTCCACTCATCCACAACTCTATTACCAAACCAGTACTTTCCTACATCCCTCCTGAATCTGAATTTTTCCAACTTAAAACCATTGCTGCGAGTCCTGTCTAGGCTAGATATTTTCAGCACACTATTTACATCCCCTTTATTTATTCCTGTCTTCCATTTATACACCTCAATCATATCCCCCCTAATTCTACGTCTTTCTAGAGAGTGCAGTTTCAGGGCCCTTAGTCTATCCTCATAGGGAAGGTTTCTGATACATGGGATCATCTTTGTCATCCTCCTTTGTACATTTTCCAGAGAATTTATATCCATTCTGTAATACGGTGACCAAAACTGTGCAGCATAATCTAAATGAGGCCTAACCAAGGATGTATAGAGTTGAAGAACAACCTGAGGACTCCTATTATTTATGCTTCTTGATATGAAGCCAAGGATTCTATTAGCTTTATTGCGAACACTTATGCACTGTTGTCTTGGTTTCAGATTACTGCTAACCAGAACTCCTAAATCTTTTTCGCAATCCGTAATATTAAGATCTACATTATTTAGTTTATATGTGGCATGGTTATTGTCCTGTCCAACATTTAGAACTTTGCATTTGTCTATATTAAACTGCATCTGCCACTTCTCCGACCACTGCATCAGTCTATTCAAATCTTCCTGGAGTGCTCGAATGTCCTCGTCAGAATGAATTCGACGGCCTATTTTGGTGTCATCGGCAAACTTGCCGATGTCGCTCTTTATGCCCTCATCTATGTTGTTTATGTAGATTGTGAACAGCAGGGGGCCCAACACTGACCCCTGTGGAACACCGCTCGTGACGCTTCCCCACTCTGATTTCTCCCCATTTATGCAAACTCTCTGCTGCCTATTTGTCAACCATGCCTCTATCCAGGAAAAAATTTCTCCTCCTATTCCATGTGCTTTAATTTTCCTCAATAGTCTCTGATGTGGGACCCTGTCAAAAGCCTTACTGAAGTCCATATACACAATATCATATTCATTACCATGATCTACCTCCTCAAATACCTTAGTGAAAAAAGTTAATAAATTCGTAAGGCAGGAACGCCCCTTTGTAAAACCATGCTGAGATTCGTTGATTAATTTATGCTTTTCAAGGTGGCTACGAACTGCCTCGGCAATTATTGATTCCATAAATTTTCCCACTATGGAGGTTAGGCTTATTGGTCTATAGTTCGAAGCTAAGGACCTGTCACCTGTTTTGAAAATAGGTATCACATTTGCCATTTTCCACTTATCTGGCACCATGCCAGTTTGTAGTGATATGTTGAAAAGATTAGCCAAAGGCGTGCTAAGCTCCTCTTTACATTCCTTTAGAACCCTTGCATACAGTTCATCAGGGCCTGGGGATTTGTTAGGTTTTAATTTATCTATTTGCCTAAGGACCATGTCACTTGTGACCCTAATAGTGCACAGTTTATTATCGTCCTGTTCTACATAATTTATCATTACTGGAATATCGCTGGTATCCTCCTGTGTAAAAACTGAGAGGAAGTATGTGTTAAAAATTCTACACATTTCCTTATCACTGTCAGTGAGCTGACCCGAGGAACTTTTGAGTGGGCCTATCTTGTCCCTGATCTTACTTCTGTATACCTGAAAGAATCCTTTTGGGTTAGTCTTCGATTCTCTTGCAACTTTAACCTCATAATCTCTATTTGCTTTTCTAATTCCCTTTTTTATTTCTCTCTTTAACTGAATATATCGATTTCTTAATTGCCCCTCTCCTCTTTTGATTTGCCTATATATGCCTCTCTTTTGACCAATCAGATATTTTAATCTATTGTTCATCCATTTAGGATCATTTTTGTTTGATCTGATTTCCCTATTTGGAACATAATTTGACTGAGCAGCTAGAACTATGCCTTGGAAAGCATCATATCGGCAACCATCACCACCTACCTGACCCCTAGTCAGGTCATTCCAGTTCAGCCCACCTAAGTAATTTTTCAGTCCTATGAAATCAGCCAAGCGAAAGTCAGGGACGGAGACTTGATTGCCATTATTAGGGGAATTCCATGATATGTTAAAACTGAGTGATTTGTGATCACTCTCCCCAAGCTCATCATTAACCTCAAGATTATTAATTAGTGTTTCCCTACTGGCAAGAACCAAGTCAAGGAGGTTATTTCCCCTAGTTGGCTCTGTCACAAACTGTTTTAAAAAACAATCCTGGATCGTATCAAGAAAGTCACCCGACTCTAAATTTCCTGTCAAATTGCTCCAGTCAATCTGTCTATAGTTGAAATCTCCCATTAGCACAACATTTTCGTATGTAGATGCCTTACGAATTTCGTCCCATAGAAGTTTACTGCACTCCCTATCAAGATTTGGGGCCCTGTAAATCACACCCAAAATTAGTTTTTCTCGGCCCTCGAGAAGCTGTAACCAAACAGATTCAGTGGCTGACGCTTCTAATTTAATATCTTGTCTAACACAACAATTTAAATTGTCTCTGACATACATCGCTACTCCACCACCTTTCCTGTTGACCCTGTCAGTGTGGAATAATTTATAGCCTTGTATGTGACATTCAGAGGGCATCTCTCTATCTTTCAGATTGAGCCAGGTCTCTGTTATAGCAATAATATCTATGTTTCCTGCACTTGCAATTAATCTTAGCTCATCTATCTTATTTCTAACACTCCTGCTATTAGTATAGTAAACCTTAAGGGAGCTAGTCCCTTGCTGCCCTCTGCTGTCCCCCTTTGTTTGCTGACCTGTTCTATTGTCTTTATTTATAACTTCATGCTGAATGCCTTTTATACATTTACTGTTTCCAACCCTAGTGTTGCAACCTGCTTGTTTCCTTGAGTCGATGTGGTCAGTCCATCAATCTTGAGTAGAATACGGCATACGTGCGGAGAAGGAGCTTATAAACCGTTGGCAGGAGAGGTGCAGCAGACATAGGTGGTGTCACATTTGTTCAATGTGGAAGTAGGTCGTGCCCAAGAATTAGGCAAGCGAAGAATTCCCAAGTATTAAGATCCCAAGAAGTTGCAGTGTCTGACAGGTTTGTAGATGAATGGTTCAGAGAACCGACATGTTGAAAAAATTAGACACGTGCAACTCTTGGGTATCTTTATTGAGGAAACGTTTCGCCACACAGTGGCTTCATCAGTCCATACAAAGGAGAATCTTGAAGAACAGAAGGAGATCTTAATACTTGGGAATTCTTCGCTTGCCTAATTCTTGGGCACGACCTACTTCCACATTGAACAAATGTGACACCACCTATGTCTGCTGCACCTCTCCTGCCATCGGTTTATAAGCTCCTTCTCCGCATGTATGCCATATTCTACTCAAGATTGATGGACTGACCACATCGACTCAAGGTTGAGGGACTGATTACCTCATTCTCCTTCTGTTCTTCAAGATTCTCCTTTGTATGGACTGATGAAGCCACTGTGTGGCGAAACGTTTCCTCAATAAAGATACCCAAGAGTTGCACATGTGTCTAATTTATCAACATGTCGGTTCTCTGAACCATTCATCTACAAATCAAGTGTTTACATTGAAGCATATATGTGAACAGTATTTTGATTAAGGTAGGGAAGTTTTCAATGCATTTATGGATTTAGAAAAGGCATATGATAGTGGATAGGGGAGCAAAGTGGCAGATGTTGCAAGTACAGTATGTGAAATAGGTAGTAAGTTACTTAATGCTGTAAAGAGTTTTTATGAGTATAGTGAGGCTCAGGTTAGGGTGTGTAGAAGAGAGGGACACTACTTCCCGATAAAAGTAGGTCTTAGACAGGGATGTGTAATGTCACCATGGTTATTTAATATATTTATAGATGGGGTTGTAAAAGAAGTAAATGCTAGGGTGTTGGGGAGAGGGGTGGGATTAAATTATGGGGAATCAAATACAAAATGGGAATTGACACAGTTACTTTTTGCTGATGATACTGTGCCTATGGGAGATTCTAAAGTAAAATTGCTAAGTTTAGTGGACGAGTTTGAGAGTGTGTGTCAAGGTAGAAAGTTGAAAGTGAACATAGAAAAGAGTAAGGTGATTAGGGTATGAAATGATTTAGATAAAGAAAAAATTGGATATTAAATTGGAGAGGAGGAGTATGGAAGAAGTAAATGCTTTCAGATATTTGGGAGTTGACGTGTCAGCAAATGGATTTATGAAGGATGAGGTTAACCATAGAATTGATGAAGGAAAAAAGGTGAGTGCTGCATTGAGGTATATGTGGAGACAAAAAACATTATTTATGGAGACAAAAAAAATAAAATGTAAATATTCCTTATTCATAAATTAAAAGGTAAATATTTCTTATTTATAATTATGTACATATGGAGTTAAAAGATAAAGAATCACACACAGGGTGGGAGTTGTCACAGCTGCTCTTTGCTGATGACACTGTGCTCTTGGGAGATTCTGAAGAGAAGCTGCAGAGATTGGTGGATGAATTTGGTAGGGTGTGCAAAAGAAGAAAATTAAAGGTGAATACAGGAAAGAGTAAGGTTATGAGGATAACAAAAAGATTAGGTGATGAAAGATTGAATATCAGATTGGAGGGAGAGAGTATGGAGGAGGTGAACGTATTCAGATATTTGGGAGTGGACGTGTCAGCGGATGGGTCTATGAAAGATGAGGTGAATCATAGAATTGATGAGGGAAAAAGAGTGAGTGGTGCACTTAGGAGTCTGTGGAGACAGAGAACTTTGTCCTTGGAGGCAAAGAGGGGAATGTATGAGAGTATAGTTTTACCAACGCTCTTATATGGGTGTGAAGCATGGGTGATGAATGTTGCAGCGAGGAGAAGGCTGGAGGCAGTGGAGATGTCATGTCTGAGGGCAATGTGTGGTGTGAATATAATGCAGAGAATTCGTAGTTTGGAAGTTAGGAGGAGGTGCGGGATTACCAAAACTGTTGTCCAGAGGGCTGAGGAAGGGTTGTTGAGGTGGTTCGGACATGTAGAGAGAATGGAGCGAAACAGAATAACTTCAAGAGTGTATCAGTCTGTAGTGGAGGGAAGGCGGGGTAGGGGTCGGCCTAGGAAGGGTTGGAGGGAGGGGGTAAAGGAGGTTTTGTGTGCGAGGGGCTTGGACTTCCAGCAGGCATGCGTGAGCGTGTTTGATAGGAGTGAATGGAGACAAATGGTTTTTAATACTTGACGTGCTGTTGGAGTGTGAGCAAAGTAACATTTATGAAGGGATTCAGGGAAACCGGCAGGCCGGACTTGAGTCCTGGAGATGGGAAGTACAGTGCCTGCACTCTGAAGGAGGGGTGTTAATGTTGCAGTTTAAAAACTGTAGTGTAAAGCACCCTTCTGGCAAGACAGTGATGGAGTGAATGATGGTGAAAGTTTTTCTTTTTCGGGCCACCCTGCCTTGGTGGGAATCGGCCAGTGTGATAATAAAATAAAAAAAAACATATATTGTTTGTGGATAGTGGTGGTGGCAGAAGCCTCCTCCACCACTAATATGTACGGCTTCTCTCATTGGCCATTATAAACCCAACAACAACACTTCCACCACTTTCTTATCACATACATTCATTTTTTCAAGGCAAATGTTCGGATCCGTGTTGTTTAGAACTTCTTCCCAGCTTGTTTCATGTAGGACATGGTTTACTTGATCCCATTGCATGTTTTTGTTATTGAAATTGAATTTCATGAAGAAACCTTCATGACTGCTCACATTTTGCTGGTCAGGAGCCCTGTGCATACATGTCTGTGCCTCTATTGTGTTGTGATCTGAGCGTATTGTCTTTGATATGGTAATATTATGCATCAGATCATTGTTGTTAGTGAAGAAGAGGTCCAGCGTTTTTTCTAGTCTTGTAGGCTCTACTATTTGCTGGTTTAAGGTGAATTTGGTGGAGAGATTTAATAGTTCGTGTGTGTGTGTAAATTTTCATCTGGGGTGCCTCCTGGGGTGATCTCTGCTAAAACATTGTTTGCTATACTCCTCCATTTTAGGCATCTCAAGTTGAAATCTCCCAGTAGTAAGATGTTTGGGGCAGGAGTTGGGAGATTTTCTAGACAGTGGTCAGTTTTCACAAGCTGCTCCTGGAATTGCTAGGAAGTTGCATCTGGAGGCTTGTATACCACCACAACGACAAGGTTTTGGTTTTCAGTCTTTACCGCCAAAACTTCAACTACATCATTTGAGGTGTTTAATAGTTCTGTGCAAATGAGCGACTGTGACTTACAGGCCAACCTGCCTTGTTGCCTGTTTAGTCTGTCGCATCGGGATAGGTTATAACCTGGGATCCATATTTCGTTGTTGTGGCATGCAAGAGTACGTAACCTTTATTCGGCGCATGTACACATCCTCATTTACAGGCTATCTTCCCCAACCAGCGAACCAGGTGACTGAGGGTTGACGATGGGGCACGGTCGTTCAACCAGTACCCAGGTTCCAGCCAATGAGAAGATGGTTTTGGCAATCGCAGAGGTTATGTGGGTACCACTCTCCTGTCTGCCCTTGTCATTCCCATTCTAGAGCTGGTTGAAGCACGGTCTGCTCTCTAGTGGCTTCTATTCTGCCTTGCTTACCGTGGAGTGCACTAATACCTATTGCTGTACATAGTGTATAAAGTGTACATACTTCTGTTCTAAATTGGTGAAGAATAATTTAAGTCAGAAGTTTTCTGCTGTGTTTATTTTGCTCCCTTTACACCCAGGATAACAGGGCATTTGGACTCCTGGGTTGTAATAGTTGTCATAATAATCCTTTATGTGGGTCTCTGTGAATGCTGCAAACATTGCATTTGACTCCGTGAGCAGTCCTTTGTTGTAAGGAATTTTGTTGTTTTTTGATGGCTTTAGACCCTGTATGTTTGCAGGAAGTAGTGAAATATTATGGCTAAAATATAAATATTTATTTTGTTACTTCTGCTTTTTATTAGTAATTATTAGGAGTTTTTACTTTTAAAGAAATTGAAAAACTGTTTAACAGTGAGGAAAATTTTTCTCTACCTGAAAAACTGTTTAACAGTGAGGAAAATTTTTCTCTACCCTGACGGAATGTGACAGATGTTACTTACCCTGTTGGCCTTTCCGTGACAAATGTTACATGTGACAGATGTTACCATTTTCTCTGTTAAATTTCTCTCATAATTTTAAGATTGACTGACTGCTTAGCTAGTGCTGTGAGAATCATAGGACCATGTTGAAATTTGTTCTAAGTCTAATATTTTCTCTGTTTGGTAAAATGTCTTCAACTCCTTTTTATTTAAAAAAAAAAAAAATGGTACAGGTTGAGTATCCCTTATCTAAAATGCTTGGGGCAGGAAGCATCTCTGATTTCAGAATTTTTTGGATTTTGTAATATGAGATTGGTTGGGGATGGGACCCAAGCCTAAACATGAAATCCACTTATATTTCATATACTGGTTAGCCAGACTTGAGTCCTGGAGGTGAGAAGTATAGTGCTTGCACTCTAAAAGAGGGATTTGAGATATTTACTGTTTGGAGGGACATCTGAACTGTCATATCTGCATACCTCTGGCAAGACAGTGTGAATGGTATGACATCTCAACTGCTTCCAGCCTTCTCCTCATTGCAACATTCATCACCCATGCTTCACACCCATACAAGAGTATTGGTACAACTATACTCTCATACATTCCCCTCTTTGCACCGCTTACCTTTTTCCCCCTCATCAATTCTATGATTCACCTCATCCTTCATAGACCCATCTGCTGACATGTCCACTCCTAAATATCTGAATACATTCACCTCCTCCATACTCTCTCCCTCGAATCTGATATCCAATCTTTCATCACCTAATCTTTTTGTTATCCTCATAACCTTACTCTTTCCTATATTCACTTTTAATTTTCTTCTTTTACATACCCTACCAAATTCATCCACCAACCTTTGCAACTTCTCTTGTGTTATTATTATTTTTTTTTTTTTTTAACAAGTCAGCCGTCTCCCACCGAGGCAGGGTGACCCAAAAACAAAGAAAATCCCCAAAAAGAAAATACTTTCATCATCATTCAACACTTTCACCTCACTCACACTTAATCACTGTTTTTGCAGAGGTGCTCAGAACACAACAGCTCAGAAGCATATACGTATAAAGATACACAACATATCCCTCCAAACTGTCAATATACCGAACCCCTCCTTTATAGTGCAGGCATTGTACTTCCCATTTCCAGGACTCAAGTCCGGCTATATAAAAATAACCGGTTTCCCTGAATCCCTTCACTAAATATTACATAGAAAAGAGTAGGGTGATGAGGGTATCAAATGATTTAGATAAAGAAAAATTGGATATCAAATTGGGGAGGAGGAGTATGGAAGAAGTGAATATTTTCAGATACAGTGGACCCCCGCATAACGATTTTAATCCGTGCAAGAGGGGTAATTGTTATGCGAAATAATCGGTATGTGAATGAATTTTCCCCATAAGAAATAATGGAAATAAAATTAATCCGTGCAAGACACCGAAAAGTATGAAAAAAAAAATTTTTTACCACATGAAATATACATTTTCCCACACACAAAGAGAAGGATACATGCACAATAGTAGAGTAGTACATGCACAGTATATATTGTGCATGTACTAGTCTACTAAATGAAGAATAAATGACACTTACCTTTATTGAAGATGCAGCAATGACTGATGAGACACTGTGTCCTGGGAGTGCCTTTTCCTCCTGAGTACTGTAGGTCCTGTTTGGCATTTTCTTCCAGAACAGGCCTTATCACACTGTGTATGCCACTACGATTCTTAAATCTCTCAAACCAACCTTTGCTGGCTTTAAATTCACCAATATGAGCACTAGTTCCAGGCATTTTTCCCTGTTCACCTGGGTGTTAGTAGACTTGTGTGGGTTGCATCCTGGGAGACAAGATTAAGGACCCCAATGGAAATAAGTTAGACAGTCTTCGATGACACTGACTTTTTTGGGTTATCCTGGGTGGCAAATCCTCTGGGGTTAATTGTTTCTTGGTATTCTCAATAAGCCACACCAACAACGGTGCTACAGCAGCAGCAGCAGCTGACGGTGGTACAGCAGCAACAGACGATGCTACAGCAGCAACAGACGATGCTACAGCAGCAACAGACGATGTTACAGCAGCAGCAGACGATGCTACAGCAGCAACAGACGATGTTACAGCAGCAGCAGACGATGCTACAGCAGCAGCAGCAGCTGACGGTGGTACAGCAGCAACAGAC
The DNA here is from genome assembly GCF_038502225.1 of Cherax quadricarinatus. Lineage (NCBI taxonomy): Eukaryota > Metazoa > Arthropoda > Malacostraca > Decapoda > Parastacidae > Cherax > Cherax quadricarinatus. The sequence goes on from NC_091296.1 coordinate 44,314,367, forward strand.
GATGCTACAGCAGCAACAGACGATGTTACAGCAGCAGCAGACGATGCTACAGCAGCAGCAGCAGCTGACGGTGGTACAGCAGCAACAGACGACGCTACAGCAGCAACAGACGATGTTACAGCAGCAGCAGACGATGCTACAGCAGCAGACGATGCTACAGCAGCAGCAGCAGCTGACAGTGCAGCAGCAGCAGCGGCTGTACCACCAATAGTAGCGATGGTTGATTGGGGTTTATTATACAACCTGGCCAGCTCGGAGACACGCACTCCACTTTCATACTTATCAATGATCTTTTTCTTCATCTCTATTGTAATTCTCACCCTTATTGCTGTAGGGTTGGCACTAGAAGCTTTCTTGGGGCCCATGGTCACTTATTTTCCAGAAAAAGCACCGAAAACACTGTAATAATACAAAATATTCCGATTGTATGCTTGGATGTTACCGCGGAGGCTGGCTGGTAAACAATGCCACCGGCGGAACATGTGAGCGTGGCTCAGGCCGTACATTGGACGCGTCTCGGACGAAAATCGGTGAGCGGGTTTTTAATCGGTATGCGCGGCAAAATTTTTGCGAATAAAGCAAGCGGTATGCGGATTAATCGCTATGTGATGCCATCGTTATGCGGGGGTCCACTGTACTTGGGAGTTGACGTGTCGGCGGATGGATTTATGAAGGATGAGGTTAATCATAGAATTGATGAGGGAAAAAAGGTGAGTGGTGTGTTGAGGTATATGTGGAGACAAAAAACATTATCTATGGAGGCAAAGAAGGGAATGTATGGAAGCATAGTAGTACCAACACTCTTATATGGGTGTGAAGCTTGGGTTGTGAATGCAGCAGTGAGGAGGCAGTTGGAGGCAGTGGAAATGTCCTGCCTAAGGGCAATGTGTGGTGTAAATATTATGCAGAAAATTCGGAGTGTGGAAATTAGGAGAAGGTGTGGAGTTAATAAAAGTATTAGTCAGAGGGCTAAAGAGGGGTTGTTGAGGTGGTTTGGTCATTTAGAGAGAATGGATCAAAGTAGAATGACATGGAGAGCATTTAAAGCTGTAGGGGAAGGAAGGCGGGTTAGGGGTCGTCCTCGAAAAGGTTGGAAGGAAGGGGTAAGGGAGGTTTTGTGGGCAAGGGGCTTGGACTTCCAGCAGGCGTGCGTGAGCATGTTCGATAGAAGTGAATGGAGTCGAATGGTATTTGGGACCTGACGATCTGTTGGAGTGTGAGCAGGGTAATATTTAGTGAAGGGATTCAGGGAAGCCGGTTATTTTTATTTAGCCAGACTTGAGTCCTGGAAATGGGAAGTACAATGCCTGCACTCTAAAGGAGGGGTTCGGGATATTGGCAGTTTGGAGGGATATGTTGTGTATCTTTACACGTATATGCTTCTGAGCTGTTGTGTTCTGAGCTCCTCTGCAAAAACAGTGATTATGTGTGAGTGAGGTGAAAGAGTTGAATGATAATGAAAGTATTTTCATTCTGGGGATTTTCTTACTTTTTGGGTCACCCTGCCTCGGTGGGAGACGGCTGACTTGTTAAAAAAAAAAAAAAGTTGTGAAGGTAATAAAACAAAAACAAACATTTTTCTGATCAGTACTTACCGAGTTATAGAGGCGGGAAGTTGACCCAAAATGACCGGGTGGCGGCAACATCAGCGACTTCAGCAAAATCGCATTTCTTTATTTTACGTTTTTTATACTTTTTTTCTTTTCTTTTCTCTTTTTTTCTTTTTCTAGTAACATTTGTGGCCTGTGAGACCAATACTGTATATAATGTATATATATACACACTGTATTGAACAGAATAACTGCACTAAAGTTATTATAATATTGTTTACCACTATTGTTTACTACAATAAACATGCACAAATGCTGTGTAATACTAATGTTCTATTATATAATTACATATGTACAGTCACTGGACATGTTTCTAGAACTGCTGCAGCCCGTGGAAGTCCTTGAAACAAGGTACCATGCACAGAGGTACCTTACATTCCTCACACATAAACCAAGTGTCTTTGCGTCTTTGTTGCCTTCATTTTGTTTGTGCACAGACAACACATCTCTTCTGAGCAAATTTCTTCTTAGTTGCAGGAAGCTGTTTTATGAAGTGATCACCTTTCCTCCTCAAACTCTTGAGTATTTCTTGAGGAGTTCGAGGATGGTTTTGTATAGTAGGTGTTGTTACCTGGTATTTTATTATGAGTTGTCTGACAACAGACGAACAGAATTCACCATACGGTGGTCTGTTGCCAGTCTTCATTTGGTACATATTATATGCATTGAGCATTGAAATGTCCATGAGATGGAAGAAAAGTTTCATATACCACTTGTAATTCTTACAAACACAATCACAAAGCCAATCTGCATGTCACATTTGTCAACCAAACGCCTGTTTTGTGTATAATCAATCACTGTCACTGGTTTTCGAATACGTTCATTAGTCACTCTATCAACTTTGCCACTGTCTTGCATTTTGTTAGAGTGAATGGTTGTCAACAATGTAACATCTCGTTTGTCATACCACCATAATGCCATGATGTCATTGGCAGTAAACACCTGCACCTCGCCAGCACAAGTGCCTACGTTGAACCTGGGCATATGTTTACAATTAGAATGCACTGTGCCACACACATCTGTCATGTTCACTCACAAGAAATCACTGAGTAAAGGGCTTGTGTACTAGTTATCAGTACATATTTAATGTATGCCCCTCACCAAGATAAGGTGTCATCATGCTTCTCACTACATCACATGAGATACCCAGTAACATCCTGGTATCTTTCAATGTTTTACTTCCTGTGTATACAGTAATATCCAATACCAGGCCGCTGTCACAGTCACAAAGTACAAACAGTTTTATACCAAAGCATTTCCTCTTGCTCGGTATATACTGCTTGAACGACAGTCTACCTTTGAACAAAATCAAAGACTCGTCAATTACAAGATTCTTGAATGGATAAAAGTACATGTTAAACTTTTGTTTCAGATACATAAAAACATTTCTAATCTTGTATAACCTGTCACCTCTGTCAGGCCTGGTTTTGTCAGAGAAGTGCAACATACGTAACAGTAAGATAAACCTATTCACTGGGATGATTTCACTGAAGGCCGGGGTACAAATTAGCCGATCTGTGGACCAGTATGATTTTATACTATGCTTATAGACATGGGGCAAAAGCGTTATTGTTGCAAAAAGCAAATACATTTCAGCCACAGTTGTCTCTTTCCACTGGTGTAGTCTTGACTGTGGTGATATGATCGTATTTGCCGTGGTGTACTCAAAATACTTGTTACTTTCCCTGACAATAGTTTCCATCAAGGGCTGGTCAAAAAATAGTTTAAAGAATTCCAGTTTATTTTCAATGTTTCCAAGGGAACAAGCTGGTAGGATTCCACTTTGAGAGTCATCAAACTAGTGGAGCTTGGGAACAAAATTGGGATTTTGCTGCCAATCTCAGATGCGGTTTGCTGGTGGATACTGGACATCATAAGCTGGTTGTGGTTGTAGTTGTGGTGGGGTGATGGCTGACGCTCCGCTTTGTTCTTGAGCTGAGGAGTCAGCAGCATGGGTCCCAGCCTGGGCTGGCGAGTCATGCATGGCCGTGGCACTACCATCACCACTACCACTATCACCACCAATACCACCACCTACTGATGCCTGTGATCTATCCATGCCAAGTGTAGCCACATCATCCTCGCTTTCACTGTCTATTCCTGGTGTAGGGCCATGGGATGTACTCCATCCCCTGGGCACTGCATACGGAACACTACCCGAGCGCATGTGGCGGCGTATATACCAACGCTTCACTGGTGAATATGAATCCCCACCATCACTATTCGAATGATCATCAAGAGCAGTAAAATCACAGTCCACATCACTATCATCCTCGTTACTGAAGTCTGAAGCCTGGCCACACAAAAATGTTAGTTTTCTCTTGCGACGAGGTACAACTGAACATGACTGAGATGTGCCCACACCAGAGGTAGAAGGTTGAGGATCGTCAGGATTTTCTGCACCATTTTCAATATCCTGGTCATTACTTTCGGTCACTGATCAATCAAAGCCATAGAATTCTTCTTCATTTCCACTTCCATCAGAGTCAGAACTATCAGTTACGAAGAGGAGTGTCCCAGTTCGCCTCAGAGTGAGAGCTGCCTTGCGGCGAGAAATGGTGAACAAAGGTTACTGAGGCGGCGATCCCACAATGTCATGTGGTTGCCTAGAATTTTTGTTTACGGCGCACACACATCACGCGGGTCCGTTCTCTCAGATGTAGGCCTACCAACCTTCTCGCGCTAAATTTGACGCTGCTAGAATTTTGGTGTAGATCTACTGTTTGGACCCTCAACATATAGCCGTAGATCTACAGCATGGACCCTGAAAGGGTTAATGCGGCCCAGAGCCATATTATTACCATTGACATACCATGTTCACTGAATAATTCACTAAATAATTCATGCCAGGAATTGTAAACAAAAGCATTATGTATTAACCTTTTCAGGGTCCCCAGGCCCTCTCCCAGACTTGTTCTCAGGGTCGCCCAAATTTCAGAAAAAAAAAAAAAAAATTTCTTATGAAAAGATAGAGAATCTTTTCCCGATCATAATGACACCAAAAGTATGAAATTTGATGGAAAACTTACGGAATTATGCTCTTGCGAAGTTAGTGGCCTCGACTATGTTTATGCATCGGCAATTTTGCCCATTTTGAGCCCTATTTTCGGCCAATTCCAGTGTACTAGTCGACAAAAATCATAACTGTTTCACTAGAACTCCATTTTTTTCTATCGAATGAGTACAAGAAACCACCTATTTACCGATTTCAACTATCCAATACAATGGTCAGAATTTAGCAATTTTGCAAATTTCACACAAATTTCAAAAGATGCCAATTTCCAAATATGGTCCAGAATAAACAAGAAAGACATTCCTGGCACTAAAATAACATTTCCTCTGTTCATTAGTCACATCCCCACGCCCCTCTTACATTCTTTTGCTTTCCACTTTGAATTTTTATTCTCACAAAAAATAGAAGATTTACTGTTATGCAGACTACTGCATTAGTGTAGAAATGGTATAAATAATATCGGCGCACTTGTGAAAGAATATTAGACTCACCAGTTGACGTGTATTGGACGCTTAGCATGATTTGTTCACTTTTGAACTTTGGTAAAAATCGAACATTTCTGCTACTTTGGACTCAATTTCAAGGTACTTTTCATTGTAAAACCAGTCAAAATCATCTCAATTTCTGTAATATGTCTTCCATTCTATAAAATGAGATCAGGAAAACCAGAATACAATAATAAATACCATACGAAAATACAGTGCAAAGTCGCTGTTTTAATCCAAAAACACGGTCAAAGTTTTTTTTTTTCACGTTATGCACTGTGTGCTGCAGGATTTTTTTTATACTGCACACACTGACCACATAGAGCCATTCTTTCATATGTAGGCCTACCAGCTTTCTCTCACTAGATTTGAGGGCACTAGAATTTAGGCGTACTAGTACGTCAAAAACCCTGGTGCGTAAGCCTTACTAGTACATCCGAAACCCTGAAAGGGTTAAGGGCGTTGACTGGACCAATGCAGATTCATACGCATTTTCTCTGATGCTGGACCAGAGAAAACATAATGTTTTCCCTCTGCCTGGCTAGCACACCGTCTGGGTCGCATTGTTTACGCTATGTAATGTGTTTCTTGCATAATTTTGAAGAAAAATTCATAGATGAATTAATGAAAATGTCTATATTAACCTAAAATAAGACATTTAATGTGCCCAAAAACGATTATTATTACGTATTAGTATTATTACTATGGCGTTAAGACTTGAGGGATACTCTTAGTGAACGAGTAACAAAGGCATGTTTATATGCTTTGTATGTAACGTGTTTCTTATATAATTTTGAAGAAAATATCATATATGGATTAATGAAAATATCTATATTAACCTAAAATAAGACATTTAATATGCCCAAGAGTGATTATTATTATGTACTAGTATCACGAATGTGAGTAGCCCATAAGAACTTGTTTGCTGCGGATGATTTCCAAGTGGATGTATGAAACCCAGGATAAAAATTTGCCATATAAAGTGGTCGAAATCTGATTTGTACGATATTTGAACTGGACGAAAACTGGGGTTCCACTGTACGTATATATAAAATATGAAATAACTTTAAAACATTAGGAATTTTGGAATGTTTCCAGACATAATGGAGAGTTGTGGTCATGGAGGATGTAAACAAACTGGGTGGGCCATGGTGACCGTATTAGAAAGTCAGGTGGGGGAAGCTGTATAGAAAGTTTTGGTTATAATTTGAAATGTCCTTATTAGTGCAACGCCGTAAAGTGGGGCCCTACCGTGTAAGGGCTTTGCACAAATAACACTTGCATAGAAGACTGAAACTTATGATGATGTTTCAGTCTGTGTGACTTGTTAATGGTCTTAAGTTGACCCGAGACGTTGTCATTAGTTTCGGTTTCCCATGGCAGGGTGAAACTAATGTATTTTGGGTTTTTCTGCTGTTTTGCAAATACACGTTTGAAGCAGACACTCAATGATAAGTGATATATATGTAATACAAACCTTCTTCTTTTTAGGGTTTTGTGAATAAATATATGCCATGTACAGTGGTACCTCAAATTTCAGCCTTAATTCGTTTCAGAACGCTGTTCGAGTGCCGTTACCGAACGAATTTGTTCCCATAAGGAATAATGTAAATTTGATTAATCCATTTCAGACCCCCAAAAATACACTTACAAAAAGACTTAGAAAAATACACTTTCCTAATTGTTCGAGTTGGGAGCTGTTCAGAATTCAGGGTACCACTGTGTATGGTGAAACACACTACTGTATTTAAATTAATTTTTCCCTCTGTGCCATATATATTGTTACCTTATATATCATCATTTAAAGTTAAGTTAAGCTTAAATTGCAGGAAGTTTCATCATTAAGAGAACACCTCCATAATGAGCAACAGAAAAATGCAGAAGTTGTTGGTAAGATGAAGCACATGCAGGAGAAAGAAGAGGTAAGTCAACTATATTATTATTACTTTCATTATTATTCTTCTTTCTTTCTTTCAACACACCGGCCGTATCCCACCGAGGCGGGGTGGCCCAAAAAGGAAAAACAAAAATTTCTCCTTTTACATTTAGTAATATATACAGGAGAAGGGGTTACTAGCCCCTTGCTCCTGGTATTTTAGTTGCCTCTTACGACACGCATGGCTTACGGAGGAAGAATTCTGTTCCACTTCCCCATGGAGATAAGAAATAAACAAGAACAAGAACTAGAAAGAAAATAGCAGAAAACCCAGAGGGGTGTGTATATATATGCTTGTACATGTATGTGTAGTGTGACCTAAGTGTAAGTAGAAGTAGCAAGACATACCTGAAATCTTGCATGTATATGAGACAGAAAAATGGACACCAGCAATCCTTCCATCATGTAAAACAATTACAGGCTTTCGTTCCACACTCAATTGGTAGGACGGTAGTACCTCCCTGGGAGGTTGCTGTCTACCAACCTACTACCTAGATTATAATTATTATTATTAATTTTTTCAACACTTCAGCCAGGGGGATAAGTCTGTTGAGTATACCTGGTAAAGTGTATGGTAGAGTTATTATTGAAAGAATTAAGAGTAAGACGGAGAATAGGATAGCAGATGAACAAGGAGGCTTTAGGAAAGGTAGGGGGTGTGTGGACCAGGTGTTTACAGTGAAACATATAAGTGAACAGTATTTAGATAAGGCTAAAGAGGTCTTTGTGGCATTTATGGATTTGGAAAAGGCGTATGACAGGGTGGCGTATGATAGGGTGGATGTTGCAGGTGTATGGTGTAGGAGGTAGGTTACTGAAAGCAGTGAAGAGTTTTTACGAGGATAGTGAGGCTAAAGTTAGAGTATGTAGGAAAGAGGGAAATTATTTCCCAGTAAAAGTAGGCCTTAGACAAGGATGTGTGATGTCACCGTGGTTGTTTAATATATTTATAGATGGGGTTGTAAGAGAAGTAAATGCGAGGGTCTTGGCAAGAGGCGTGGAGTTAAAAGATAAAGAATCACACATAAAGTGGGAGTTGTCACAGTTGCTCTTTGCTGATGACACTGTGCTCTTGGGAGATTCTGAAGAGAAGTTGCAGAGATTGGTGGATGAATTTGGTAGGGTATGCAAAAGAAGAAAATTAAAAGTGAATACAGGAAAGAGTAAGGTTATGAGGATAACAAAAAGATTAGGTGATGAAAGATTGGATATCAGATTGGAGGGAGAAAGTATGGAGGAGGTGAATGTATTCAGATATTTGGGAGTGGACGTGTCAGCGGATGGGTCTATGAAAGATGAGGTGAATCATAGAATTGATGAGGGGAAAAGGGTGAGTGGTGCACTTTGGAGTCTGTGGAGACAAAGAACTTTGTCCTTGGAGGCAAAGAGGGGAATGTATGAGAGTATAGTTTTGCCAACGCTCTTATATGGGTGTGAAGCATGGGTGATGAATGTTGCAGTGAGGAGAAGGCTGGAGGCAGTGGAGATGTCATGTCTGAGGGCAATGTGTGGTGTGAATATAATGCAGAGAATTCGTAGTTTGGAAGTTAGGAGGAGGTGCGGGATTGCCAAAACTGTTGTCCAGAGGGCTGAGGAAGGGTTGTTGAGGTGGTTTGGACATGTAGAGAGAATGGAGCAAAACAGAATGACTTCAAGAGTGTATCAGTCTGTAGTGGAAGGAAAGCGGGGCAGGGGTCGTCTTAGGAAAGGTTGGAGGGAGGGGGTAAAGGAGGTTTTGTGTGCAAGGGGCTTGGACTTCCAGCAGGCATGCGTGAGCATGTTTGATAGGAGTGAATGGAGACAAATGGTTTTTAATACTTGACGTGCTGTTGGAGTGTGAGCAAAGTAACATTTATGAAGGGGTTCAGGGAAACCGGCAGGCCGGACTTGAGTCCTGGAGATGGGAAGTACAGTGCCTGCACTCTGAAGGAGGGGTGTTAATGTTGCAGTTTAAAAACTGTAGTGTAAAGCACCCTTCTGGCAAGACAGTGATGGAGTGAATGATGGTGAAAGTTTTTCTTTTTCGGGCCACCCTGCCTTGGTGGGAATCGGCCAGTGTGATAATAATAAATAATAATAAATTCAGCCATCTCCCACCAAGGCAGGATGACTCAAAAAAGGAACACTTACACCATCATTCACACAATCACTATCTTTGCAGAGGTGGCCAGATATGATAGTTCAGATGTCTCTCTAAACAGCAAAAATCCCAGGCATTGTATTTCCCACCTCCAGGACTCGAGTCCGGCTAACCAGTTTACCTGAATCCCTTCACAAAATATTACCCTGCTCATACTCCAACAGCTCAACAAGTCCCGAACACCATTGGTCTCTATTCACTACTATCTAACGTGCTCGCATATGCCGCTGTATGTCCAAGCCCCTTGCACACAAAACCTCTTTTAACCCCTCCAACCTTTCCTAGGATGACCCCTACCCCTCTACCACAGATTTATTATTCATATTATTGTTGAAATTTATTATTCTTTCAACAAACCGGCTGTATCCTGCCGAAGTAGGGTGGCCCAAAAAGAAAAAAAATTATATTTTTAACTTTAGTAATGTATACAGGAGAAGGGGTTACTAGCCCCTTGCTCCCGACATGTTAGTCGCCTTTTACGACACACATGGCTTACGGAGGAAGAATTCCGTTCCACTTCCCCGTGGAGACAAGAGGAAATAAACAAGAACAAGAACTAGTAAGAAAGTAGAAGACCCAGATGGGTGTACTCGCCTAATTGTGGTTGCAGGGGTCGAGTCACAGCTCCTGGCCCTGCCTCTTCACTGGTTGCTACTAGGTCACTCTTCTTGTTCCATGAGCTTTATCATACCTCTTCTTAAAGCTATGTAGGGATCCAGCCTCCACTACATCACTTCCCAGACTATTTTACTTCCTGACAACTCTGTGACTGAAGAAATACTTCCTAACATCCCTGTGATTCATCCGAGTCTTCAGCTTTCCTTGTTGCTGTGTCCCATCTCTGGAACATCCTGTTTCTGTCCACCTTGTCGATTCCTCTCAGTATTTTATGTGCTATTATCATATCCTCCCTATCTTTCCTGTCTTCCAGTGTCGTCAGTTCGATTTCCCTTAACCTTACCTCATTGGACATACCCTTTAGCTCCGGGACTAGTCTTGTTGCAAACTTTTCCAACAAGACTAGTTGGTCTAGTTTCCTTACATGCTTGGCTAGGTGTGGGTTCCAAACTGGTGCTGCATACGCCAATATGGACCTAACGTACGCAGTGTACAGGGTTCTGAACGATTCCTTATTAAGATGTCAGAATGCTGTTCTTATGTTTACTAGGCGCCTATATGCTGCAGCAGTTATTTGTTGATGTGTGCCTCTGGAGATGTGCCCAGTGTTATACTCACCCCAAGATCCTTTTCTTTGAGCGAGGTTTATAGTCTCTGGCCCCCTAGACTGTACTCTGTCTATTGTCTTCTTTGCCCTTCCCCAATCTTCATGATTTTGCACTTGGTGGGGTTGAACTCCAGGAGCCATTTGCTGGACCAGTCTTGCATCCTGTCCAGATCTCTTTGTAGTTCTGCCTGGTCCTCGTCCGATTGAATTTTTCTCATCAACTTCACATCATCTGCAAACAGGGACACTTTGGAGTCTATTCCTTCCGTCACGTTGTTCACAAATACATTCTAGAAACAGCACCAGTCCTAGGACTGACCCCTGTGGCACCCCGCTTGTTACAGGCGCCCACTCTGACACCTTGCCATGTACCATGACTCGTTGTCTTTCTGACAGGAATTTCCTGATCCATTGTTTACCTGGAGTTTACCTGGAGAGAGTTCCGGGGGTCAACGCCCCTGCGGCCCGGTCTGTGACCAGTGCCTTCCCTGTTATGCCTGCCTGGTTCTCCAGCTTTTGCACTAATTTCTTGTGCAGAACTGTGTCAGATGCCTTCTTACTGTCCAAGAAAATGCAATCTACCCACCCCTCTCCTGTCTTACTGCTGTCACCCTGTCATTGAACTCCAGTAGGTTTGTGACACAGGATTTCCTGTCCCTGAACCAGTGCTGGCTGTCATTGTTAGGCTCATTCCTTTCTAGGTGCTCCACCACTCTTCTGATAATCTTCTCCATGATCTTGCTGGTCTGTAGTTTAATGCTTTGTGTCTGTCTCCTTTTTTGAAAATTGGGACTACATTTGCTGTCTTCCATACCTCAGGTAGTTGTCCTGTTTCGATAGATGTGTTGAAGATTGTTGTGAATGGTACACATAGCACCTCTCCTCCCTCTCTCAGGACCCATGGAGAGATGTTATCCGGCCCCATTGTCTTTGAGGCATCTAGCTCGCTTAGCAGCCTCTTCACTTCTTCCTTGGTTGTATGTAGTGTGTATGATGGTGTAGCCCACCTCTCCATCTTTCTGGAGTCCCTTCTGTCTCCTCTGTGAACACTTCTTTGAACCTCATGTTGTGTTCCTCATGTACTTTGCGGTCATTTCTTTTGACCTCCCCTCCTTCTTTCCTCAGCCTGATTAACTGGTTTTCCTCCTGATGTGACTGTACAACAGCTTTGGGTCAGATTTGGCTTTTGCTGCTATGTCATTCTCGTATTGTCATTGGGCCTCCCTTCTTACCTGTGCATATTCATTTCTGGCTCTATGACTGCTCTCCTTATTCTCCTGGGTTCTTTGCCTTCTATATTTCTTCCATTTTCAAGCACTTGGTTTTGGCCTCCCTACACCTTTGGGTAAACCAAGGGCTCATCCTGGCTTTCTTGTTGTTTCTGTTACCCTTGGATACTAACCTCTCCTCAGCTTCCTTCCTTATTGTTGTCACATATTCCACCATCTCTTTTACTGACTTCTCTGCCAGTTCTCTGTCCCACTGAACCCTGTGCTGGAATTTTTTCCTGCCTGTGTAGTCCTCTTTCTTGTAATTTGGCTTCACTTGTCCATCCCTTCCTGCTTCCCTCTCCATTTGTATCTCTACTATGTATTTGAAGCTCAGAACCATGTGATCACTGGCCCCGTGGGGTCTTTCAAATGCAATGTCCTCAGTATTTGCACTTCTCAAGGTGAGTACTAGGTCCAGTCTTGCTGGTTCATCTTCTCCTCTCTCTCTCTCTGGTAGTGTCCCTTATGTGTTGGTACATGAGGTTTTCTAGTACCACCTCCATCATCTTAGCCCTCCACATTTCTGGGCCCCCTTATGGCTTCAGGTTCTCTCAGTCGATTTCTTTGTGGTTGAAGCCACCCATAATCAGCAGCTTTGCCCTGATGGCATGAGCCCTTTTCGCCACTTCAGCCAGTATGTCAACCATCGCTTTATTACTCTCATCATACTCTTGCCTTGGGGTCCTGTGGTGGGTTATACATCACTGCAATTACCTCCTTGAGACCTCCACACTGAAGCATTCCTATTATGTAATCTGCTTCTCCTCTGTCTCCTCTCTCCAGCTTATCACAATCCCATTTTTTTTTTTTTTGACGAGCAGTGCCACTCCTTCACCCTCGTCTGTTCCTCTGTCTTTCCTCAGGATCTGATATCTCGTTGGAAAGATGGCATCAGTTATCATTCCTGTGAGCTTGGTTTCTGTGAGAGCTGTGATGTCCGGTGATGCCTCTTTGACTCTTTCGTGCCACTCCTCCCACTTATTAGTTATTCCATTAGCATTGGTGTACCATACCTTCAGGTTCCTCTCCAACACTGTGTTCTGGGAGGTCTGTGAGGGTGGGGGACCTGGCAGTGTGCTGTGGGATTCTGCAGCATAGTGTGGGGTGGGGGCTGTAGGTGTGGATTGTGGTTTGTGTTGGGATAGTGTGATTGGTTGGGGGGTTCTGGGGGTGATTCTGTGTGTGCTTGTGCTTGTTGCTGTGCCCTTCTTTGGCTGTCCTCTGCTGATTCTGTCCTGTTCTCTCTTCCTAGCCCCTTTCACTTTTGTGTCCTCTCCCTCAGCTGTTGTCATTCTGTTTTTGTTCCGTCTTGGTCTAGGAACACCCTCTTGTATCTTGACGATTCCTTCAGCCATGGTTTCTCTTGCAGGATCCTGTTTCGCACTGTTTCTGTTTTGAAAATCAGCTGGACCAGCCAATTTCTCCTCTTCAAGTACCCCTCTATTCTCTGAATATTTACTATCTCAGTCATGTCCTCATTGCCTATTTCTTTCATGATGTTTTCAATCTTGTTTTTCTTCGTGCTGCCTTTCATTGTGTGTCCTTCCCTTACTCTCCTGAAGCCTGTGAATAAACACTGACTTCTCCTTCTGCTGTTACCAAATGAATTTGTTCCTGTAAGAAATAATGTAAAATAGATTAGTCCGTTTCAGACCCACAAAAATACACTTAGAAAAGCACTTACAATAATACACTTACATAATTGTTTGAGTTGGGAGCAGTACAAAACTCAGGGTACCACTGTACATGTAATCTCTTGGGCAAACTAAATGTCATATATTATGTTAACCCTTTCAGGGTCCAAAGGCAAAATCTGCAGGGGTGGCCCAGTGTCCAAGAAATTTTGAAAAAAAAAAAAAAAAAAAAGACTTTTTTCTTACAAAATTAAAGATAATATTTTTGTGAAGGTATTAAAAAAAAATCTGATCAGTACTTACTGAGATATGGAGGTGGGAAGTTGACCCAAAATGACCAGGTGGTGGCAACATCAGCGACTTCCGCAAAATCGCATTTCTTTATTTTACGTTTTTTATACGTTTTTCTTTTCTAATTTTTTTCTTTTTTTTCTAGTAACATCTGTGGCCGGTGACACCAATACTGTATATAATGTATATATGTACACTCACTGTATTGAACAGAATAACTGCACTAAAGTTATTATTATAATATTGTTTACCAGTATTGTTTACTACAATAAACATGCACAAATGCTGTATGATACTAATGTTCTATTATATATTTACATATGTACAGTCACTGAACATGTTTCTAGAACTGCTGCAGCCCGTGGAAGTCCTTGAAACAAGGTACCATGCACAGAGGTACCTTACATTCCTCGCACATAAACCGAGTGTCATTGCGTCTTTGCTGCCGTCGTTTTGTTTGTGCACAGACAACACATCTCTTCTGAGCAAATTTCTTCTTAGTGCAGGAAGCTGTATTATGAAGTGATCACCTTCCCTCCTCAAATGCTTGAGTATTTCCTGAGGAGTTCGAGGACGGTTTTGCATAGCAATACCACCACCTACTGATGCCTGTGGTCTATCCATGCCAAGTGTAGCCACATCATCCTCACTTTCACTGTCTATTCCTGGTGTAGGGCCATGGGATGTACTCCAGGATGTACTCTGTCCCCTGGGCACTGCATAGGGAACACTACCCGAGCGCATGCTGTGGCATATATATCGACGCTTCACTGGTGAATACGATTCCTCACTATCACTACTCGAATGATCATCAAGAGCAATAAAATCACAGTCCACATCACTATCATCATCATTACTGAAGTCTGAGGCCTGGCCACGTGAAAATATTAGTTTTCTCTTGCGACGAGGTACAACTGAGCATGACTGAGATGTGCCCACACCAGAGGTAGAAGGTTGAGGATTGTCAGGATTTTCTGCACTATTTTCGATATCCTGGTCATTGCTTTCGGTCACTAATCGATCAAAGCCATGGAATTCTTCTTTTCCACTTCCATCAGAGTCAAAACTATCAGTTACAAAGAGTAGAATCCCAATTCGCCTTGGAGTGAGAATTACCTTGAAGCGAGGAAGGGTGAACAAAGGTTACTGAGGTGGCATTCCCACAATGCTATGCGGACGCCTAGAATTTTTGTTTACGACGCACACACACCACACAGACCCATTATCTTAGGTGTAGGCCTACCAGCCTTCTCGCGCTAAATTTGACACCGCTAGAATTTTGGTGTAGATCTACTGTTTGGACCCTCAGCATATGGCTGTAGATCTACGGCACGGACCCTGAAAGGGTAAAAGTTCAGGCATTGTACTTTCCACTTCCAGGACTCAAGTCCAGCTAATTGGTTTCCCTGACTCCCTTCACAAAATATTACCCCGCTCACACTCCAACAGCTTGTCAGGCCCCCAAAACCATTCATCTATTTACTCCTGTCTAAAACACTCATGCAATCTTGCTGAGAGTCCATCCCCTCACCCACAAAACCTTTACCTCTTCCCTCCAACCTTTCCTAGGATGACATATTCCCCTCACCTAGTCATTTTGCTTTGTTCCATCCTCTCTAAATGATCAAACTGCCTCAACAACCCCTCTTCAGCCCTCTGACTAATACTTTTTAATACTTTTAGTAACTGTAACTCACACCTACTACTAATTTCCTCACTACAAATTCTCTGCATAATATTTACACCACACATTACCCTTAGACTTGACATCTCCACTGTCTCCAGCCTCCTCCTTGCTGCAGCATTTACAACCCATGCTTCACACCCATATAAAAGCATTGGTACCACTATACTCTTGTACATTCCCTTCTCTGCCTCCATGGATAACATTTTTTGTCTCAAAACACCACTCGCCTTTTTTCCTTTGTCAGTTCTATGGTTAACCTTATCCTTCATAAACCCATCTGCTGACAAGTCAACTCCCAAATAGTATCTGAACACATTCATTTCTTCCATACTCCCTCTCTCCAATGTGATATCCAATTTTTCGTTATCTAAGTTGTTTGATACCCTCATCACCTTACTGTTGCCTTTGTTCACTTCCAACTTTCTACCTTTACATACCCTCCCAAACTCATCCACTAACCTTTGCAACTTTTCTTTGGACTCACAGTAGCACAGTATCATCAGCAAAAATAATAAAAAAGAAAACTGTGTCAACTCCCATTTTGTATTTGATTCCCCATAATTTAATCCCACCCCTCTCCCCAACACCCTAGCATTTACTTCTTTTACAACCCCATCTATTAATATATTAAACAACCATGGTGACATTACACATCCCTGTCTAAGACCTACTTTTACTGGGAAGTATTCTCCCTCTCTTCTACACACCCTAACCTGAGCCTCACTATCCTCATAAAAACTCTTTACAACATTTAGTAAATTACCACCTATTCCATAAACTTGCAACATCTGCCACATTGCTCCCCTATCCACTCTATCATATGCCTTTTCTAAATCCATAAATGTAATGAAAACTTCCCTACCTTTATCTAAATACTGTTCACATATATGCTTCAATGTAAACACTTGATCTACACATCCCCTACCCACTCTATATGTTGTATTATATAAATTATATATGTTGTAAAAGTAAAGTTGCTAGTTTTTCATTTCTGCTGTTCAGTAATTATTTTTTTAGTGTATTGTTTTGATTTAACATTGAATTCAAAGCAATACTAATGTCAGTTTTGATTTGACATTTGACTTTGTGAATGGTCCAAGTTTAACCTAAATGTTATCGTAAGCTTTTATCTCCTATGTGTGCGTTATTTGTGTATTGTGTATACTAATGTCAGTTCTGATTGTGCAGAGACATCTTGCGAAGATTGCAGGAAGGACACGTAGTCATCGTTTGGCACAAAGTGCATTTTCTACTTGGAGAAAGAAAGTACTTGAAAGGAACTATGTCACCACAGTAAGTCATATGCTTTTTGTATGTTTGTTGCCCCCTTTCAAGAATTCAAAATTATTTTTTTTCCTATTTAAAAAAGAAAATTAAAATGATAATTTCATGTTAAAAATTTAAAATAATTTTCTTTCATTCTAAAATAGGGAATCCTCTTATAGTGGGAAATAGGGTTATGTTTCAGGCATCTCCAAACTTGACAAACCAATTTTTTAATATTTTACTATTGTACTCTGTGTTCTCAGATCAGTTTTCTTGGTCAGAAAATAATTAAGATGTAGGTGAGTACAAATAGGGAGCACGTCTGTCTGGCGCTCAGCAGACGGAGGATTGAGCCTCTATTACATCTTGCGCTGAATGACCCACATGGGTCTAGCGCTTAACATGAATTAAATAAATAATCTGGTAACTTATTCATGGGTAATACTTTTGACGGGGTGAAGAATGCAAAATAAAGTACCCATGCTAGGCAGGTCTGCCCAGAATCATGCATTCCACTCGTGTGTAACTGTTGCTGGCTAAATATAAGAGCAGCACTGCAGCAGTCCATCAATCTCAAGATTGATGGACTGAACACATTGACTCAAGGTTGAGAGACAGATTACCTCAAACTCCTTTTCATCTTCCTCCATTCATCTAAGTACTGGACTGAGGAAGCCACTTGTTGGCAAAATGTTCCTACAATAAGGATTTCCAAATGTTGCAACAGTGTCTAATTCTTCAACTTGTTGGTTTTCTAAACTGTTTACATCATATTAAATGTTATAGAGACAAGGAGGAGGAGACTGGAGGCAGTGTAGATAACATGCTGGAGAGCATGTGATGTGAATGTCATACAGAGAATTTGGAGCATAAAAATTAGGAGAGACGGTATGGGGTTACCTAAGGTATAATTCACAGGGCTGAAGGGTTATTGAGGTAGTGTAGGCATTTACAGTGGTTGGAGCAGAATAGGGGAAGAGGAAAGAGGGTAGGGGTCATCTTAGAATGGATTGGATTGTGGGAATAAAGGAGATTTTAAGTGGTGAGGGCTTGAGTATCCAACAGGCTTGTGTGAGCAAGTTAGATCAGAGTGGAGGAATGTGGTTTTTCTGGCTTGATGTGCTGTAGGAGTTTAAGCAAGGTAATATGAAGGGATTTAGTCAAAAAATTAGACTTAATTCCTGGAGGTGAGTATTAGTGTCTGCACTCCAGGAATGGCAATGTTTCAATTCATACGGTCATTTGAATTGATGACAATCTCTATACTTATGGCAAGACACCTATTCACTGAATGATGCTGAATGTGTTTCCTATTCTTGAGTCACATTACCTTGGTGGGAAATGTTAAGAAAAAAGTAGATACAACTATTCTTGGCATTAGTGTTGTGGTAACTTCTCATAGGCTTAGTGATGAAATGTACAGTGGTCCCTCGTTTTTCGTAATTAACCCTTTGACTGTCGCAAGCCCCCAATCCTGAGGCGTCTCCTGGTGTCGCAAAATTTAAAAATAAAAAAAAAATTATTTTTTCTTATGAAATGATAGAGAATCTTTTCCCGATTGTAATGACACCAAAAAAACGAAATTTGATGGAAAACTGACGGAATTATGCTCTCGCGAAGTTAGTGACCTCGGCGCTGTTTACAAATCGGCGATTTCGCCCACTTTGAGCCCTATTTTCGGCTAATTCCATTGTTCCAGTCGCCCAAACTCATAGCTATTTCTTTAGAACTCCATTGTTTCTATCGATTGAGTACAAGAAACTGCCCATTTACTGATTTCAACTACCTAATAATGTTTATGTACTACATGTATACTTCATGTTAAAAATTTTTTTTTTAATACTTCTGGGTGTCAGGAACGGATTAATTGTATTTACATTATTTCTTATGGGGAAAATTGATTCGTAAATCGTAAATTTCATTTATAGTAACGGCTCCAGGAACGGATTAATTACGAACAACGAGGGACCACTGTACATGTAGTACATAAACAATACAATGGGAAATGATGAATGAAACATTAACAGCATAACACTTACCTTTATTGGAGATTCTTCTTAGTGTATGGGAGACTGGAGGAGGAGAGAGAGTGGATTGTTTATAGTTTGGAAGGGGAATCCCCTTCCATCAACACCTCGGGTACCATTTGCTTTTCTGGGGTTGCTTCTCTTCTCTGTTTCTTAATGCCACTAGGACCACCTTGAGAGTCACTGGAGTCCTGTCTCACAAAATAACTGTGGAGAGAGCTCTGTTTCTGGTGTCTCTTTAACACTTCCCTAAAATGGCCCAAGACTTTGTCACTGTACATGTTGCCAACCTGGCTTGCAACAACCTTGTTAGGGTGATGTTTCTCCATAAAGCTTTCCATCTTACCCTACATAGTAAAAATCTCTTTAATTTCTGAAGAAGGCACCTTCTTCCATCTCTCTTCCTCCTCCTCTGCAGCAAGATTCTGAGCTGCGATGTGTTGCTCTTCCTGCTGAAGCTCTTGCAGCTCCTCAGTGGTGAGCTCTTCATTGTGGTCTTCCACCAATTCTTCCACATCCTCCAAACTCACATCCAACCCCATGGAACTCCCCAGTGCCACAATTTATTTTACAACAGACATAGGCTCATTAGGGTCAATCCCAAATCCTTCAAAATCCCTCTTGTCGACACAATCTGGCCACAATTTTCTCCAGGCAGAGTTCAAAGTCCTGGTAGTCACTCCCTCCCAAGCCATACCTATAAGGGTTATGCAGTGGAGAATGCCGAAGTGTTCTCTCCAAAATTCCCTTAGGGTCAAGTGAGTGTCTGTGGTCACAGTCAAGCACCTGTGAAACATTGCTTTTGTGTAGAGTTTTTTAAAGTTTGCAATAACCTGCTGGTCCATGGGTTGGAGGAGAGGAGTGGTATTTGGGGGCAAGAACTTTACTGTGATGAACCCAAACTCCTCGAAAATTAGGTCATCCAAGTTTGGAGGATGAGCAGGTGCATTGTCCATTACTAGCACGCACTTGAGATCCAATTTCTTTTCCAGGAGATACTCCTTCACACTTGGGCCAAACACTTCATTGAACCACTCGACGAAAATTTCCCTCATGACCCATGCCTTACTATTAGATTTCCAAAACACACACAATTTACTCTTCATAGCATTGTTTTTCCTGAACACTCTGGGATTTTCAGAATGGTACACTAGTAATGGCTTCACTTTGAAATCCCCACTAGCATTAGCACAGAACATTAGCGTCAGCCTGTCTTTCATAGGCTTGTGTCCTGGCATTGCCTTTTCCTCTTGTGTAATGAAGGTCCTCTTTGGCATTTTCTTCCAAAAGAGGCCTGTTTCGTCACAATTGAACACTTGTTCAGGTTTCAGTCCTTCAGCCTCTGTGTACTCCTGGAATTCATGCACATATTTTTCAGCCGCCTTGTGATCCGAACTGGCAGGTTCACCATGCCTTACCACACTGTGTATACCAGTGCGGTTCTTAAATCTCTCAAACCAGCCTTTGCTGGCCTTAAATTCACTCACTTCACCTCTATTTGCAGGCAATTTCTTTACCAAATCTTCATGCAACTGCCTAGCCTTTTCACAAATAATCGAAGTCATAAGAGTATCTCCTGCTAATGGTTTCTCATTTATTTTTTTTTTTTTCAACAAGTCGGTCGTCTCCCACCGAGGCAGGGTGACCCAAAAAAAAAGAAAGAAAATCCCCAAAAAGAAAATACTTTCATCATCATTCAACACTTTCACCACACTCACACATTATCACTGCTTTTGCAGAGGTGCTCAGAATACAACAGCTTAGAAGCATATACGTATAAAGATACACAACATATCCCTCCAAACTGCTAATATCCCAAACCCCTCCTTTAAAGTGCAGGCATTGTACTTCCCATTTCCAGGACTCAAGTCTGACTATATGAAAATAACCGGTTTCCCTGAATCCCTTCACTAAATATTACCCTGCTCACACTCCAACAGATCGTCAGGTCCCAAGTATCATTCGTCTCCATTCACTCCTATCTAACACGCTCATGCACGCTTGCTGGAAGTCCAAGCCCCTCGCCCACAAAACCTCCTTTACCCCCTCTTTCCAACCCTTTCAAGGATGACCCCTACCCCTCTTTCCTTCCCCTATAGATTTATATGCTTTCCATGTCATTCTACTTTGATCCATTCTCTCTAAATGACCAAACCACCTCAACAAACCCTCTTCTGCCCTCTGACTAATGCTTTTATTAACTCCACACCTTCTCCTAATTTCCACACTCTGAATTTTCTGCATAATATTTACACCACACATTTCCCTTAGACAGGACATCTCCACTGCCTCCAACCGTCTACTCGCTGCTGCATTTACCACCCAAGCTTCACATCCATATAAGAGTGTTGGTACTACTATACTTTCATACATTCCCTTCTTTGCCTCCATAGATAACGTTTTTTGACTCCACATATACCTCAACGCACCACTCACCTTTTTTCCCTCATCAATTCTATGATTAACCTCATCCTTCATAAATCCATCTGCCGACACTTCAACTCTCAAGTATCTGAAAACATTCACTTCTTCCATACTCCTCCTCCCCAATTTGATATCCAATTTTTCTTTATCTAAATCATTTGATACCCTCATCACCTTACTCTTTTCTATGTTCACTTTCAACTTTCTACCTTTACACACATTCTCAAACTCATCCACTAACCTTTGCAATTTTTCTTTAGAATCTCCCATAAGCACAGTATCATCAGCAAAAAGTTACTGTGTCAATTCCCATTTTGAATTTGATTCCCCATAATTTAATCCCACCCCTCTCCCGAACACCCTAGCATTTACTTCTTTTACAACCCCATCTATAAATATATTAAACAACCATGGTGACATTGCACATCCCTGTCTAAGACCTACTTTTACCGGGAAGTATTCTCCCTCTCTTCTACATACCCTAACCTGAGCCTCGCTATCCTCATAAAAGCTCTTTACAGTATTTAGTAACTTACCACCTATTCCATATACTTGCAACATCTGCCACATTGCTCCTCTATCCACTCTATCATATGCCTTTTCTAAATCCATAAATGCAATAAAAACTTCCCTACCTTTATCTAAATACTGTTCACATATATGCTTCAATGTAAACACTTGATCTACACATCCCCTACCCACTCTGAAGCCTCCGTGCTCATCCGCAATTCTACATTCTGTCTTACCTCTAATTCTTTCAATTATAACCCTACCGTATACTTTTCCTGGTATACTCAGTAAACTTATTCCTCTATAATTTTTACAATCTCTTTTGTCCCCTTTCCCTTTATATAAAGGGACTATACATGCTCTCTGCCAATCCCTAGGTACCTTCCCCTCTTTCATACATTTATTAAACAAAAGTACCAACCACTCCAACACTATATCCCCCCCTGCTTTTAACATTTCTGTCATGATCCCATCAGTTCCAGCTGCTTTACCCCCTTTCATTCTACGTAATGCCTCACGTACCTCCACCACTCTTACATTCTGCTCTTCTTCACTCCTAAAAGATGGTATTCCTCCCTGGCCAGTGCATGAAATTACCGCCTCCCTTTCTTCCTCACATTTAAAAGTTCCTCAAAATATTCTCGCCATCTACCTAATACCTCCCTCTCCCCATCTACTAACTCCCCTACTCTGTTTTTAACTGACAAATCCATACTTTCCCTAGGCTTTCTTAACTTGTTTAACTCACTCCAAAATTTTTTCTTATTTTCATTAAAATTTCTTGACAGTGCCTCTCCCACTCTTTCATCTGCTCTCCTTTTGCACTCTCTCACCACTCTCTTCATCTTTCCTTTACTCTCCATATACTCTGCTCTTCTTATAACACTTCTGCTTTGTAAAAACCTCTCGTAAGCTACCTTTTTCTCTTTTATCACACCCTTTACTTCATCATTCCACCAATCACTCCTCTTTCCTCCTGCCTCCACCCTCCTATAACCACAAACTTCTGCCCCACATTCTAATACTGCATTTTTAAAACTATTCCAACCCTCTTCAACCCCCCCACTACTCATCTCTGCACTAGCCCATCTTTCTGCCAATAGTCGCTTATATCTCGCCCGAACTTCCTCCTCCCTTAGTTTATACACTTTCACCTCCCTCTTACTTGTTGTTGCCACCTTCCTCTTTTCCCATCTACCTCTTACTCTAACTGTAGCTACAACTAAATAATGATCCGATATATCAGTTGCCCCTCTATAAACATGTACATCCTGGAGCCTACCCATCAACCTTTTATCCACCAATACATAATCTAACAAACTACTTTCATTACGTGCTACATCATACCTTGTATATTTATTTATCCTCTTTTTCATAAAATATGTATTACTTATTACCAAATTTCTTTCTACACATAGCTCAATTAAAGGCTCCCCATTTATATTTACCCCTGGCACCCCAAATTTACCTACTACTCCCTCCATAACATTTTTACCCACTTTAGCATTGAAATCCCCAACCACCATTACTCTCACACTTGATTCAAAACTCCCCACGCATTCACTCAACATTTCCCAGAATCTCTCTCTCTCCTCTACACTTCTTTCTTCTCCAGGTGCATACACGCTTACTATAACCCACTTTTCACATCCAATCTTTATTTTACTCCACATAATCCTTGAATTTATACAATTGTAGTCCCTCTTTTCCTGCCATAGCTTATCCTTCAACATTATTACTACTCCTTCTTTAGCTCTAACTCTATTTGAAACCCCTGACCTAATCCCATTTATTCCTCTCCACTGAAATTCTCCCACCCCCTTCAGCTTTGTTTCACTTAAAGCCAGGACATCCAGTTTCTTCTCATTCATAACATCCACAATCATCTCTTTCTTATCATTTGCACAACATCCACGCACATTCAGACTTCCCACTTTGACAATTTTCTTCTTCTTATTCTTTTTAGTAATCTTTACAGGAAAAGGGGTTACTAGCCCATTGTTCCCGGCATTTTAGTTGACTTTTACAACACGCATGGCTTACGGAGGAAAGATTCTTATTCCACTTCCCCATGGATATAAAAAGGAAAAGTAATAAGACCAAGAACTATTAAGATAAATCAAAGAAAACTCAGATGAGTGTGTATAAATAAACGTGTATATGTATGTGTAGTGTGACCTACGTGTAAGAAGAAGTAGCAAGACATGCCTGTAATCTTGCATATTTATGAGACAGACAAAAGACACCAGCAATCCTACCATCATGTAAAACAATCACAGGCTTTCGTTTCACACTCACTTGGCAGGACGGTAGTACCTCCCTGGGTGGTTGCTGTCTACCAACCTACTACCTATATCCACACCAATAATAACTTCTCAACCTCTTCCAGTACTGGTGATCTCATTTTTGTCAGCATAGTTACTCCCTTTGCAACAACAGCATCCTTTATTTCCTTTTTCTTGGCCACTATGGAACATAAGGTTGTGTAGGGTTTCTTATACATCCTGGACAGTTCGGCCACACTTGTACCACTTTCATATTGTTCAATGATGGTTTTCTTAAATTCAGTCGTATTTCTCACCTTCTTTACCAAAGGCTTGGCACTAGGAGCTTTCTTTGGAGCCATGGTAGCTTATTTAGTACTCGCAAGCACTAAAATAAATGGAATATTATGAAATATTTCGCTGGAGCATGTGAGGGGACCTTCGCTCACTGGTAAACAATGCCAGACTGGCTGCCACCCCAGCTCACGCAGTGGGTACACATCCCGGATGAACTACGACTCGCGAGTCAACCTATGAAAAGCGAGTCCATGTTTATACGAAAATACCCCTATGATTGGCGAATTTTACGATTGCCGGGAACTACGAAAAGCGGGGGACCACTGTATCTTGATTGGTGGTTTACTGTTATCTAGAAAATAAATCTTTAGAGAACTTGAGTTTAGGCCAGAGCATCCCCTAAGGAAGGTTCCTTGATGTTGGTGAGGGGCTCTTGATCAAGGGAATTGGATCTGTGCTTCAGTTCCCTGAATTAAGCCTGAATACCTTTCACACTCCCGCCCACAGGTGCTGCATAATCCTATGGGTTTAGCGCTCCCCCTTGATTTTAATAATAATAGGCTGGAGTGTACAGTGTGTGGCAAGTGATGAGAATTAACTAGTTATGTGTATATTTTACCACTTTTAGTGGTAAGTTTCATGTCACTGCTCATGGTTTGTTGATATTTTCAGATTCATGATCTGGAAGAAGAGAACAAGGGTCTTCGTGCAGAACTCCTCATCTGTCAAGAGGCAGCCAAACAGGCCTTCCTCCGCAGTGCCAATGTCTTGAACTCTGAAGCCATTACAATGTTCCAGGTCAGACACTTCACTTACATCTTTGTTTACATGTGCTCACACACTTTTATCATCATATTATTTATGCCTTCTTTAACCTGTAAACGGTCTAAACGTACGTATATGTTCTTACCGCTAGTGCCCCAAACGTGTATAAATGTTTTATTTTTCCTGCCTTCAAATATGGCACAATTGGCCTGAGATGCCTTGTCAGCAAAGAATGGGTCTTAACCCTCAGTGTGCACCATATTAAAAAATCTGGGACCACTTAGTACCTTGTGGGAGCACCAGTTCAAATGAGCATCAGCTAGAGCAAACAGCGCTGCAAACACCTAGGATTCATTGATTTCATGTAGTATTAACTCTCCCATTTCAAGAAGAAAGTAATTTTGACCTCGAGTTTAGTGGCTTTGAGGTGGATGTGGCCATAAGTGGTAGAGGAAATATCAAAAAACCTTGATAATAACCCATGTGCAACATTTGTGCAACACCCTTTCAGAATGTCTTATAACCTATGCCCTCAGTAAAGAGAAGCAATTCTGGAATGTAATACTTGTTCAGCAGGCTGTTGATTGGCTGGCTGGCCAGCTGTATGGCTGGGCGGCTGCTGGCGGCCTGGCTCCGTTTGTTTGTCTGTGTCTGTCTATCTCTGTCTCTGTCTCTAGGTCTGTCTCTATCTTTGTCTGTCTCTGTCTATCTCTGTCTCACAGGTACACATAAATACAAGTTTACATAGTGTAAATTACCTAGGATAACCCAAAAAATCCAGACAAAATGCTATGCTCTGCTTGAAGATAAGAGTAAACATGATGACGCAGTCTTGTGGCTAGCTAGACAGATAGACAGATAGACAGGGAGCTTGGCAGACAGACATGTTTGTGTACCAGTGAAAACAAAGGGAGGGCTAATGCTCATCAAATGTCAACTCTTATGTTATATCATCTTATCACTTCACTGTCAGTGGTGGACTGAGGCTTGTTTTACTTGCTGCTGCTGCTGCCACTGCCGCTTCTTCTTCTTCTTCTTCTGCTTCTTCTTCTTATGTACTTCCACATATCCAAAACATTGCTGGGACCTATAAATACTTTGTATATATTCCAAGACAATAGTAAATGGCCAAGGCAGGTGTAAATGTCCACCCGTCAGTGTGTTTGTGACAATTTGAGTACAATTTCAGTACCTAATACTAGTGTCAGAACAAAGATTGGCTATGAAATGACAAGAACTACTATTAATTGTAATTATCAGAACATAAAAATTATATAAAATAACATGAAAATTAGGAAAAAAGGTATACAGTAGGACCCCACTTATTCGGCAGGTTAGGTTTCAGGCTTCTGCCGGAAAGCAGACATTGCTGGAAAGCAGAAAACCATTTTTTCCACTTATAAATGCATATAAATGCCAGGTAACTAGTTTACACTAACAAATATACATTAGCAATAGAACTAGGCATTAAAAACAATAAAAAGTAAAATACGTACATGCACAGTACACCCATTACTTACCTGAAAATATTTGTAGTCTTAATGTAGGGTGAGAGGTGAGTTTAATTTGTAGGAAGTCAGGTTTGGGAAGTATGGTAGCCAGCCAGGTCAGCCCACCCCACCCCACCCACACGTAATATACTACATTTAATTAAAGCTCCCCAGAGCGATAAAATATATGTACAGTACATTCAGTAATTACCTTAAAATATCTGTAGTCCTAATGTAGGGTGAGAGGTGAGTTTTATTTATAG
Organism: Cherax quadricarinatus; assembly: GCF_038502225.1. NCBI lineage: Eukaryota > Metazoa > Arthropoda > Malacostraca > Decapoda > Parastacidae > Cherax > Cherax quadricarinatus. Next base: position 44,340,965 of record NC_091296.1, read on the forward strand.
GAAGTCAGGTTTGGGAAGTAAGGAATCCAGCCAGGGCAGCCCTCCCCTCCCTACCCACAAGTAATGTAAACAAACCAGACGAACACGTCTGGTTTTCTCTGCTTTACATTGTGTACAGGTTGACTCCACGTTGATATAGTAGAATAAATAAAGAGAAACACTCCCATTCTCATGTAACATTATTTTTAGAAGAAATGATGCCATGAGTGAAGGGATACTTAGGTACAGGTACACATACATATAATTTTCAGTTATAATAATAATGTAGGTATGTAGTCCACCTGGGCTACCTACCTACATAGCTACACGATATTTAATGCGGCCCAAAGCCATATTATTACCATCGACATACCATGTTCACTGAGTTTAATCGTTTCTGACAACTACCATCATAAACAAAGGGAGAAGTAATAAATAATTCAAGCCGAGAATAGTAAACAAAAACGTTATGTATTAAGGGGAGTGATGTAATGTTTTCCCTCTGCCTGGCTACTACACCTCCATAGTATATAAACATAAAATGTTTATATGCTGTGTAATGTGTTTCTTATATAATTTTGAAGAAAATATCATAGGTGAATTGATGAAAATGTCTATATTGACATAAAATTAGACATTTAATGTGCCCAAGAGTGATTATTATTACATAATAGAGAGATGTGTTCATGGAGAATGTAAACAAACCAGGTGGCACGCGCTGTATTAGTGGAACGCTGTAAGGCAAAACGCCAAAAAGCGGGGCCCTACTGTATCGGCAACACTTCTGCAAGCGGCAGGACTCGATGTTGCCATCATGTGAGCATCCAGTGCTAACTTCTCGGCCTAATATCTCTGTAAGTACTGACCCTAATTTTTTTTTTTATCCTTTAACACTTAAAAAAATGTGCTCTTTATTTTCATAAAAAAAAAAAAAATAAATTTTTTCAAAATATTTGGGGCACTGGGGTAGTGAACGTATATGTTTGGACCGTTTATGGGTTAATGTACGTACATATATAATTTCTAGCAAAAACGGCTTCTTCACTTTCATGAATTACAATTATTTTTCATAAAACTATGTTTGATTTGCATGTTTACACATGTGCTGGCATCTTTTACTTAATCATTTCATTGTCCCATACATCACTTGGCTAGTTCCCAACAAGTGTCATATTGCCTGGAAAATACCAGACTGCTCATATGAGTATTGCAGAGAGACTGTTCATAGTGCACTCTTACATAGTTCTTTTTAATAGAATGGTATTCACATTTATATTAAAAAAAATATCGGAGCACGATTTGCCTTGGTCAGTGCACCTTAAAAGTTTTAAGAAACGTGGCCCAGGCATGAAAACTTTTTTGGCAAAAGGGTGAATGTATGAAAGTACATATAAGGGATACCAACATTTATATGAAGCATTGGTTGTGAATTTTGTAGTGAGGAGGAAGCTAGAGGCAGTGGAGATGTGTCTGAGGGCAATATGTGGTGTAAATATTATGCAGAGAATTCATAGCTTGGAGATTGAAAGGAAATGTAGTGTTACTAAAAGTATTATCCAGAGAGCTTAGGAGGGGTGGTGGAGGTGGTTTGAACATTTTGAAAGATTGGAAAAAAATAGGATGACTTGGAGGGTGAATAAATCTATGGAGGGAAGGTAGGGTAGGGGTTGCTTTAGGTAAGGTTGGAAGGAGGGGACAAAGGAGATTTTGTTTGCAAGAGGCTTGGACATCCAGCAAGCGTGTTTGAGTGTGTTAGGAGTGAATGGAAGCAAATGGCTTTTATGACTTGATGAACTGTTGTAGTATGAGCAAGGTAATATTTATGAAGGGATTCATGGAAACTGATTAGCCTGACATGAGTCCTAGAGGTGGGAAGTACAGTGCCTGCACTCTGAAGGAGGGGTGAGGATATTTGCTGTTTGGAGGGGCACCACATCTTTGGAAAAACAGTGATGGAGTAAGTTTCTTCTTTATCAGATCACCCTACCTTGGTGGGAGATGCCCAGTGTGTTTAAAAGGAAAAAAACATTTATATGGCCTGGGCAGAGCTTGATGTTGACTCTGGGTCAATATGGAGTATGCTTTAGTGGTCCTCGTAACCTCAGCAGATGACTGACCCACAGCTGTCAGCTGATTGAATATAAAACAGATGCCTCACACCTGTCTGCCATTCACAGCACACATAACCAACTCCAAACACTTCTTTATCAACAAGCAAGTAAAACTAAGAAATGTGAGGTACATTAAAATTCTTCCTTGACACTATTATAAACGAGGAAACTGTATAGCGAATCGTGTGATTGTGTCATGTAATAAACTGTATGACTGGAGTCGGTTAATAAAACACACATGCCACAGCCATCTACTGCACAGTGAGCTAGTACATAACTGTCTCCAAAGACTTTTTCATCAGCCAGCAAGTGAAACAAAATATTTAAGATAGGGTAAAGCTCTTCAATACTTTTGAAGCATATTTTGTGATAAGATTGTGTATTAAATTCATAATAGTAGCTGGGCAGTGTATTGGCCATCATCGTTTTCTATGGCTGGGGCACCATGCCAGTTTTCTGCAAGGGATAGAGGTACACTGTCAGTCAACAGCATCTAACACAAGCTTCTCATGGGCATTAATAATCAAGTTTATTTAGTAAGTTTTTATTTAGGATTTCAGTATATACATACCATACATTTCTGTATCAACAAGCAATCACTTTTACAATATATTTTGTCACAACTTAATTATTTCTGCTTTTTTAATTGCATTAAATATTGAACACTAGGTACACTAGTTTCTTATAATATTAGTTGTGTTTAAAGATGTATTAGCATTTCAAACATAGGGAAATGCCTAGCCCAACATTGCTCCATTTGCAATATTTGGTGTATATCTATGATAGAATTGTGCTTTATTCTATTCTTTATACTATTTTAGTCTTCTAATGATGTGTACAAGGAATACTTATAATATTACAATTGTTTCAGAGTGTAATATTCCTCAAAACATAGAAATAAGTGATATTGTTTGTATTTATTCAGTTATCCTGGGTTAAATATACTGCCCTCTACATTATTGGAGGCAACTGCCTTGAACATTATTGGAAGCAGCTGCCCTCTACATTAATTTCTCATACTAATATAAAGGCATTTTCACATTGATGAACATGTTTTTCTGGGTACCTTAATCCTGTGTTTTAGTATGTCATTTTGAGAGAGCCTTAGTTTATTGAAAGACATTACATAATAATTCATCATCTCTTTATTGAAATACAATGTATAACAGTAGCTGGAATAATGTTCCAGTCTGATATTTATACTTCAAGGGAATATTCTTTGATTTAGGGAATTTTTAGGTTATGAGAGTTGTTTATTGTGTCTCTAATGATGTGTTGTTTATTGTGTCAGTAATGATGTGACCAAATTGGTAGACAGAAGTAGAAGAATAAACATTAAGTCTGGTAGCTTTTATGTAATTATCTCTGGAGTTCATAGTTGAGATAACTGCACACTCCATCCTGACTGTTGTATCTGATATGTTTAACTGCACTCTCCATCCTGTGTGTATGTTATTGTGCTTACCTGCACACTCCATCCTCACTGTTGTATATCATATCATGTTTAACTGCACAAGCTTTTCAATTGTCAATCAGCTGCAGATAAGCTATGTTGATGATTGTCAACAACATAGCATATATTATTAACACAAGCAAGCATTCCCTAGGTTACAGCAATATTTTTCTCTTTATAATTGCATTTATCTTGGTAATAGGTTGGTAGACAACAGCCACCCAGGGAGGTGCTACCGTCCTACCAAATGAGTGTCAAACGAAAATCTGTAATTGTTTTACATGATAGTAGGATTTCTGGTGTCTTTTTTCTGTCTGATAAACATGCAAGATTTCAGGTACGTCTTGCTACTTCTACTTACACTTAGGTCACACCACGCATGCATGTACAAGCATGTAAATACACACACCCTTCTGGGTTTTCTTCTGTTTTTTTACTAGCTCTTGTTTATTTCCTCTTATCTCCATGGGTGAAGTGGAACAGAATTCTTCCTCCGTAAGCCATACATGTCATAAGAGGCGACTAAAATGCAGGAGCAAGGAGCTAGTAACCCCTTCTCCTGTATACATTACTAAATTTAAAAAGAGAAATTTTCATTTTTCTTTTTAGGTCACCCTGCCTTGGGATATGGCCGGTATGTTGAAAAAAAAAATGCAGTTAATTCATTGGTATACACATTGTATTACAAGTATGGTGAATGTGTGTCTCATTAATGTATTCTCATTTGAAGAATTTAATATCTGTGAGGACTGTTAGAATATCCTGACAGTCCTACATTTCTTGAGTGACTGTCACTAATTGAGGAGAGCCTCACTTAGTGACGTGCTTGTTTACTGACGACTTGGACTTACGACGGACTCTCTGACCAGTATACATACCTTAATAATAGAGCTGATTTCCTGTATTCTGTTAATTACAATATACAGTACACTGCTGTGTAAAGATTTAAAAATACATATACCATAAATGTTATAAATGGTGCAAAGGTGACATTAAAACAACATCACAGATGGTTGACACAAACGCACTACCATTATAGTATGCTCCTCACTTAGCGACGAATTCGTTTACCAACCTGGTCTTAGGAACAGAACTCTGTCGTTAAGTGAGGAGAGGCTGTATATCCTGATGGTTCCAAATTTCTTTATTGAGTGTCAGGGTATCCTGACAGTCCCACAATTCTTGAGTGAATGTCAGCATTTCCTGTTGGTCCTACATTTCTTCACTGAATGTCAGTATATCCTGATGGTCCCACATTTCTTGAGTGAATGTCAGCATATTCTGGAATTGATTTTTGCAATTATTTGTTGGTTGGCCTGCCTAATTTACATAAAAAAACTCTAATCTGTTCTGAATTGTGCAGTTACATGGGTATTTTCATTCCCACCTGGAGTTCCTACCTGTCCCCTACTTATATTAGCTGCATTAACTCCTTCTCAAGACCAGAATTAAACTGAAACTGTTTATTAAAATTTAAAGGTATTAAGTTTCAAGAAGTCATGTATCTTGCTGATGTGCTTGAACCTTTTTTATCAGGAATCGGAATATGCCTATGAATTGCTGCAACCCTCTTAGTATGAGCGTTATACTTTGGGAGGGAAATCATTTTTAGTAAGAACTCTTTTTTTTTCTTAGGTAGCTCCTAGACTGTATACCAGGTTGCCAGTGTGTGTTAAGAGTCTGGAATGTTCATGCTTTAAGGTCTTGCCTGTAAACTCAACTTTTTTTCTAGAACTTGTGATGCTGATTCATATAATAAACTTCTATTTAACAACCTGTATAGATACTAGACAAAATTCACTGCATCAGTTGATTAAAAAAAAAAAACATTGGATAAAGTCCACTGCTTTTAGGATTGCCTTATTTTTTAGGGTCACAAGAAAACAATTTCCTCTGTGTTCACTAGTCACCATTAGCGGTGACTCTTTCATCCCTATTCATTCATTATATTGAGGCTTCACTGTAAAATGAAGTAATGCTATCCTATTGCATTATAAATTTTTATCAAAGATAACAGAATATTAAGAGGATCACAACTCTAAGAATTAGTACCATTATTTTAATTTTCTTACCAAATCCTTTAGTAATTTATCCTCTCAAATGTTTTTTTAACGTCTGCTGTAAGAAGTGTGAGTACACTGGAGAACCTCTCTTGTTGCATAAATCAACTTAGAACTAGGCTTCAATCTTTATACCAAAACTGCATGAAACCATATTGATAATTTAAATCCTCAGAAGAGTTCTTTAGCTGGTAAATTTGTGTATCATTATAAATTTCAGTCTTAACTGATTTGAAATTAAATCTTTACAAGCATCACAGAGGAGTTTGCTTATACAGTGGACCCGAGTTTCGTGATTAATCCGTTCCAGAGAGTCTGCCGAATGGTGAAATTCATGATTGGCGAATCCATTTTCCTCATAAGAAATAATGGAAATCCAATTAATCCGTTTCAGACACCCAAAGGTATTAACAAAAATAATTTTTTTAAACATTAACCCTTAAACTGTCCAAACGTAGATCTACATTTTTTCAACATTTGAAAGTATGTAGAAAAAGTAGATCTTTTTTTCTTTTTTTACATTTGAAAAAGTGTAAAAAAAACTTTGATCTACTTTTTTTGTTGTGGTTGTATTTGAAAATATGTAAAAAAACGTAGATCTACTTTTGGAGCACTAGGCATGTGGACGTAGATCAGCTTGGACAGTTTAAGGGTTAAATATAGATTTACATACAGAAAACAATGACAAATAAATATAAAGCACTAATAAAATGGGTAAATGAACATTTAACATCACACTTACCTTTATTGACTCTTGTTGGTGTATGGAAGACAGGTAGGAGGTGAGAGGAAGGCGAGTTTTTTATGCTTCAATATGACACTAATATCATCTCTACTGCTTATTTATCTATCACAATTCTTCTAATATGACATAATAAATGATATTAATAACATGAAAACATGATATATTCTCTAGAATGAATAAAATATGTCATAATGTATGTGAGGAGTAAATGGTGGAAGTGTTGTTGTTTATAAGGGTTTATAAGGGCCACTGAGAGAAGCTGTACATATTTTTTTAGTGGTGGTGGAGGCAGCAGCAGAAGCCACCACCACTATTCACACTTAAACAATATACATAATTTATAAAAAAGAAATATTGACATTTTAATTTATAAATAAGAAATATTTACACTTGGAGGAGATGTTAGTTTAATTAGTTAGTTTGATGGAGGAGATGCTGGCAGAGGTTTAGGATGGTGGAAGATAGCAGGGTAGCATATGTTCATTGGCCCTTTACACCTCCAACAACATTGGAGAGTTACCTTCGTGTCATTTTTCTATCGCTTACTCACTTTACTTACTTGCTACACTGTTAATTCTACACTTTATTGCTGGCTGGCACTATAGCCTTTATCGATACCTGCTGCTTTAGTATTGTACATATCATAGAATCACTGAATCACTGCAGAAGGCACATTCACCCCTCACTCTTCCTCCTCCACTTTGGTACTTTGCTACGAGTTTTTTCTTGAATTCTATTGTGTTCTTTCCTTCTTTACCAAAGGGCTGGCACTAGGAACTTTGTTTGGGCCCATGGTTGCTTATTTAGCAGTTGCAAGCACAAAAAGCAATGGATTATTATGAAATGTATCGTATGAACCCTCGGGGGGATGGCCACTCTCGGGTAAAAAATGGCACACCGAGTGTGAATGGTGCAGGAGACTGGCTTTGTGTGCGTGCTGACAGTGGACACATACTGGACGGTTGCCGAATCACGAGGCCAATCATGGACTGTGAAACTAAATTTTGGCGAAAAAACTTGTCGAAAGTCGGATTTCACGAAAGTCATGGCTGCCAAACGGCAGGGGTCTACTGTAATTTATCCAATATTTTGGCATGCTGATATTTAGCTTTATTATGTTAATGCAGTTATTACTTAATTTTCTGCTTGCTGTGTGTAGTAATTACAGATACATTTAGTTTGTGCTGCTGCTTTTACTATGAACTTATTAAACATATGCATCCTTGTACTTAATTTCATCCATGTCCATTACTCAGTATGTTGGAGAAAAACTAAAATATAACATTTGAATGCTCCCAGGATGCAGCTACCCGCCGTCTTGGGCTTGAAGATAATATAGATGAAGGTTGCTTGTCCTCACAGTTGTCATCTAGCTCCTCCTCCATACACACAGGCCTTGAGGAGAAGGGTGAAACTGTATTCAACTCAGCTAACAAAGAAAATGCTGGAAGGTCTCAAGATGTGAGAGAGAGTAGAAAAGGTGAAGAAAGAACAAGAAGTGAAGACAAAGATATGGATGGAGATTTTATTCAGATGCATCATTCTCGTGCAACATTAAAACAGACTGACCATAGTAGGCCCTATTCAGCATTTGGTAGAGGTGATGATCGTGAGTTCTTATCTTCACATCCTGACCCAAATACCCACCAGAGAGTCATGTCAGGTCATCAGAGATCTTTTCACTATAGGCCAGGTCTTTCATCAGTTGGAAATGAAAGAAGTCAGAGAGACCAACGGACAGATCATGGAGCAGTACCAAAGAAAAAACCAGTTATCTCGGATTTTATCCCTTATTCCCTGCGGCAGGAAACTCGAGCCTTTCTGCAACAACTGCACGATGAAAGACTGGTTAGACCTGAGCCTACATTCTCTTCTAGTTATGATCCACAGCACACAACACAAGGACACTCTTCCTCTCAAGATAGCCACAACATCAAGTCATGCCATTGCAGGTCAGGATATATTAGATCAGCCCACAGCTTTGCTCCTTATAAATGCCCATATTGTACACCCATTCAAAATTCTTCTTTTGGTCATGCTAAAGACAGTGCTAAAAAGAAACCTGAGATTAATGAACCTCCAAAGGGAAATCAAGTAGCCTCAAATTTTGCTCGTAATGTTATCTTATCTGGTATTAATGCTGACAAGAAAAAAGTTCTTTATAAACCCAGTGCTTCAACTGTGATAATTGAAAAGCATCTTAATAAATGACATGTTTTTAACAGTGCTGTATATTAAATACATAGGAGGGGAGTAAACTTTCATAGCGATATGTTCCATTCCTTGTAGAGCTTTATGAAGTCTGTGACATGATAAAGCTGAAAACAGTAAAAAATTTTAATAGTAAAAGCTTTTTCTGCACCTGTCTTTTCTTCATTACTGTTTTTACTACTTTTTTGTATCCAGGTGTTCACTGAAGGAATAATGAGTTGTGATAAACTATCAAGTGCTGAGTGAAAGTATATTGAGTGCAGAGTGATGAGAAACTGGGCAAATAATGAAGTACTCTAAGAATACTAGCTTTATTATGTAAGAGTTGTGTTTTTATCACTGGAGGCAAATACAGAGCTGTACTAATTTGTAGTAGATCTGTATTTTTACTGCTTTTAACAAGTATTCTTAAGATGGTGTGATAAAGTGATATAAAGTATTTTATAATTGATATTGATGGGTTTTTAATAAACCTACTTCAGGAAATTCCTATTGATTTGCTGATGTCTGTTTGAAAGTTCTTAATCATTGCACAATGGTTAAATGCAGATGACAATCAGCAATGTGTTATGTATATAAGGACCAGTTTGAGGCTCTACTTGCCTTGTATTCCATCTGTATTGCATAAGTGGCTTAGCATTGTTCTCCACTTGGTTTAAGTAGTTTACAATGTAAGCAGGAAGTCTTCTGTACTGTGTTGAGGGAGGCCCTTGTTCAACTTTTAAGTACAGGATATTACCACTGAACAAGTGAGGGTGCAAGGGGAAACAAATAACTTTGAGAAGGGTAAACCACTTAAAAAGTGAAGATGAGAGGAAGAAAAACCATTAAATAAGTGAGTGTGAAAGGAAAGTAACTAGACTTGGGAAAACCAGCTTATTTTTACTTTGTTTTATGCAATTTGTGTTTGAAACTTTCTTGTGAATATAATAATTATAGTGTTTTATTCAAGAATTGTATAAATAATTGTGCATTATAAGAAAAGGGATTCTCATCTGTACTTAGCAGCTCTGTATGTATGCTTGGAAACAGTTGCTTTTTGCTGATGACACTGTGCTTTTGGGAGATTCTGAAGTTTTAAAGGTCAGTAGATGAATTTGGGAGGATGTGAAAATGAGCATAAGAGCAAGGTGATGAGGGTAACAAACAAGTTAATGAGAGATTGGATATCAGATCGGTTGGAGGGAGTATGGAAGAAGTGAATGTTTCAGATATTTGGGAGTGGATCCCTTCAAGGAAGGCTCCTTGATGCTGGTGAGGGGCTCTTGATTCAGGGAATTGGATCTGTGCTCCAGTTTCCAGAATTAAGCCTGAATACCTTCCACATCCCCACAGGCGCTGTATAATCCTACGGGTTTAGCGCTTCCCCCTTGATTATAATAATAATAATTGGGAGTGGATTTGTCGGCAGATAAGTGAAAGATGAGGTAAACCATAGAACTGATGAAAGGTAAAAGGTGGGTAGTGCATTGAGGCATCTGTGGAAGATCATTATCTTTGGAGATAAAGAAGGGTATGTGAGAGTATAGTGGTTCCAACACACTTAAATGGGTGTGAAGCATGGGCTGAGAATGTTGCAGCGAGGAGGAGATTGGAGGCAGTGGAGATGTGCCTGAGGGCAATGTGTGGTGTGAATATTGTGCAAGGAATTGATAGTTTAGAGATTAGGAGGTGAATTACTAAAAGTATTATTCAGAGGGCTGAGGAGTGGTTGTTGAGGTGGTTTGGTGATTTGGAGAGGATGAAGCAAAATAGGATGATTAGGAGGGTGTATAAATTTGAAGAGGAGGGAAGGTAGGATAAGAGTCATCCTAGGAGAGGATGGAGGGAGGGGGGAAGTAGAGGAGGATTTTGTGCAAGGGGCTTGGACATACAGCAGGCATGTTTGAGTGTGTTAGATGGGAGTGGAGGCAAATGGTTTGTGGGACCTGATGAGCTGTTGGAGTGTGAAGGGATTCAGGGAAACTGGTTAGCCAGACTTAAGTCCTGAAGGTGGGAAGTACAATGCCTGCACTCTAAAGAAGGGATTTGAGATATTTGCTATTTGGAGGGGCATCTGAAATGTAGTATCTGCATGCCTCTGGCAAGACAGTGATAATGTTTCTTTTTCAGGTCACCCTACCACAGTTGGGTGACCCCGAGGTTAAAAAAAAAAATTAATATATAGTGATGTTAAAATTTTGTTAGGAAAACATACCCACCTTAGAAGGAAAACTGCACTAGTGTGTGTATTGAAAGGCACAGCCACCCCCTCTTCATTATGCCCACTTGTGTTTTGTTGTGAACAAAATAATTCCCACACCCCTACAACAACCACATTCCTTCAATCCCCACCCCCTTCCTCCTTAGCTCGCATATTTCCCCTTCACATAAATTCTTCCTTAATCACACCTGTAGTTTGTGCCTTCTCTTAATCCTTCAGCTGTATAGCCCTTGTGGCTTAGCTCTTCTTTTTAATTATAATAATAATCTTAATCCTTCAGAGTATCTTTTCCTTCAAACACTCCTGCCTCTCTCTCCCTTATAGGTTCCTCCTCCCTGAGCCACCCAGATTCCCTTACTCACACCTCCATCTGCTGCTTTCCTCACTAGTTCATATGCAAAGTGAAGACAAGACCATTGTAAATTTTGTTCAAAAGCAAACACCGAGACCTAGTATTAAAAAAAATTTAACTTTGATACAGTGTGCATCAAAAACATAAAGGAAAAGGAAGGAAGAGCAAAAAAAAAAGCAAGAAAAATAGAATCAACAAAGAAAAATGAGAGGAGTCAGTCTACTTCAAGAGGTAACTCAGCGGGAAGGGAAGGGGGGTGTCGACGGCAACACAAACAAGCCCTTCTCTCACCCTCAAGCTCCATCCTCAATCCCAGTACGACACCTCACTTGATCCTACCCATCCCTAATATGCAAAAACCATCTATTCTCTTTCAAGCATAGCTGCATTCTTCCTTATCATGTAGTGAAAGGCTTTTCATCCAAGTAATTGGAGTGTCCTCCCTCAGATCAGGCTTGATTGCCTTTACTCCTATTCCTCAGTAATTTGCTCTATCCGTTTTCCCCAGGAATTGTTGGTAATTTATGACATAGAGTGAGTTTAGGATTCTGTATTGAGGACTACATTGTGGGACATCTCCATTTTTTATAAACTTTGCATTTTTGACCGATTTGTAAGTTTTGATTTGGAACAAATTTGGAATTTGTATTTTAAACTATTCTCAGCCCTAATTTCATGAGTTAGTATGTGTATTTGATTTTATAGCTTTGATTCTCTATAGGAGGTCCATTTCACGGCGGTGGATTACGATCTTTGCTGTATTGGCATTACTGGGTTGACTTTGGCTCCCTCAGAGGAGCTATGACATGTAATGGCTTAACTGAATAATGTCCTCTTTCCTGGAAGTTGAGTCAACCTGCAGGCTGTAGTCTATGGTAGGTTAGAGGTCAGATGGGAGGTTTAGTACTGGCCTCACTGAATCAATTGGCTGGTCTATAATTGCTTTTCTCTGCTGGGTAGGATGTGTTTCAGTAAGGCCAGGTGAGCAACCATGAGAGGACACTACTTTGGCCCAGTGTCTGCTGCTTAGCACATTGGTTATATTCATGTATAACACTTATCAACCTTGGATCAGTGTTGTATCATTCTTGGGGGTTTAGTGCTTAGTTCTGATTGCATTATTGTTGATGAAAATTAGACACATGTGCAACATCTGGGTATCTTTCATGTACATGTTTTGCCAACCAGTTGCTTTATAAATGCAAATTCTAAGACATAATTTGAAGACAGTAGAACTATGTACGAAAGATAAGGTAATCAATCCCTCAGCCTTGGGTATGACCTACTTCCACTGGGGAATCCCACCTACCAGTGACAATGCCTCCGTCTGCCATTCGTCCCCTTTTCATCTGATACCAGTATATAAGCGCCAGCCTTCTTGCATGTGCTCCAGATTCTTCACGACTATGGTGCTCTTCACACCAACTCCAAGGCTGAGGGACTGATTACCTCATCTTTTGTATATAGTTCTAATGTTTTCAAATTATTATTAGTATTATTAACACTTTAGTTGTTGTAGTCAGTGGTTAAGCTTCGTCTTGTTGGGCTCAGTGGTGGGTGGGGGAAATGGGGAGCTGAAAGTTAGTTTAGCATCTTTATTATGCACCCCATACCTATCCTCTGAGTGGTATTAAAAAGATTACAGAGGTACATAAAGGGTCCAGGGACTGGACCGCAAAGTTTTGATAGCTGAACGAGTTAGTGGTAATGAAGTTATTACATGTTTAACACACACACACACACACACACACACACTTGATCAAGCACGTCAAGAAATTAGAGAAAGTGCAAAGATTTGCAACAAGGTTAGTTCCAGAGCTAAGGGGAATGTTCTACGAAGAAAGGTTAAGAGAAATTGGCCTGATGACACTGGAGGACAGGAGGGTTAGGGGAAACATGATAACGACATACAAAATACTGCATGGAATAGACAAGGTGGACAGAGATAGGATGTTCCAGAGAGGGGACACAGAAACAAGGGGTCACAATTGGAAGTTGAAGACCCAGATGAGTCAAAGGGATGTTAGGAAGTATTTCTTCAGTCATAGAGTAGCCAGGAAGTGGAATAGCCTAGCAAGTGAGGTAGTGGAGGCAGGAACCATACATAGCTTAATGATGAGGTATGATAAAGCTCATGGAGCAGGGAGAGAGAGGACCTGGTAGCACTCAGTGAAGAGGTGGGGCCAGGAGCTGAGTCTCGACCCCTGCAGCCATAATTAGGTGAGTATACACATGCAATAGAACGACAGTTCCATGTGTGAAACTTGGGAACAGTGATCACAACAATGGTATTGATCCTAGTGCAAAGAAAATGCTAGTCTAGATAACTAGAACTTTAAAGACAAGATGCTGAGCCAGTGATAATACTCTTTAAGTCCCTTTTCTCCAAGTTGGAATACTGTTGTATACTACGGCTGCTTCAAGGCAGGTGACGTTGCTGAGCAGGAAAATATGAAGAGAACTGTCACTGCCTGTATACATTAAATCAAGCATCTGAACTACTGGAAATAATTGAAGTTTCTTCATCTGTATTCCTTAGAACGTAGGTGAAGGGTAAATCAAAATTTACAATTGGAAAATCCTGGAGGGGCTAGTCCCAAATCTAACACCGAAATCCCTCTGTATGATTACAAGAGACTTAGCAGATCGCACAAAATACTTCCAATAAAATTCAGGGTCATATCGCATTTCCAGCGTATCTTATTTACGTCAGGCTTTTTTTTTTTTTTTTTGGTTCCAGTTTATATTTTTTTGTTGAAATTTAATTTGGAATGCATCCTCTTGATTGATTGTGTTTCCCTGTCCCAGGCGACTGTGCACTCAAGTTTAAACTTCTATTATGTTGTGGTCTGCTATTGGAGTCTTCGACATCGTTCTGTCCTAGACCAGGTCCTCATTTTTCTTAAATATATAGTTAGGGTGTTTCAGTGCCTGGTCGGTTCAGCAGTCTGCTGACTTTAGGCATATATATCACAAATTTAATAATTCTGTACTGTGAGACTGTTCCTACAAACTGCAGTTACAGTTCTTACTATAGTCTTTCATTTAAGATGTCTCGGATTAGGAACCGCAAGCAACATGATCTTCAGTAACTAGCCTTCGAAGTGCTGGAAAGTTACATCTGGTGGTTTATAGCTGTATAGCCCTTGTGGCTTAGCGCTTCTTTTTGATTATAATAATAATGGTGGTTTATACATAAATACACCCCTCAAGGAAGGTTCCTTGATGTTGGTGAGGGGCTCTTGATTTAGAGAATTGGATCTGTGCTCCAGTTCCCCGAATTAAGCCTGAATGCCTTCCACATCCCCCCCCCCAGGCGCTGTATAATCCTCCGGGTTTAGCGCTTCCCCCTTGATTATAATAATAATTATACATAAATACAGCTGCTAGATTCTTGGTTTCGATTTTGACTGCTAAAGCTTCGACTACATCATTGGAGGTGTTCAGTAACTTATGATGGCAGGTCAGGTAGGTGCTGGTGGGAGTGTTGCAGGGTGGTTATGATAGGTCAGGTAGGTGCTGGTGGTAATGTAGGGTGGTTATGATAGCAGGTCAGGTAGGTGCTGGTGGGAGTGTTGTAGAGTGGTTATGATAGCAGGTCAGGTAGGTGCTGGTGGTAGTGTTGTAGGGTAGTTATGATAGCAGGTTAGGTAGGTGCTGGTGGTAGTGTTGTAGGGTGGTTATGATAGCAAGTCAGGTAGGTGCTGGTGATAGTGTTGTAGGGTAGTTATGATTGCAGGTTAGGTAGGTGCTGGTGGTAGTGTTGTAGGGTGGTTATGATAGCAGGTCAGGTAGGTGCTGGTGGTAGTGTTGTAGGGTGGTTATGATAGCAGGTCAGGTAGGTGCTGGTGGTAGTGTTGTAGGGTGGTTATGATAGCAGGTCAGGTAGGTACTGGTGGTAGTAATGTAAGGTGGTTATGATAGCAGGTCAGGTAGGTACTGGTGGTAGTATTGTAGGGTGGTTATGATAGCAGGTCAGGTAGGTGCTGGTGGTAGAGGTAGAATCAGTGGTGACGAGTGGGAGTGAGTGGGACAAGCATATTTACATTTATGATGATATGTTTTATTAGTTGTGCAGGTTTTGCTGAGTGCTTGTGTTAAGGCGTTGTCTCCCCCCCCCCCCGGCCTCCTCAACAAATATTGGTCTTCCCTCCATAACTTAAACTTTCTTTGTCCACCTCTCTCCACAATCTGTGACATCGACAGTTATAACAAAATACAGAAACTTCTAGTTTCGTGGCCTGTCAGTGTATTTTGTGCCGTATGCCGAACTGCTACAAGGATGAGTTTACCGGCAGCACCATAACATCATACGAAAAAGAAAAATATGTGCATGTGCATACGCGCGTATACACACAGGATGGAATCAGCAGAGGTCAATCAGAGCAGAACAGAGCAGCAAGGGCAAGCACACACAGAACTATCCTTAGAACACCATCCCAACAAACTACAATCCACACTCACAGCTTCCACCCAACACCCAGCTATAGAATCCCACAGAATGCTACCAGGTCTCCCACCCTCACAGGCCCCCCAAACCACAGTGTTGGAAAGGAAACTGAAGGTATGGTACACAAATGCTGATGGAATAACAAGTGGGAGGAGTGGCACAAAAGAGTCAGAGGCATCGCTGGACATCATAGCTCTCACAGAAACCAAGCTATCAGGTATGATAACAGATACCATCTTTCCAATGGGATACCAGATCCTGAGGAAAGACAAAGGAACGGGGGGGGGGGTGGAGGAGTGGCACTGCTGATCAAAACCGATGGAATTTTGATGAGCTGGAGAGAGGAGACAGCGGAGAAGCAAGTGATTACATAGCCGGTAATTGCAGTGATGTATAACCCACCACAAAACAGCAGGAGGCCAAGGCAAGAGTATGACGAGAGCAATAGAGCGATGGTTGACACACTGGCTGCAGTGGCCAGAAGAGCTCATGCATGCAGGGCAAAGCTCCTGATCATGGGTGACTTTAACCACAAGGAGATCGATTGGGAGAACTTGGAGCCACATGGGGGCCAAGACACATGGAGGGCTAAGATGATGGAGGGGGTACTGGAAAACTTCATGTACCAACACGTAAGGGACACTACAAGAGAGAGAGGAGAGGATGAACCAGCAAGACTGGACCTAGTATTCACCTTGAGTAGTGCAGATATTGAGGACATCACATATGAAAGACCCCTTGGGGCCAGCGATCATGTGGTTTTTAAGCTTCGAATACACAGTAGAGCTACAAGTGGAGGGGGAAGCAGGAAGGCCAGGGCAAATGAAGCCAAACTACAAGAAAGGGGACTACACGGGAATGAGGAACTTCCTGAATGGGGTTCAGTGGGACAGAGAACTGGCAGGGAAGCCAGTTAATGAGATGATGGAATATGTAGCAACAATGTGCAAGGAGGCTGAGGAGGGGTTTGTACCCAAGGGTAACAGGATTAATGAAAAAGCCATGATGAGCCCATGGTTCACCCAAAGGTGCAGGGAGGCAAAACCCAAGTGTGCTAGGGAATGGAAGAAATATAGAAGGCAAAGGACCCAGGAGAATAAGGAGAGCAGTCATAGAACCAGAAACGAAAATGCACAGATAAGAAGGGAGGCCCAACGACAATATGAAAACGACATAGCAGCGAAAGCCAAATCTGACCCGAAGCTGTTATACAGCCACATCAGGAGGAAAACAACAGTCAAGGACCAGGTAATCAGGCTAAGGAAGGAAGGAGGAGAGACAACAAGAAATGACCGTGAAGTATGTGAGGAACTCAACAAGAGATTCAAAGAAGTGTTCACAGAGGAGACAGAAGGGGCTCCAGAAAAACAGACAGGTGGGGCACACCACCAAGTGCTGGACACAGTACATACAACCGAGGAAGAAGTGAAGAGGCTTCTGAGTGAGCTAGATACCTCAAAGGCAATGGGGCCGGATAACATCTCTCCATGGGTCCTGAGAGAGGGATCAGAGGCACTATGTGTACCCCTAACAATATTCAATACATCTATCGAAACAGGGAGATTGCCTGAGGCATGGAAGACAGCAAATGTAGTCCCAGTCTTTAAAAAAGGAGACAGACATGAAGCACCAAACTACAGACCAGTGTCACTGACATGTATAGTATGCAAAGTCACGGAGAAGATTATCAGAAGAGTGGTGGAACACCTAGAAAGGAATGATCTCATCAACAGCAGCCAACATGGTTTCAGGGATGGGAAATAATGTGTCACAAACCTACTGGAGTTCTATGACATGGTGACAGCAGTAAGACAAGAGAGAGAGGGGTGGGTGGATTACATTTTCTTGGACTGCAAGAAGGCTTTTGACACAGTACCACACAAGAGATTAGTGCAAAAACTGGAGGACCAAGCAGGGATAACAGGGAAGGCACTACAATGGATCAGGGAATACTTGTCAGGAAGACAGCAGCAAGTCATGGTACGTGGCGAGGTGTCAGAGTGGGCGCCTGTGACCAGCGGGGTCCCACAGGGGTCAGTCCTAGGACCAGTGCTGTTTCTGGTATTTGTGAACGACATGACGGAAGGAATAGACTCCGAAGTGTCCCTGTTTGCAGATGACGTGAAGTTGATGAGAAGAATTCACTCGATCGAAGACCAGGCAGAACTACAAAGGCATCTGGACAGGCTGCAGACCTGGTCCAGCAATTCGCTCCTGGAGTTCAACCCCACCAAGTGCAAAGTCATGAAGATTGGGGAAGGGCAAAGAAGACCGCAGACGGAGTACAGTCTAAGGGGCCAGAGAAGACAAACCTCACTCAAGGAAAAAGATCTTGGGGTGAGTATAACACCAGGCACATCTCCTGAAGTGCACATCAACCAAATAACTGCTGCAGCATATGGGTGCCTAGCAAACCTCAGAACAGCATTCCGACATCTTAATAAGGAATCGTTCAGGACCCTGTACACCGTGTACGTTGGGCCCATATTGGAGTATGCGGCACCAGTTTGGAACCCACACCTAGCCAAGCATGTAAAGAAACTAGAAAAAGTGCAAAGGTTTGCAACAAGACTAGTCCCAGAACTAAGAGGAGAGGTTAAGTGAAATCAATCTGACGACACTGGAGGATAGGAGAGATAGGGAGGACATGATAACGACATACAAAATACTGAGAGGAATTGACACGGTGGACAAAGACAGGATGTTCCAGAGATGGGACACATCAACAAGGGGGCACAGTTGGAAGATGAAGACACAGATGAATCACAGGGATGTTAGGAAGTTTCTCTTCAGCCACAGAGTAGTCAGGAAGTGGAATAGTCTAGGAAGAGATGTAGTGGAGGCAGGATCCATACATAGCTTTAAGTAGAGGTATGATAAAGCTCACGGTTCAGGGAGAGTGACCTAGTAGCGATCAGTGAAGAGGCGGGGCCAGGAGCTTGGACTCGACCCTTGCAATCTCAGCTAGGTGAGTACAACTAGGTGAGTACACACACACACAGAGGTTAAGGGAAATCGACCTGATGATACTGGAGGACGGGGAAGACAGGGGGATATGATAACATATACTGAGAGGAATCGACAAGGTGGACAGAGACAGGATGTTCCAGAGATGGGACCCAGCAACGAGGGGACACAGTTGGAAGTTGAAGACTCAGATGAACCATAGGGATGTTAGGAAGTATTTCTTCAGTTACAAAGTTGTCATGAAGTGGAATAGTCTGGAAAGTGATGTAGTGGAGGCAAGGAGGTATGATAAATAAGAGGTATGATAAAGCTCCTGGGGCAGGAAGAGTGACGTAGTAGCGACCAGTGAAGAGGCAGGGCCCATGAGCTGTAACTCGACCCCTACAATCACAAGTGAGTACTCTTTCTCTCTCTCTCTGGTTATGCTTTATTTAGTGAGCAAAGTCAGGGTATTTTTTCAGAATGGTTTGTAATATACCACTATGGATAAAATAGTTTGACATTTCTTAAACATTTCTGAATGATGTTGCAATGATTATTATGTATATATATAATTATTACCTTTTCATTTAATTTTATATTGCTTATATTTGCGATAATAGCTAAATCGTAAATGTATTGCTTTATATTGTTATTTGACATAGTTATGTTGTTAGGTAGGATGTAACATATTATGTGCTCAGTTCAAGTCTTGATTGTCAAACTACTGTAATTATCGCTTGTGGCTCGTTAGACTGCCGGCTTCTGAGCTGCAGTTGTCCACGGAGCTATCACGTGATCGAGGGGGGGTGTCCTCACCTCACGTGAAGTACTCAGTCTGCTCGAGACTCGCTTGGTGGTCGGACAGATTGTCTGTCTCATTATTCTTGTTAGTTCTGTAGAACTCTGTTCACAGAACATTGTATAGACTTAGTGATTTTCGACGTTGTACTGAGGTTGTGTGTCTCTTAGACACTCTGAGCATCTCAGGTCCTGAGCTATAGCTTCTGACTTAATTTGTACTGGTTTCTGTGTATTATCACAGTCGGGGATTTTCTTATGCTGAACTTAGATTCAGTAGTATGGGAGTTTTGTAACTTTTGTGGAGGATCTGCTGATGGTCCCTACTTAGTGTCGTTATATTATCTCCTTGTTCCTGATTCTGTGTCGCAGTTGCTTGTTGTATTGCTATTGGGCTTTAGCATTCTTTTTGTTGTTCAAGCAGACTGTTCTGGTTGCCAGTCGGTCAAGAAGTTAGTTTATTAGAGGACTTTGTCAGTCACTTGTTTAAGTCTAGTCGAGTCTTGAGACATAGCGAACTACTTAGAGCACTTACACACATACATACTTATTTGTACATATTTGTAATATCTTATTAAATGTTAATGTACCAGATGGTACTTAAGAATTATAAATGTGATATGTGCTTTCAGCACAATACTATTGAACTCGAGAGAAGTGATATTATTTTGATTACTGTGATTAATTTAATTTAATTTAATTTGATAATATACCTCTAGACTTAATAAATTTATTAAATTTTAATTTCTCTAGTTAGTAGCCTACCAGTTGTAATCCCGAAGCACTATTGAATCATACTGAATTTTAATGGATAATTGGACAAGGATACTGACTACTTGTTACGAAAACCCAGTAACAGGCTGGATGCTAGAAGGGCAGTCCTTTCTAGTATTCACTGGAGATCTCTAAGCTTTTAGAATCGCGTTTTTTGTAACAAATGAGTTGTCTCTGAATTCATTAATTTTAGCGCACTCCAGTACATAATGACGCAAGGTGTGACGACAGTTGTCCATATGGCAAAGTTTACATTTCGTTTGATCTTCATCTGGTGGTGGTGATATAACTTCCCAGAGATACTGGTAACCCAGCCAGAGCAGGTCGGTGGATGCACCATAGACATGTGGCTCCTCCTGCATGATAGAATGATGATAGTTGGACTGACGGGTGTCGGTCTCCCTCAGTCTTAGGTCAATAACGCTCAGTTGAAGTTTTTTTCGTATTATTATTCTCAAACTGCTAACTGACACCCCAAGATTGTAATCTACTTCCCCTTTGAATTCATTTAACTTAGCCAATTCATCAGTTCTATCATGCATCTGAAGACCAATATGAGATGAGATCCACAGAAGGTACACTTCGACTTGACAGTCTACAGACCTACCATACTTGTGTCTGGATTCTGTCATAAGCATGCCACAGTTTATACTTAAGGAGTTAAGAGCATTAATGGATGATAGAGAATCAGTTATAATTAAGGTGTCAACCTTCGATACACGGACGCATTTGGGTGCAAGGAGTACGGTATACAGTTGTTTGAAGAGTAAAGGCCCAGGTGTTGATGCTTGCTTTATTTTCTTTATGAGAGCCATCATTCTGTTTGACAACAGCACTACCAGCTGCACCAGTGGACTGGTGAACAGAATCATAAACATAATTTGTGAGTGTGCCTTGATTAATGCATCTTGCTTGGCTTTAAGGCGAAAGTTTGGTTGGGATTTAAGTAGTCTTTATTTTGGAGAAAGGGAGGGATAGTGGTTTGGAATGGGGTGATATCCCATGGAACGGGGAAGTGTGGAAAAATATTCTCCAGAAAGGTGGGTATCAACCCCCCTTCGGCCTCTTCCAGCATCCCCCCTTCCCCTGAAGAACTTAGCCCTCCAGAGGAGCTGATAGCCTCTCTTGCTTCCGCATGATCAGTAATTGAATCCAGATGCATTACCAGCGTGTACCAGAACGTAGTCACGTCGCCTACTTTTGCACCACAGTGTTCATTGCAATTGAGTAATAATGAAGCGAGAAAAAGGACTCTCTTTACCTTGGCAGGAAAAGTATAGGAAAACCCTGCATCACTTTAATTGCAATGTGGGACAATAATGCGCTCTCGTCGATGGACAGATACCAGAAAATCTATCATTTGTAATGAAACTGACGATGTCAAGCAAGTAGGGAAATTTTGCTGAAGTCGGCGATTTGGGGTCGTGCCCCAAGATGAAGCCCGCTGCAGGGCAGATTGCTTTAAGGACTGGAAGGAGAAAT
Source organism: Cherax quadricarinatus (assembly GCF_038502225.1). Classification (NCBI taxonomy): domain Eukaryota; kingdom Metazoa; phylum Arthropoda; class Malacostraca; order Decapoda; family Parastacidae; genus Cherax; species Cherax quadricarinatus. Next base: position 44,362,532 of record NC_091296.1, read on the forward strand.
GTACTTCATGCCGGGATAACAGACAAAGAACACCAGTGATCCACGCGTTTTTGTTTCTCAGCGACAATCTTCACAATTTGTGGTAGAATTATTAGTGAAGCGTACTATCTTCCTGTTGTGACATAACTACAAAAGGACAAATCTTGAAGAACAGTGTAGTGTAACAGTGCGAGTGTTGTGAATTTCCCTACTGAATGGAGGACGTGTGACATTCCTCAAAGGACACTTGTACTTCTGTCAAGTCACCAATACCTGTCGTACATGGTGCTATCAACACCATAGCTCACGATACAACGAGCAAGGTAGGTTTCAGTCTTACTTATTAAACAAAGGAACTGCAGTTTCTTGTAGACACAAAGCAATTGAAGCCATCCTATAGACGGTGAGGTGTGGGCTTTTGAGCCCAAACAAGTAAGTTTTATTCAGCATTCAGCCATTAATGTGAAATGCTGTAACATACGCCTCTTTGGGGCAATTACATATTTATACTTACTTGGATTTCCCACAGTCCAAGGCGGTAGCATCGACGGTTCCTGGAAAGTTCCGTGGGCGGCTGCGATGTTGAGCCGTAAGTAGCTTTGTACAGTCAATGTATTTGCTTGTCTTAGTATGCTACAGATTCCTTATAGGAAGTGCCACTGTTACCTTGACATAGATCATGTACCTGGTTCATGCGGAGGTCCGTACCAGTTGTTACGATTCATCTGGTGGAGTGTCACCAGTGGTGAGGAAAGTTTTGAAAGCTCATGTTCAAGTGTTTGAATGGGCTTGCTCGAGCATAGTGACCCCAGTGAGGACATTCTTTCAGTGGCACAATCTCTGATACTTGGGATATCAAGTTCTTTCTGCATGTTTAGAATTTTGGCAGTACGAGGGCATCCTAGGATGATTTTCATTGCTTCGTTCTGTAGTTTTTCCAGTCCTCCAAGTTTCCAGTCTAATACAAAAACAAGTAGTGGCGCGGCATAATCAACCAATGATCTAAAATAAGCAAATTACACAATTTGCATAATTTTAACATAGCACCATACCTGGGATGAAAACCTGCCACAACTCTAAGTGCTCTCAGCCTTTCTTTGTATTGGCGACAAAGTCTTGTTACAACAGGTCCAAGTAATGGGACCTCAAAGCCTAGAATATGTAACCAGACTAGATTAGAATATGTAACCAGATACAGATATCTGGTTACGTATTCTAGTCGCGACCCATCATGCAATTGGATCCTGCGGACTGCGCCTCTTTGTCAAGGAGGATGCCTGTTAAGTATCTTTGTTTTCTAAACAGAGATAATCAACCCCAGGTCCTGACATGAGGCTAGTACATGGTTAAGAATGTTTTGAGTGTTGGAGAATCTGGTGGTGTGAATCATTATATCATCAGCAAAACTAATCATATAATGATCGGGCTGACTAGGCACAGCATTTAGTAAAGCATTAATTAGAATATCGAATAAGATGGGACTGAGTACAGTTCCCTGTGGTGTTCCTAATTCAAAGTCTTTAGTTACACTTCTGTTACACTTATTCTGGAATAGCACTTCATTTTTTATTATAATAATAATGTGCCCTTAGAACAACAGAGAAAACTTTCTTTTGGACAGGTAGCCTTTAATCCAGCGGAGAAGACTTCCTCCAACATCCATTCTGGCAAGTTCACTAATGATTACAAGTCGGTTGGCTACATCAAAAGTAGATTTAAGGTCAAGGAAGGTAGTGTGCAGGGTGAGAAAGGTGGTCATGCAATGATGCACTCTTCTTCCATTCATGAAATCATACAGATGGGGAGACAAATTATTTGATTCTATACATGAGGCGATTTAGTCATCCCCTCAAATGTTGTGCATAATCAGCTAGTAAGAGATATTGGGCAAAATGATTTTGTTGATTAGGCTTTGCGTGGGAATAATAAGGCTGTAGGTCCAAGATTTAAGAAGCTCCCCAGTGCATGTTGTATAATTCAAGTCAAGGATTACCTGGTACTCGACATAGTAATCTGAGTATGCTGTGAGTAATACCATCCTCCCCAGGCGACGTGGATTTGCCCTTGGTTAGTGCTGCATCGAGCATAAAACGAATCAGCCCAATGGAAATAAGTCACTCTGTCTGACTTTTTTGGGTTATCCTAGGTTCTCTACACACATGCTGCTATGTATGATAATTCTATGTAACTGTATTTGTGTATACCTGAATAAACTTACTTACTAGCCTCTCCGTTGCATCTGTTTGTCCGTCACATTCGTCTGTATGGCACTGGGAAGATTGTCATGGTGCGCGATCTGACCAGTTATGTTACCCTTAGTTGTATTTATATCCCTCCATGGTATAAACCTTGGTAATAAATACCGACAAGTTGGTTTAGAAAGACACCTAAGCAAACACTATGACATATCTATTAGAAAGCGTTTTCTAATAAACATGTCATAGTGTTTGCTTACGTGTCTTTCTATACCAACTTGTCTGTATTTATTACCTAGGTTTATACCTTCTTGTCTGACACTGCAACACACTATGGACATAGCATACAGAGAATACCTTTCTCTCCTACTCAAAGCTAATAGTCTTTGTAACCGACACAACTTCCTAGAAGACTGTCTTGCTGAGATGGTGGTACCACGGTCCACTCCTCGACAACTGACCACATCGAGACTCCCTTTCTCTCCTGCTGTTTACGCCTACCTTAGAGAAAGCTCCGATGAACTGCGACATGCTCAGAAGGAGGCCTCATTACGTGCCGCTCTGATTCGTGCTTCACTTCCTACTCCTGACAGAAGAACGGCAGAATATATACTCAGCCAAATTACCACTGCCAACATCCAACAGAAATTGAAGATATCACGAAAACTACAAGACCTGTGCTCCCACAGCAAATGGAGCGAAATGAGACAACCAGAAATCATAAATAACTTATCTTCCTATACACTAACCGTCACCGAGACAGAAGCCCTCAGCCTAGGGCTCAAGTTTACTACCGCCATCAACAAGAAACATAATCTGGTGGATATGGTAACCAAGAACCAACTTTTTGGAAGCTCCGAGTTTCAAAAAGGCTTTGTTCAAGGAATTATCACTGCTGCAGCTACTGAGCCTTCAAGACCGGTCATTCCCAGAAGATACATCCAAGCACTCAGGGACTTGGCCAACAACGATGATATCGTCATTACAACCGCTGACAAAGGAGGTGGTGTGATGTTACTCGACACTGTCGACTACAATAATAAAGTTTTAAATCTTCTCAACGATGCCAACACATACCAGCCTGTATCGGAATCAGTGTTACTTCAAAGTACCCAGACTTTTCTTCACAAGGCTCGTAGCATCTTACGAAAATCAGAACAAGGCAAAAAACTACTTAAACTTTTACCAGGTCAACCGAAACCAGCACGCCTGTATGGCCTTCCTAAGACACACAAACCTGGCATCCCACTACGGCATATCACTTCGGGCATAGGGAGTGCACCACACAGACTAGCCGGCCACCTTGCCAAATACCTTTCAGCGCTTCTGGGCACCATCAGTCAAGCCCATCTCAAACACTCAGGTGACCTTCTCTCCCGAATTTCCACCCCTCAAGGAAGTTTCCTTGATGTTGGTGAGGGGCTCTTGATTTAGGGAATTGGATCCGTGCTCCAGTTCCCCGAATTAAGCCTGAATGCCTTCCACATATCCCCCCCCAGGCGCTGTATAATCCTCCGGGTTTAGCGCTTCCCCCTTGATTATAATAATAATAATCCCGAATTTCCAACCTGAATGTTAAAAACAAAAGCATGGCTTCCTTCGATGTCACAACCCTCTTTACCAACGTTCCTACTGACGCTGCAACCAACACCCTGAGACAGAGGTTCACTGAAAACCACGACCTCCCTTTACCTCTTCTAGATTTCATCAGTATAGTGGATCTTTGTGTTAATTTCAGCTTCAAGTACCAGGACAACTGTTACAAACAGTGCTTTGGGATGGCAGTGGGCAGCCCGCTCAGTGCTGTGCTTGCCAACCTCTTCATGGAAAACCCAGAGACAGAGAAATTCAGCACCCTCATTCCCAACACCGTTACCTGGCTAAGATACGTTGATGATATATTGGTTTTCTGTCCGAAACGTCTCAATATCCAGGCCCTTCTCAACAAGACCAATGCAGCCGAATCATCAATAAAGTTTACACTTGAACTCGAAAACGATGGCAAACTTCCTTTCCTCTACGTTCTCCTGTGCAGATCTCCCGACAGTGACAAACTTCTCTTCAAAGTGTATAGAAAACCTACCAACAAGGACGACCTTATACACTTTTATTCACACCAAGACACCCGCACTAAAAGAGGAGTCCTCATTGGCTTCTTGAGAGCTCTTCGCATCTCCAGCCCTTGTTTTCTTGAAGAAGAATGTATTTACATAGCACAAGCCTTTACACGTCTTCAGTTCCCATCTTTCTTCATCCGAGATTGCAGACTCAAGGCACAAGCTATCTTCAACAAACCGCCCATGGAACGGCCCTCGAAGCAGTTCATAGTGCTCCCATGTGGCGATGTTGCCACGAATACTCGCCGGGCACTTGCTATGAGTAACATCAACGTTTCCACCATAAACACATCATCTATCAAAGATCTCACTACGAAACGCAGCCCCACACCTCTAACTTCTACAACAGGCATCTACACTATCCCCTGTGGATTCTGTCCCAAGAAATATATAGGCGAGACAGGCAGAGATCTTGCAGTCCGCCTGAATGAGCATCGAAATGCCTCTAACAGAAACGATGTAAGGTACGCCTGTGTCCTCCGCAGAGACTCCACGGGGCATTTGATGAACTGGAATGAGGCACAACTCGTTCTCACCGAACCAGACCTCAGACGCCGACGGTGCCTAGAAGCCTCACTAATCGCCGTCACCGACACTATAGAACGTAACACTGGAAACTACAAAATTTCAAAAACATTAGCATACATGATACTTAAGCACCACCAACCCAACAACACAGGAGTCACATGATTTCACCGTCTACCCGTCCTCATCCCAACATGACATTCTTCAGGTCACCATGTGTCACTCACACCTCACTCTCCGCCTATTTATATAATGTCTTTCTACCTCTGCATGTTAGAAGTGATCAAGGTCCCAGGACCGAAACGTTTTCTAATAAATATGTCATAGTGTTTGCTTACGTGTCTTTCTAAACCATATCCCTCCATGCCCGTTTAAGTGGGGTGTGAGCACTGAGACCATTGACAAATCTTTTCTCAGTCTGCCGAAGCTCTGTCATACGCTCCCTGGATGCAGCAAAAGCTGTTTGAAAGAGCTTCAGCATTTCAGAGGTTCGATATTTTCTGTAGTCTAGGCCTAGTTTACGAGCAGTGCATTTCAGTGTTTGAACTTTATAATCATAGTAGGTATCATTTTTATAGGATGTATGATTATTATGGAAGTTAGTTGGGTTTGGAGTATCAGGAGGTTTCTGTGGCTGTTCTAAATAATTTTGAATATTTCTTACAAGGTCATTGTTAAAGATTTCAACAGTGGAATATTCAAAGGAATTATACCAGTCTGTCATACGTGCTATAAAGTCATAATGCTGATCAGGAGGAACATGAAAGCGTCTCCGCTTGAATATCCCACCAGGGAGGAAAGCATTACCAATATCTAGATTGGTAAATTTTAAGAAATGATCTGATGATATATCTGTTTACAATAAAAGACTCACAGCTGGCAAAAGTAATGTTGAAGCCCAGACACAAATCAAGGACGCCTCCATAGATATGTGTGTGTTCAAGGTCACCTACAATTTGCACATTATCATGACTATTTAGGAGTAACAAAAGTTGTTTACCATTACAATTACCACAATGTGAGTTTCCAATGCTTTTGTGAACTGTATTATAATCACCAATAATAAGAGTGGGCTCAGACTGACAACAAGTTGGGAACTCCGTATAATTAAACTTATCAGCAGGAGCATACACGTTAAATATGTTGAGAGAAGAGTTCCCATTATAAATCCACGGTGGCCCGTGGCCTGGTGGCAAGAGCTCTCGCTTCACATGGTGAGTGTCCGGGTTCGATTCCCGGCGAAGGAGTGGAAACATAGGACGTGTTTCCTTACACCGGTTGTCTATGTTCACCCATCAGTAAAATGGGTACGTGGGTGTTGGTCGACTGATGTGGGTCGCATCCTGGGACAAAACTGACCTAATATGCCCGAAATGCTCTGCATAACAAACGTCTTTCTATATAGTAGTATGTCACTGATGTCAGCTAGAACTGTATACATTGTACATGAAGATATTATTATTATTTATTAGCACACTGGCCGATTCCCACCAAGGCAGGGTGGCCCGAAAAAGAAAAACTTTCACCATCATTCACTCCATCACTGTCTTGCCAGAAGGGTAATTTACACTACAGTTTTTAAACTGCAACATTACCACCCCTCCTTCAGAGTGCAGGCACTGTACTTCCTATCTCCAGGACTCAAGTCCAGCCTGCCGGTTTCCCTGAATCTCTTCATAAATATTACTTTGCTCGCACTCCAACAGCACGTCAAGTATTAAAAACCATTTGTCTCCATTCACTCCTATCAAACACACTCACGCATGCCCACTGGAAGTCCAAGCCCCTCGCACACAAAACCTCCTTTACCCCCTCCCTCCAACCTTTCCTAGGCCGACCCCTACCCCGCCTTCCTTCCACTACAGACTGATACACTCTTGAAGTCATTATTTTTCGCTCCATTCTCTCTACATGTCCGAACCACCTCAACAACCCTTCCTCAGCCCTCTGGACAACAGTTTTGGCAATCTCGCACCTCCTCCTAACTTCCAAACTACGAATTCTCTGCATTATATTCACACCACACATTGCCCTCAGACATGACATCTCCACTGCCTCCAGCCTTCTCCTCGCTGCAACATTCATCACCCATACTTCACACCCATATAAGAGCGTTGGTTAAACTATACTCTCATACATTCCCTTCTTTGCCTCCAAGGACAAAGTTCTTTGTCTCCACAGACTCCAAAGTGCACCGCTCACCCTTTTCCCCTCATCAATTCTATGATTCACCTCATCTTTCATAGACCCATCCGCTGACGCGTCCACTCCCAAATATCTGAATACATTCACCTCCTCCATACTCTCTCCATCCAATCTGATATCCAATCTTTCATCACCTAATCTTTTTGTTATCCTCATAACCTTACTCTTTCCTGTATTCACTTTTAATTTTCTTCTTTTACATACCCTACCAAATTCATCCACCAATCTCTGCAGCTTCTCTTCAGAATCTCCCAAGAGCACAGTGTCATCAGCAAGATCAACTATGACAACTCCCACTTTATATGTGATTCTTTATCTTTTAACTCCACGCCTCTTGCCAAGACCCTCGCATTTACTTCTCTTACAGCCCCATCTATAAATATACTGAACAACCACGGTGACATCACACATCCTTGTCTAAGACCTACTTTTACTGGGAAATAATCTCCCTCTTTCTTACATACTCTAACTTCAGCCTCACTATCCTCATAAAAACTCTTCACTGCTTTCAGTAACCTACCTCCTATACCATACACCTGCAACATCTGCCACATTGCCCCCCTATCCACCCTGTCATACGCCTTTTCCAAATCCATAAATGCCACAAAAACCTCTTTAGCCTTATCTAAATACTGTTCACTTATATGTTTCACTGTTGATAAATTAGACACATGTGCAACTCTTGGGTATCTTTATTGTGGAAACGTTTCGCCACACAGTGGCTTCATCAGTCCGTACGTAGGAGAAACTTGAAGAACAGGAGGAGAATGAGGTAATCAGTCCCTCAACCTTGAGTCGATGTGTTCAGTCCATCAAGATTGATGGACTGAACACATCGACTCAAGGTTGAGGGACTGATTACCTCATTCTCCTCCTGTTCTTCAAGTTTCTCCTACGTACGGACTGATGAAGCCACTGTGTGGCGAAACGTTTCCACAATAAAGATACCCAAGAGTTGCACATGTGTCTAATTTATCAACATGTCGGTTCTCTGAACCATTCATCTACAAATGTTTCACTGTAAACACCTGGTCCACACACCCCCTACCTTTCCTAAAGCCTCCTTGTTCATCTGCTATCCTATTCTCCGTCTTACTCTTAATTCTTTCAATAATAACTCTACCATACACTTTACCAGGTATACTCAACAGACTTATCCCCCTATAATTTTTGCACTCTCTTTTGTCCCCTTTGCCTTTATACAAAGGAACTATGCATGCTCTCTGCCAATCCCCAGGTACCCTATCCTCTTTCATACATTTATTAAATAATAGCACCAACCACTCCAAAACTATATCCCCACCTGCTTTTAACATTTCTATCTTTATCCCATCAATCCCAGCTGCCTTACCCCCTTTCATTTTACCTACTGCCTCACGAACTTCCCCCACACTCACAACTGGCTCTTCCTCACTCCTACAAGATGTTATTCCTCCTTGCCCTATACATGAAATCACAGCTTCCCTATCTTCATCAACATTTAACAATTCCTCAAAATATTCCCTCCATCTTCCCAATACCTCTCTTTATTTAATAACTCTCCTCTCCTATTTTTAACTGACAAATCCATTTGTTCTCTAGGCTTCCTTAACTTGTTAATCTCACTCCAAAACTTTTTCTTATTTTCAACAAAATTTGTTGATAACATCTCATTGTTATTATATTATGTTATATTATAACCATGGTATTTAAGCTTCTCCGTTTTCTTATTTGCAAGAAGTTGAGGGAAAGTGACGTTTTAATATATAGAAGACAAGAGTTAGTAGATTTGAGGTTATGTGTAATAATCGAGGGCAGTTTAAAGGGTGGGGATTTTTCAGAAACTCTACACTCTTGTAGACACAACATTAATAAACTCACTAGTTACTTTAGATAGAAGATCAGGTAATGTTTTTCTTAAGTGATACAATATTCCAACTTAAAATATAAAGTTCATAAGAGTTTTATTCCATTATAGAAGTCCTGGGATATTAGTTTCTCAGCATAATGAAAGAATTTGCTAAATAAATAATACACATTATTAATATCAGCAGTGTTCCCCCGCTCCGTGTGTCTTAGTACACTTCTAGTTATGAGGCTTCGTGGGAGTCTTTGTTTACACAGAACACGGCGCTCTTTGTCTGAGAATGTATGGCAGGTGGGACTACCACTTACATTCCCTCCCCCCCTCCACTATCATTACACTCATCACTATTACTTTCATCACCGACAACACTACCCTTATTATGTTCACTATATTTAACAACACTATTATATTAAAGATTATCGTCATCCTGGTCATCTTCTCCACATTCACCATCACCACTTACATTACACTCATCACTATAACAATCATAACAGACACTGTTACCCTCGGCATTATGTTCACTATAATTATCGACACAGCTATTGCGTTCGTCATTATCTTAATTAAGAACATCACTATCACATTCATCAAGGTGTTCATCATCCTCACATTCATTTTCATAATAGCTGACAATCTTGTTATTGGTGTACTCAGGCACAATTGTTGCTTCTCCAGTAATGATATGCGCGACTACAGGTTGTATACCACTAGAACAAGACTGGCCTCACCTGGAGACGTGAAGCCCCGGTCTGCTGAGTCCGGTGGCTCACTGACTGCTGACTCAGCTAAGTAGTGTCAGTACAAGCAGCATCACTAGTGTGAGAAGCAGAGGTGATGCAGCTGAGGTGATGTGTTCCCCAGGCTACTTGCTGAACCCCATTGTCTGAAGTCAAGCACGACCCAGTATTCAGACTCTAGGTATCTGGTAGGTCTAGAACCTCATCATGGGAGGTGTATGGTGAGGTGGGAGCCCTGTGGCTGGCTGTTATGTAGGCATCCTTCACAATCTGTTGACGACCCCTGCACGCCCCCAGACTCTCTTCAGAACCTGTACCGCCTGGGGCAGAGTGCATGGGCATGTCATTTATTGCTTTTTCAAAGTCTTGTGACGTTAGAATAGTGTCAGAAATTCTTGAATTAACCAAATTTTGAGACTCGGTCATTTAGGTTGTCGACTCTTTGTCTGGTTAACGGCTCACTAAATGGTGAGTTATATTGAGACTTCAGTATTTCACTTATTTCTTTGCTGTCATCTGTGTTCGTCCCTTCTCGTCTAAGCAGGGATGTTGTTTTTGCCCTTGATTAGGCATAAGAAAAGAATTATTTTGGGTTTCTTTCAATTTCATTTATGGATTTAAGTTTTTCCTGTGTTTCTTGTCTCCTGTATGATTCCTTAAGCTTAAGTTCGGTTTTTGCTATTTCTCTGATCAGTTCCTCCTTTCGTATTTCAGAGCACTGAATGACCCTGGTGGCTTAGCGCTTAGTTTTTATTATAATAATAATTTCGTATTTCAGATATAATTGCTCCTTTCAGCAGTTCTGTGATTCTTCACCTTCACCTGTATTGGGAACGTCTCTCTCTAATTTACATCTTCTTTTCTTTTTTCTTAAAGGAATGAGCCTTGAGCATACCTCAAGTGCCACAGAGTTAATTCTTTCTTGGCAAAGGTTCAGATCTGTGTAGTTTAGGATATCATCTCACTATGTTTCATTTAGGACATGGTTGATTTGATGTCATTGTATGTTTTTGTTATTGAAGTTGAATTTGGTGAAGGCTCCTTCATAAATGATCACCCTATGCTGGTCAGGAACCCTGTGCATACATGTCTGTGCTTCTGTTATGTTATGATCTGAGTGTATTGTCTTGTAGATGAATGGTTCAGAGAACCGACATGTTGATAAATTAGACACATGTGCAACTCTTGGGTATCTTTATGGAGGAAACGTTTCGCCACACAGTGGCTTCATCAGTCCATACGTAGGAGAAACTTGAAGAACAGGAGGAGAATGAGGTAATCAGTCCCTCAACCTTGAGTCGATGTGTTCAGTCCATCAATCTTGAATAGAATACGGCATATCAGCGGAGAAGCACGACCTACTTCCACATTGAACAAATGTGACACGACCTATGACTGCTGCACTTCTCCTGCCATACGGTTTATAAGCTGCTTCTCCGCTGATATGCCGTATTCTATTCAAGATTGATGGACTGAACACATCGACTCAAGGTTGAGGGACTGATTACCTCATTCTCCTCCTGTTCTTCAAGTTTCTCCTACGTATGGACTGATGAAGCCACTGTGTGGCGAAACGTTTCCTCCATAAAGATACCCAAGAGTTGCACATGTGTTTGTATTGTCTTTGATACTGTTATATTTCGTACCAGATCATTATTTTTAGTGAAGATGAGGTCAAGTGTATTTTCCAGGCTTGGTGGCTTCACTATTTGCTAGTTTAAGGCGAATTTGTTGCAGAGATTTAATAGCTCAAGTGTGTGTGAATTTTCGTCTGAGCTGCCTCCTGGGGTTATTTCTGCTAAAACATTATTTGCTACATTCCTCCATTTTAGGTGTCTTAAATTGAAATCCCCAAGCAGCAAGATGTTTGGAGCAGGAGTTGGGAGATTTTCCAGTGGTCAATTTTCACAAGCTGTTCTTGGAACTGCTGAGAGGTTGCATCCGGAGCCTTGTATACAACCACAATGAGAAGGTTTTGGTTTTTAATATTTTCTGCCTCATTTGAGGTGTTTAGTAATTCCGAGGAAATGAGCGACTCCGTGACATACAGGTCAACCCTCCCTTTTGTTGCTCGTTGACTGTCGCATCTTAATAAGTTATAACCTGGGATCCATGTTTCGTTGTCAAGGTGGTCCTTTACGTGGGTCTGTGAAAGCAGCAAACATTGCACTTGACTCTTAGCAGTCCACTGATGAAAGATATTTTGTTAAACAAACCATACCACGGGCGGGGATAGAACCCGCGATCAGAGAGTCTGTAAAAACTTGCATTTGTGGTCACAGTGGTGCCTATGCTAACCTTCCTATGGTGTAGAAATATACCTAGTTGGACGAATCTTATTGTGGCTAGCTGGTCCAGTGGCTAACGCGACGGTCTGGAGTTTTGAGACTCTCTGATCGCGGGTTCTATCCCCGCCCGTGGTATGGTTTGTTTGCAATCGTGTCATTATGATTTCGTGAGTCAGGTATTTTGTTGTTTGCTGATGGCTTTGCAAATATAAATGTTGTCGTATTGATGGTATGTAGGGGGGCTTTGTTTACTGGCACTATTATCTGTTGCTCTGGAGTGGAGGCCACTGACTGTGCCTCCACTTCAGTGGTGATCCCAGGCAGTGTAATATTTCTGTCATTTCTTGCCAGCCTTTTTTTTCTTCCTGGCATTTAAAAACCTCTGTCTCTGGAATGGTTGTAACTACCTTGGTTTGTTTCCCATGGTCTGAGGGATCTGTATCTTCTTGTCCCCTTTAGACAGTGTACCTGACAGTATACGTTGCAGCATTGTCTTCCATGGACTGAAGTATAGCACATTTAAGGGTGAAATAGTTGACAAGAAGAGATAAGATAAGATTTCGTTCGGATTTTTAACCCCGGAGGGTTAGCCACCCAGGATAACACAAGAAAGTCAGTGCGTCATCGAGGACTGTCTAACTTATTTCCATTGGGGTCCTTAATCTTGTCCCCCAGGATGCGACCCACACCAGTCGACTAACACCCAGGTACCTATTTGCTGCTAGGTGAACAGGACAACAGGTGTAAGGAAACGTGTTGAAATGTCTCCACCCGCCGGAAATCGAACCCGGGCCCTCCGTGTGTGAAGCGGGAGCTTTAGCCACCAGGCCACCGGGCCATTGTCCTTATGTCATGTGGACGCGGCATTTTTTGGGATGGTCAAAATTGCACGTCCTACCAGTTTTTTCCAGATATTCCATGCCTACAGACACCCAAGACATAATTTGCATAGATTTGATTTTTGTTTGCCAGGAT